>NC_056736.1:472283780-472416280 GCF_019279795.1 Protopterus annectens | reverse complement strand
AAATGTATAACAGCTTTTTTTCAGTGAAATAATCATATTTAATGAGTTACTTAGATAAATACATAAAGATACTTGGTTTACTTTTACAATGTGGAAATGACTTTGTCCAAATTGCATTACATTGAAGGTATGGTTTCAAAGTGTATGAAAAGCGAAAGTAAACTTACCGAATCTGGAATCCCGGTATTCAAACAGCAAATATAGCTCAACGGTCACATATTTAAAAGAAGAAATATCAAAATCTTGGTATTAGCATGGTTCAAAACTGGGGAGTAAAATTGCTTTGAGATTCGACATTGTATTTTGACGATATGAATAAATGAACAAAGTCATTTCCACACTAATAGTAAACCAAAAACGTTGGTAACCTTCCCTTTTAAGAGGTATGCTTTTCATTTCTGTTTCATGAATCTGCTGCTTTTTTATATTTGTGCTTCTTTACTAGTTTGAAGAGGTCCATATTGAATTAAATCCTCTTAGTACGAGAATAACATTGTTTATTGTCATTGCTTGACCAATATGTGCTCAGTTTAAACAAGTGTTAAGATATGGTATTATGTAGATATGTGCCAAGACAAAATGATCTTACACTTTCTGTTTGTTTCCACAAGGTTAACTATTTCATTAGACAAGAGACTGGAGAATGGGTTCATTACAGCTGAATGACACCTTCAGGTGCTCCTGCTGTTGCACCTGACTGATGTGTCTAAGAGTCAAATATTGTTTGTGATGAAGAAAACCACCAGGCACAGGAGCTGAGCAGCTGGAACAGTTTATTCTGGTACCTCGGCTATGAATAGCCTTCAAAGGAATAACCATTCTAGTTTCTTACATCTTTTTATAGTAAAAACCAAATTGCTCATTAAACAATTTAACAATTAAACAATATATAACTAGCAAATTCAATCTGACAAAACATCCAGTATTTCAAGTTAAAAGAGAAACAAGCATCAGGGTAAAGCATCCAAAAAAGGCATCAGAAAAGGCATCAAAAACAACATTCATGCACCACAAGACAGCCCTAAATACACAGATATAGTCTAAGTGATAAACTAGTAATTTAACAAATAGAATTTACTGACTCAAACTTTAATAAATATCAACATTTTAAATAGTAATGTTTATTTCCAAATTCAAGCCTTTGGGTTTTAAAGTTCCAAACATTAATATAAATCTACTTTCTAAATTCAACAGTTTCTCTAAAGAATTACCAGCATTATACTCATCAGGCCTAGCTAACGCACAAAAAAATAGAGAGTCCAAAACACCATCATGAACACTATTAAAATGTTCAGCAACTGGACTCTCCCTTCTACACTTTCTAATATCCCCCATATGCTCCAGAATTCGGATTTTTAGCTGACGTTTAGTTTGACCAATATAATACTTAGGGGGGGTACAACCACAACCCACTATATATACAATCCCACAAGATTTACAATCGAATTTGTCAGTAGCCTTGTATTTTACCCCATTAATATGACACCCTGACAAATTCTTCACGTTTGGACAAACTTTACAATTACCACATCTGAACATCCCCTCTGATATAAGTGTACCATTAAACAGGATAGTCTCCATTATTTTTCGCTTTGGCTTTAACATTTCCTTCAAATTCGCATATCTTCCATAAGAGAAACAAACGTTCTTAGGGAATAAGTTACCAAACTCAAGATTTTCAGAAACTAATGGCCAAAGAAAGTCCACAATCTTTTTCAAAGTAGCAGAAAAGGGAGAAAATTTTGTAACAAAATATATTTTATTCTCACTTTTCCTACTTAAAAGGGTTTTCTCAGTGTTCCTAATTCTATACATTCTACTGCCATCCCTACCATTCACATTGGAACTTAATGCCCTATCAATACTATCCTTAATTAGAATTTCGGAATACCCTCTAGCTACCAATCTGTTTTTAACATCCTTAAATTCTGATTCCAATAAAACACTTTCAGAGGTATGTTCAAATGTCCTTTTGAATTCACCATAGGGAAGTGATTCAATTAAATGCATGGGATGAGCACTTGTGGCATACAGGAAATTGTTAGTTGCAGTATCTTTTCTAAATGGCCTAAACTGTACAATATTATTAATATCCACATATAGTAAAATATCCAAAAACTGAATAGCATGGACATTAACTACATATGTGAATTCCAGACCAAATTTATTACCATGCAAAGTCCCAACAAACTCATCAAATTTCCTAACATCACCAGAACACACAAAAATTAAATCATCTATGTACCTATAATAAAGTACCACATTTTTCTTGAAAAATTCCAAAGTATATAAAAATGTGATCTCAAAATAGGACATGAATAATATAGCATACGTGGGGGCAAAATTTGCCCCCATCGCAGTCCCTTCCCTTTGCAAAAATATTTTTTGTTCACACAAAAAATAGTTATGAGTAAGTGCGAATTCCAAAAGTAAAATAATAAAGGATGTTCTGGGACCCTCCCCTAAAATTTTACCAATAGCCTCTAGGCCAAACTTAGTTCTAATGCTAGTGCATAAGGACTTTACATCTACAGTGGCCCAGTAAAAAGTATTTTCCCACTGTAAATTCTTTATCTTCTCACAAAGACTGTTAGTATTGCAAATATGTGAACTCACATTTTTCAATTCTTTTTTCAAAAGACTGTCCAAAAATATGCCAACATTTTCAAGATATCCACCGCAAGACGAAACAATAGGGCGACCAGGAGGGTCCAACATATTTTTATGTATTTTGGGCAGGGCATAAAATGTGGGATCCCTAGGACTTACTATATGCATTTTTTTAACATCTTTATCAGTCAAAAAGCCTAGCCTTTCCCCTTTCTCTAACAGAAAGTTATAGTTATATGTTGTTTAATTGTTTAATTGTTTAATGAGCAATTTGTTTTTTACTATAAAAAGATGTAAGAAACTAGAATGGTTATTCCTTTGAAGGCTATTCATAGCCGAGGTACCAGAATAAACTGTTCCAGCTGCTCAGCTCCTGTGCCTGGTGGTTTTCTTCATCATTTGTTCGATTTGTTTTTTTTCTCAAATATTGTTTGTTCATATTTTCATTAATAATTCCAAAATCATACCCCATACAAAGTATTAAAATATTTTATCCTAAAGCTTACTCAATGGCTTTGCCCTCGTGACCAAACCACACCAACCGTGGTAAATCCAGCATTACCCACACCCAGGCGGGGGTTATTGCTATATTAAACAATAGGTAACTATAATACACTTATTTACATAGGTGTCGTTTACCTTAAAGAATGTAAACTTACTAATGCTTCAATAGGAAAAGCAGAAGCAGGAGAAAAGAAAGGGATTGATAAATATAGGGAAAGAAATATTAATGTACCTTAGATACAAGTATTTTGTTCCATCAATATAAGGTAGCAATTAAGAGGTTCCCTATTAGACAACTGTCTTGGTTGAACTCAAAAGCCTGAAATGGCAAAATAGCGAAGCGGCTTTTAAGCAAATTATTTCCATGGGAAAGAATTTGCTTGGCCGCTCCATTACTTTGCCATTCTCGGCACTGTAGTGCAGTCTCGGAGATGGTATATTTAAGTAGGGGGGGAAAAGACTCCTACTTAATGTAATGTTTAAAGTGTTTTATTTATTTATTTATTTTTTTGTTGGAACAGCAATTTTTTTTCCCTAGGAAAAAAATCGCTGTTCTGACAGTTCGAAATTGTAAGCTTTCGCTTACATAGGGTCGATTAATCACCATTCGCTTTTTTAAGCGTTCAGTGATCTAATATAGACCCTAATTAAGAAGATAAAAAAGCAAGTGAGAAGATCAAGATTAAGGTTGCTAAAAGTTGAATAATTATTGCAATATATGTTTGAACAATGAGTTCCAGTAATCAATGAAATGTGAGTATATTTTTTGGTTAAACACCAAAAGTTTGTGAGCTAATAGGTATTTAATTGCCATTTGCCTAAACCCCTCCCATGTAACAATTTTTCATACCCCATTCTTTGTAGTTGAACTTTTAGGGACTTCCAAAGTTTATACTCTGGAATAAGCTGCCCATACATGTCAGGCAGAGCACCTCAATGGCCCTCTTCAAGAGGAACCTTGATGACTGGGTGGGAGATAGGAAATTCACCCCGGAGATCACATCAGTAGCCCTGCTAGACAGGGGTCCAGGAAAGTAAATATTTGTGGGAAGCAATAGCCAGGAAATCATTATGCCTAGGCTTGTATAGGCCCTAGGGCCGATAGCCTAGTACCTACCTATGAACCTATACACCTATCTAACCAATTTAATGTAATGTATAGTCTGATTAATATAAAAAGGGTAATCAAAATACGGGTTTGCATTTTGGTCAGACCAGGAAGAGGGATGGGGAGCATGGTAAATTCCCATGAAAGGGTCAATTTTGTGTACCCCATCCTTTGTAGTTAAACTTTTAGGGAATTCCAAAGTTTATAAATGCACTTGCAGCTCCAGAATACATGAAGGAGATCAGCTCTTTGTGATTTGCAATAAGGACAAAAACAGGAAATTGAAAGGTTAAATTTATGTAGAACTCTAGGGGTGAGGTATGCATTACTTGAGGATCATATGGTGTGCATAGGATAATTTTGTTCAGGGGAATTAATCTAGAAGTTAATTTTATGGATTGTTTTATTTGATTAGTAGAGACTGAAGGGTGCGCCTTAGACCAATAACTTGAGAACAGGAAATCATCCTGTTATCTAATTTATACAATTAAAATATATGTGCTTGAAATAATTTTTTCCTTAATAACATTAATTTCTAGAGAGTTCTACAAGTCTCTATATCTTTATCTACTATGTTACTGTTAGATATGTAACTAGAACACATTTCTTTGATCTGCCTTAGAATAATAACATCAGTCTTAGGAAGATTTGAAGTGGATCTCATCTCTGTAATATAGAGTTATAAAAAGGATAAAAATCATGCAATTGTTTTTCTTTTAAAAGGGGAAAGTTAATTAAGTTTAGCATTGAGTTATTGAGTTTTAAATTTAGGTTAAGATGCATTGGTTGCAGGGTTTCAAAAGCATTAGATATTTTTAATGACTCAAATAGTTTTTTGAGTTAATTATATAAAGTTTTACTTGTCTAAGCACTTTAAAAGTTTTCAAGTTCCTTTTATTAAGGAAAGGGAGAACTTTAGGATTAAATCTGACGGAATTAACATATTTATGATGTAGTTCTAACCAGTGGGGCAACCAGAAATTTCCATTCAAATTATATTCAGCAATTTTTATTAATCTGCTACTATTAATGATGTCAAAATATAGTCTGAAGTCTGGAAGGTTTAGACCCTCATTTTCTTTAGGCCATGTTAACTTGTGATATGAAATCCTAACAGATTTAGGGGGCCAGATGAATTTAGCCAGATTAGAGTGTATCTTTTTAAAGAATTTGTTATATAATATTACTTGTGAGCTCATAAAAATATATAATAACCTTGGTAAAATATTCATTTTTACAATTGCAACTTTAGACAAGAAAGGTAATTTCAGCTTATCCCATCCACTACAATCTTGTTTTATGTTTTGCCATACACATACTATGTTATTTTGATACCATTCCGAAGCATCTTGATAGAATGAGATCCCCAAATATTTTATGGACTGTTTTATTTAGATTCTGGTTGGATGGGTGTATAAAAATAGAAGATCAGCTGAGTTTAAAGGAATGATTGCAGATTTGTCAAGATTTAGTTTATAATTGCAAAGATTTGAAAAGCTTTCAATTGACTTTAGTAGTTTGGGTATATCAGAACTTGGTAAGGTAAAGTATAAACTCAGATCATCTGTAAAAGCTGTTAAGGCAATACTGGTATTAAAAATTGATGGGGGACAATGAAAGGTAGCTTAATTAATAAGTAAAAATAAAGGTTCAATATATAGATTAAAAAATATGGGATAATGAACACCTTTGTTTAGTTCCATTTTTAATGAAAAGTCTGCTAGATGTACTTCTATTTATATATATAAAGGAGTGTATGCCTTATCATATATTATATTAATAAATTGGATAAAACTTAGGGGTGTTGCAAAATGTGGTAATACCAATAGCAAAACATTTATTTAATATCAGAGCTTTGGCCGGCTAACATCTACCTGAAATCAGCTGGATGTATAAGTGAAATTAAGTACACTTTTATCTGGTCTTTTGCATATAGTGCTGTATTTAATTTATTTATTTGTGTTTTTCACTGAATATTAACTCAACTGAAGATGTGGCTGTCTCTCTACAGAGTACTTTTAAGAATTTCTGTGTAGCCATTGATAGCAGTGGGGGGTAGTTTCAGCTCATCACTGACATTCTGTCTTACCTTATATAAGTGGTACATTTTGAGTTATCTCTGCTTAATAGAAGAGCTTTGGCTGGCTAATATCTACCTGAAATTACCTGGATGGATAAGTGAATTTAAGTACACTTTTACCTGCTCTTTTGCAGATGGTACTGTATTTAATTTATTTATTTGTGTTTTTCACTGAATATTAAATCAACTGAAGTTGTGCATGTCTCTCTACAGTTAGTTCCCCACCCACCCTCTGTGTTCTTGTTTTGGAATTAATGTTGGTGGCCTTGAAATTGTAGATTTGTATTTGGATACTCCTTCTGGGCCCATCTCATTTGCTCACTCACTGAGTGCAGTGAGATCATATTCTGATTTCAGGTAGTCCTACTACGTACAAAAAGAGCATTTGGGAAGGACAACCTCTGTAGCCTCTTAATCCTGGTCTGTTCCCTCCCTCAAAAAAAAAAAAAAATAAATAAATAAATAAAATATGTGTATATATATTTATATATATATATATATATATATATATATATATAAAAACCAAAGCAGAAAATGTCAGGATAAACACACAGGAGTCAAAATTGACGCGTTTCGTTCAAATTTAATTCTCCTTGAACTTCATCAGAATGACAAGCAAATTACAAAAAACTGCTTAAATGCAATACAAAGATGTCCACATGACTCTAGATATCCAATCGGAAATGGGTTCCATTCAAATTAATTAAATGAATCCATGTTTAAAACATTCGTAATCCCTTGTGCATAAAATAGCTTTACAAACCTGACTAAAATTATATATACATACAATGTGTGTGTTGTTAAAACTTTTTAACATTAAATATGTTATTAAATATAATGAAACTGAAAATTACTAATAAAAAGAATGATTAAATAATGTCAAAAAATGATCATAAACTCATTCTAATGCCAGTGAAAATAAAAATTCAAAGAAAATAGAAGTAAAAGAGTGACAAAAAAACTACTACTACTATCATCAAGGTCTTTGTGCCTGCAAAAAACATTTTATGTTAATCACATCATTAAGACCAGGGGTTTCATCTGCTTTAAGTGAAATCTGCCAAAGGGTTTCCTTACACTCTAGTTTTATTTTGTAATTACCAGAAAACAACTCATCATCTACTTTGTCTAGTACAAAAAACCTAAATTTCTTAAAGTCAGTACACACTCGTGCATGCCTAGCTAAAGCATTAGATAAATCATTTTTCTTAATCGCAGTAGTGTGTTCGTAAATGCGTTTGTTCAAATTCCTGATAGTTTTTCCTACGTAGAAACTTTCGCATGTATCGCAAACTGCTAAGTAAACTACGTTTTGCGTCTTACATGTGTAGTGACCATTGCATTGAATGCTCTTATGTAGATGTTTAAGAAAAATAATGTTAGTTCCCGAAATATATCTGCATTGTCTGCAGTGGTTACAAGGAAATGTACCAAAATTTGAACCATCATAACTGACATGGCTTTTCACTTCCAACAGACTTTTAATGCTAACCACTTTTTTGTAAGAGAACAAAGGAAATTTACCCACAATGGAACTCAAATCATTGTTACCCAAAATGACCTTCCAATTGTTTGTAATAATATGTTTGATACACGACATCTCATTTACAATTGGTATAGAAAAAGCCAACTTATAGTCACGACAAGAAGTACTGTTATTGTCATCTGTGACCACCTTACTAGGACTAGTTGAACCATCATTTTCGTTAGCTTTCACACACAAGATGGGCCTGGCTTTGTCCTTTCTTAAGACTAAAACCTCTCTGTAAATGTCTTCTAACACATTAATACGATATCCTCTTTCAATAAAAAATTGATTTAGTGTTAAAGCTTCCTTAACAAACTGGTCATCCTCACTAGTAAGCCTGCTCAACCTTATGAATTGTCCCTTTACAACACCACGTTTAATAAATTCTGGGTGTAAGCTTTCAAAATGTAAGTATTGGTTCACAAAGGTAGATTTTCTATAAATGTTACTTATAAAATTAGTTCCCTCATGACCAATGCTTAAATGAATGTCAAGAAAATCAATTTCTTCACCAAAATGTCCTATGGTGAATTTGAGAAAGCTAGTCGAATTATTTAAACAGTCCACAAATTCAATAAATGAGTCCCTATCGCCTTTCCATAAAAAAATTAAATCGTCTATGTATCTCTTATAAAAAATGATATTGCTGGCTAATGCATTGGAATAAAGAAATTTAATCTCCCACATTGCCATAACAATATTCGCGAAACTTGGAGCTACTCTAGAGCCCATGGCAATCCCAGAAATTTGTTGGAAATAGGCATTTTCAAACTTAAAGAAATTATTCTCTAAAGTAATGTTCATTAAAGTACAGATGGTGTTAATTAAACTGTTACTTAAGTTAGTGTAGCCACTTAAGAATTCCCTCAAATACTCAATACCAATATCCTGATCAATACTGGTGTACAAAGACTTCACATCCAATGATGCAAAGTAAAACTTAGTGCCATCCAAATGTACAGTACTTAACATCTCCAACAAATGCCATGAGTCTCTAAGAAATGATCTAGTCATTTGAACAATAGGATTTAAATATTTGTCCAACCAAATTGATATACACTCAGTTTTGGAAAAACCCGCTGCAACAATGGGCCGAAATGGTATAACATCACCCCCCTTGTGCAGTTTAGGTATTCCAAAAATCGTTGCTAGCTTTGGAAATTCTACGGACAAAAAATCATAGCTTTCTCGGGTAATTTCATCTTGTGTAAGAAGGTCAAACAAGGATATATCCACTTGATGAAAGCTACTAACAACATCTTGTTTAGTTACCACTTTATAATTGTTCGAATCACTTAACATGGCTTTCATCCTATTGCTGTAGTCACTATTTTTCATAATCACTATAGCACCCCCCTTATCGGCCTTCATAACACGCCACTCTTTCTGTTTAACCACTTGGTCTAAAGCAAGCAACTCAGAATCAGACAAGTTTGAATTAGCCTTAGACTTCTTACTGTCTAAATTTCTGAAGTCACTTTCACAAAGTTTACCAAAAACCGCTAATGTTGAATTTAATAACGGATTGTAAATACTCTTTTTCATATAATTATCAACATAATTCCTAGTAATACCGTCAAAAATAAATTTTAAATTCAACTTGCGTAAGTAAAGTTTAAAGTCAACAATAAGTCGACTAACGTTGACTTTGTTGGAAGGAACAAATGAGAAACCTTTACCAAGAACCAAATCTAACCCAGGAGGTAAAATCTCACCAGTTAGATTTAAAATCATAACTCTTAGTTCTTTTTCCTGTTCTTGCCTTTCCCTTTGTTTCTCGTTTGTACCCTCCCTGACCACCTGGGCGTCTTGATGTTCCCACCCTTGTCGGTTAAAAAAGGACCTTGTTTAACTAAATTGTTACTGTTAGAGCTGCCAGAAACAGAGACAACCTGTGCAAAGGAAGACTTGCCGCTGACTATCTCTGTTGGCTTAATTTGCCCACCACAGTTTTCATTATTGTTGTTAAATTCACCAGCATTATTCACAATTCCATTATTATTGTTAGTCATGTTTTGATTAACATCATTTGCTACAGAAAACCACGAAGAAACCATCGCTGTACCTCTGGCATTACCCTTTTTATTTTTTAAGGGATATGCCAAGTTATTACTGTAAGCTAAAATGTCTCTCCTCATTTTTTTGCGCTTTCTGTCAACAATAGATGCTCGATGCCTGTCCAATTTGGCATTTATGCCAAAATAAAGAACAGAACAGTCATTAAATGCACTACAGGCTCGAATGTCATTGTCCAAACTCTCAACCTGCTGCTTTAGTACCAATAATTCAGCTCTATAGTGTTCTATTAATGCTTTCATAAAGTCCACACCAGCATTGTTGAAAATTTCGACAATCCGTTGGTATAGACAGTCTCCTTCAATTACACAATCTGGAAACCTAGCCCATCTAAGTCCCAATGGTACATGTTTTAAGCGAACACATTCCTCTAGATAAAAAATTTCATTTTGAAGTGACACGCACTTCAAACAAAGTTTCTCCAGTTGAAAAACGTTCTTTTTACAACTCTGCGTAGAGTCAACAGTTAACGGACTAACATTGTCACTTACTTTACCGGAATTGCCAAGGCCTTCATTACATTTTAAAGGATTATCAGCAGTCCGAAAAACATTCTCGACAAATTTGTCCGTTTTAAGATGGTCTTGTATCGCAGACTCGGTTGAACCCAAAATAGACGTTCCTGTGCCCAAAACATTATTAGAAGCTGACACTTGCTTGTAAACGCTATTCACTCTGGAGCCTGAAGCGAGGTTCTTTCCTCCATTACTTCCCGGACTTCCGTTAGTTACGTGATGATTGACAGAGGTTGCTCCTCCTTCACCCATCTGTCTTTTAAACGCTGCAATGACTGCTTCTTTAACCATCGAACTAACAAGTTCATATAAGTTGTTACCAGATTCAGGCACTGGGTACACGGACAAATTTAATAAATTCTCCTGCTCCGAGTCTTCTCCTGCCATGACTGCAAAAAGGTACCAACTTAGAACAATACACGACACTAAAACTTGTAAAAACCAAAGCAGAAAATGTCAGGATAAACACACAGGAGTCAAAATTGACGCGTTTCGTTCAAATTTAATTCTCCTTGAACTTCATCAGAATGACAAGCAAATTACAAAAAACTGCTTAAATGCAATACAAAGATGTCCACATGACTCTAGATATCCAATCGGAAATGGGTTCCATTCAAATTAATTAAATGAATCCATATATATATATATATATATATATATATATATATGGATCTACCTGACAACACCGACACACCACAACACAAACAACGAAATCACCGACACCACATAACCGACAGTTCACAAACACGAAACCTCACATGCCCGACACACCATAATCCCGACAATCAACAAACAAAACAAATCCCCTGTCCAAAAAGCACACACACAACACAAGCACACCAAAATCCTTACAAACCCACACTAAACCTCACATACACAACTATCTACAACCTTAACCCAAACCCTAACCCTAAGGTCCGTCACTATCGCACACTCACCTAACCGCTACCTAACCCTAACTCACTTAACCGCTAACCCAAAGACTATCACTATCGCACACTTACCTAACCCGCGCCCTAACCCTAACTCACTTAACCCACCCCTAACCCAAAGACTGTCACTATCGCACACTCACCTAACCCGCGCCCTAACCCTAACTCACTTAACCCGCCCCTAACCCAAAGACTATCACTACGCACACTTACCTAACCCACACCCTAATCCTAACTCACTTAACCCACCCCTATCCCTAGAGACCGTCAATATCGCACACTTACCTTACTCGCACCCTAACGTCCGTCACTACCGCATACTTACACAGCCTTTTCCCATGTCGGTGTTCTCAGCTTCGGGGTTTTTATCCGTCGGACTTCTCAGTTGTCAATCTTCAGGCGTTGGTGTTCTCATTGTGGGCGTTCTAAGCTGTCGGCGTTGTCAGGTAGACCCATATATATATATATATATATATATATATATATATATATATATATATATATCTTATTCATCTGCTCTTACTGTAACTGTCTTAGTTGCTCTTCTGTTTGCTATCTGTTCAGTTGCTCTTACTCTGCACTTATTACTGCTTGTTAGTAACCTTCTAATTTACTGACTTCTGCACTTGTTTTTTAGTCATTTGTTAATTTAATTGCATTTATTTGAACTGTATTTGCTGTAGTGTTGCTTCACTCTCGGGTGTGCTGCCCTGCACTACAATTTGAATTGTATTTACTGCTGTTTTAGCTGCTTTTCTGTAAAAAAAAAAAAAAAAAAAAAATCCTAAGCTTGTATTCTGCCTTTCCTGTAACTAGTCAAGTCCAGATTCAGACTTGATGTATCCAGGACTGTTGGTAAGCTGCTGAGCCCCCCAAGCCTTTCTGTGTTGGAGGGAAGCCTTCTAGCTTATCAGTGGGAGTGGTAAGCACAAGGTCACCTATCTACCATGGGAAGAGTGGGTTTTGGCTCTGAAACTGAAGTTCATTGGCCGTTTTGGCAGTTTTCCATCTCTTTCTACTTTCTGGTTAAAAGCCCGTTTTGTGTATGGTCCCCGCTGTTCCTATAACTAGTGTAATCCAGGTACAGATTTGCTGTATCCAGGACTGTTGGTAGGCTTCTAAGCCCCCCAAGCCCTTCTGTGTTGAGAGAAGCCTTCTAGCTTATCAGTGGGAGTGGTAAGCACTAGGTAACCTATCTACCACAGGAGGAGTGGTTTCTGGCCCAGAAATTATAGTTTATTGGCTGTTTGGGAAGCTTTTCCATCTCTTTCAACCTTCTGATTTAAAAGTGTGTGTTTGCACTTGTTTCCTGCCTTTCCTGTTACTAGTCTAGTCCAGGTACAGATTTGCTGTATCCAGGACTCTTTGTAAGCTTCTGAGCCCCCTAGGTTTTTCCATGTTGGAGGGAAGCCTTCTAACTAATCAGTGGGAGTGGTAAGCATCAGGTAGCCTATCTACCACATGAGGAGTGGTCTCTGGCCCAGAAATTGTAGCTATTGGCTGTTTGAGCAGTTTTTTTCCATATCATTCAACTTTCTGGCTTGAAAGCCACACTTGTGCCTGTTTCCCACCTTTCCTATAATTAGCCTAGTCCGGTTACAGAGTTGCTGTATCCAGGATTGTTAGTAAGCTTCTGAGCCCCCCAAGCCTTTCTGTGTTGGAGGAGAAGCCTTCTAGCTTATCAGTGGGAGTGGTAAGCATTAGGTAGCCTATCTACCACAAATGGAGTGGTTCCTGGCCCAGAAATTGTAGCTATTGGCGGTTTGGGCAGTTTTTTACATCTCTTTCAATGTTCTCATTTAAAAGCTGCACTTGCGCTTGTTTCCACCTTTCCTGTAACTAGCCTAATCCAGATACAGAGTTGCTGTATCCAGGACTGTTGGTAAGCTTCTGAGCCCCGCAAGCCTTTCTGTGTTGGAGGAAAGCCTTCTAGCTTATCAGTGAGAGTGGTAAGCACTAGGTAGCCTGTCTACCACAAGAGAATAGGTTCTTGGCCAAGAAATTGTAGGTTATTGACAATTTGGACAGTTTGTCCGTCTCTTTCAACTTTCTGGTTTAAAAAACCACATCTGCGTTTGTTTCCCATCTTTCCTGTAGCTAACCTACTGAGTAGCACTAGAAAGCTGATACAAGCCTTCTAGCTTAAGAAAGAGACTTTGGAGTGATTAAGTATCATTTTTTTTGTACTTTCTTGCTGTACTTAACTGTTTTCTGCCTAAACACAGATTTTCCAGCATTTATTGTGATTTAAAAGCTTGATTTTTTTCACATATTGTACTTATTTGACTGCCTGCACTTTTAAAAAGTTGTTTTTTTGTTTAAATAATTTAACTGTTGTATGCCACACACTAAAGTGCAATAGCCTTTTCTGATAATTTGTAGTAGTTTAAAGCTGTTTTAAGTGTATATTTTTTATTGTTTTTGCCTTATCTTTTCAAAAAAAAACAAAAAAAGTCCTTGTTTCCCACCTTTCTAAGCTAGTATGGTCCAGTTTTCAGGCTAGTGCTGAATTCAGAGCTGTGATACTAGTTTCTGAGTTGCCCATACCTTTCTTGGATAGAAGGAAGCGTCTCTGTTCACCTGTGAGTGAGGGGAGCTTGGAGCAACCTATCTGTCTCTGGAGGAGTGGTTCCAGCCCAGAAGTTAGTAGTTTATTAACCATTTTGGGCTAATTTCTATCTCTTTCATTTCCCTACCATAAAAACAACTTTTGCATGGTTTGTCGCACCGGGCAGTGCCGGTTAGCTAAGGTTAAATTATTCCCGGCTCCACTAAGTCTCCTCTTCAGTTTTTCCCTTGAAACTAGTCTAACTCTCAACCTAAGCACTCAAAAAGCATCAACCTATCTGTCCCTGGAGGAGTTGTTCCAGCCCAGAAGTTAGCAGTTTATTGGCCATTTTAGGCTAATTTCTAGCTCTTTCATTTCCTTACTATAAAAAAATATGTTTGCATGGTTTTGCACACCGGGCAGTGCAGGTTAGCTACGGTTAAATTATTCCCGGCTTCACTAAGTCTCTTCTTCAGTTTTTCCCTTGAAACTAGTCTAACTCTCAACCTAAGCACTCAAAAAGCATCTTACAGCCCAGCACTTGCTCAGACCTAATAGCAAGCATTAATATACCCTGACACTGATTGCCCAGCAGGGCAAGGCTCTTTATTCACCCCTCAGAAACCAAGTGACTAAGCAGCTCACCCTACTATTCAGGCATGACCAAAGGGCAACTTCAGGTGCACTCTCCAGTCCAGCTGGTGAATCTGGGTATCCTGAGGCAATGTTACAACTGCCTCATGTACACAGACAACCCTCTCCTCCTACCACAAAACACTAACATATGCGAGAAATGCAATTATACAGCCAAACTGGAAGCTAAGCTGTCTCCACCCAAGACTGGAACAGACAGTCAGGAGGAGAAGGTTAACACTTGCACCACAAATAAAGCCGCACACAGACCTACTAAAACTGCACTGGCAAAAAATACACATAAATAAACAAAATCATACTCAGAGGCTCTAAATAAAAACCTGCAAAAGCATCAGAGACCTCCAAAGCAGACACCCAAACAACATGCACTTCCCGTCACAAACCAGACAACACATAAAACACAAAATCAGTGTGCCGCACAATCACAGCCCTTAAGGCGTAATAACATACCTAACACACTAGTAATAGGTGACTCTATAGTGAGAAACACTGACGTCCCACTCACTAGACTGGACAAGCAGAAGGTTACTGTTAGCTGCCTGTCGGGAGCCAGAATCCACCACATAACACAAGCACCCAGGTCACTCCAGAACAAGTACAAATATGACTCTGTCATTGTTCATGTTGGTGTGAATGACCTGAGATGTACCTCCCTGGACTACATGAAAAAGGGACATGGAAGAGCTCTCTGATCATGTAGCCCAGGCTGGTATGACCCTGACTCTAAGTAGCATCCTGCCCTCACCAAGAATGATACCTCAGTATAAAGAAAAAATTAAATTATCAATTATAACAATTGGCTAAGCTTCTGGTGTCATTCAAAGGGGATCCAGTGTCTATTAGCCTGAGATGACAGGCTCAACAAGCTGCGTTGCTTCGCAAGAGACGGATTGCAACTGTCACCCCTAGGCTTTCGAATACTGGCCATGGCTCTTGCTGCCCCCATAGTGCCTTTTTTAGGCAAGGCTCAAAAGTCAAACACATTGTGAACAACACAATTAACAAAAAACTGAGGGCTATGCTACTCAACGCCAGGTGTTTAAATCTCAAAATGCATGCGCTCGAAGCACTCCTCAGAATAGAGAACGTCGACATCTGTGCAGTAACCAAAACCTGGTTCAAGGCTCCAGAGAGCACCCCAGCACTACCAGGCTACAACTCATGCCACACGTTTCGGCCACAGAACATGGACCAAAACACAAAAGGAGGGGGTGTATCCATATTCATCAAGGATACCTACACCTCCAGGTTAGTGGTGCAGCATGATACCTCCGAGATCATCCATGTGCAACTAACATTGGGCAAATCTGCAATGCAAATTGTGGCCTGCTACAGATCATCCTCCATGACCCAGGGCCACCACTCCACCTTTCTGGAGACAATGGAAAACATGAAGGTCCTACCAAACAGCCTGATATTGGGTGATTTCAATTACCCTACCATTCACTGGGAAAACTACTCGAGTACAAATTCTCAGGCCCAGCGCTTCCTGGAATTCATCAACTCAAATGCCCCGGATCAGCTGGTAAACTCCCCTACCAGAGGTGAAAACATACTGGACCTGGTCATCACCAACATGGGCGAAAGGTGTTCCACACCAAAGGTCAACCCGTCACTGGTTAGATCAGACCATAAACTAATCACTCTGGATGTCCACACCTCACCACCACTCCCAACTATGGAAACCACAGTAAAAAACTTTTCTAAGGCAAACTTCACCTTACTTAAGACAGAGGAGGCAAATTTCACAGCCCCTAGGCAAAAGGATAATGCTGCCCAAGATGCCGAAACCTTTACAAATGCACTCTATGAGCACCTGCAAGGATGCATGGATCATGCCATCCCTAGCAAAACCAAGATTCACTCCTCTAAGAGAAGGAAACCAGTTTGGTGGACCCCTGCAATAAACAGGCTATACAATAGAAGGAGGAAACTAGTTCAGAAAAAAAGCAAATCCCAAGAAGGAAAGACATCCCTGATCAGTATCATTAAGAAATTGAGGTCCCTCATGAAATCATCCAGGGCTAACTTCGAAAGAAAAACAACCAAGGATTCAAAAGACAACCACAAAGCCTTCTTTAGCTATGTTAAGAATCTAAGTGGCAATTCGCAGATATGCACTGAACTAGTGCAAAATAGCACAAAATATACTGAACCTACTAATATTGCCAACATCCAGGAAGATAGATTCAGTGCAAACTTCACCCCTCTCTCACCTCCAAAAGGGCCCACAACAATACCAGAAAAGTCTAGTGTCCCAAAAACCACAGATGCACAGGTGAAAACAGCCCTTTCTAAAGCCAAAAACACAGGGTCAATGGGACCAGATGATGTCCCAGACTGTGTCTTGCATGAACTACAGAACAAAATAACCCCCCTCCTAAACGCGCTGTTCAACCTCAGCCTCTCCACAGGCTACATACCCATAGAATGATGCACAGTAATGGTTATTCCTCTCCATAAAGGAGGGGCCACAACTGACCCTGGTAACTATTGCCCCATAAGCCTGACTAGCCTGATCTGCAAGGCTATGCAGCACCTCATCATGGAACTCATTAACAAAGACATTGGGAACCTCCAAACACTTGAACCGACCCAGTTCGGCTTTGTTAAGGGCAGATCATGCCTACTAAACCCAGTTGACTTCTTCGAGACAGTCACCAAGGCCATAGATGAGGGAAAGGTTGTTCACACAGCCTACCTTAACCTCACCAAGGCTTTCGACACCATTCCCCACTTGGGGTATTACAGAAAAATTTACCAGCCTGAACATAAACTCCTACGTCATGAGATGGGTTGCCAACTGGCTTACAGACAGAACTCACACAGTAAGAATAGCGAGCTCCAGGTCCAACTCTAAACCAGTCACAAGTGGTGTCCCACAAGGCTCGGTCCTGGGACCCCTACTGTTCGGCATATACTTCTCAGAAGTACAGGCAAACACAGGAGGACTATGGCTAACCAAGTTCACCAATGACTGCAAACTTGGAGACATAATTGACTCTCCGGCTGACAGTGACATCCTCCAAAAGGGCCTTACTGAGACGGACACCTGGTGTCAAAGTCATGGCCTCCAGCTAAATGCCAAAAAATGGATAGTCATCCCATTTGGGAAAAACAAAACACCCACAAATTACCACATAGGTGGCAGCCCCCTTAATACAGAAGAGGTAATAAGTGATCTGGGGACCCAGGTAGATAGTAATCTCCTCTTTGACAATCATATTGCCAAAGTAGTTAGGAAATCCTTCTATGTGGCCCATCTAATTACTAAAGGGTTCGCATCTAGAAATAAAGAGGTTATAGTGCCCCTCTACTCGTCACTCATTAGACCCATCATCGAGTACAATGCCCCATTTGGGATGTATCTCACAGGACACTTCCAACCACAAAAGTACCTCACCAAGAGGATTACTGGTCTCAAACATATGTCCTATGCAGCCCGACTGAAAAAACTCCAGTTGTACTCAGTGGCATATCGCTTACTCAGAGGTGATCTCTGCCTGACATACAAAGCCATGTCCAACTCAGAATTGATGGACATGCTCCACCTAAAGAAATCCAAGTCACTGCGAGCCACGCGCTCTAGTGAGCTAAACCACACCACAACAATAAATAGAACATGCTAGAGGGATAGAATCCTGTCACAGAGACTCCCCATGCTTTGGAACAAAATTCCAAATTACATCAGGCAGAGGCCCTCACTAACACTCTTCAAGAGAATCCTCGACGAGTGGAGGGGTAACAGAAAATACACCCCTGGGATCACTTCATTGGTTCTGCTTGACAGAGGATCAGTTAATTAATCAATGGGGCGGTGAAAGCCGATGCACTCTGGCTAGGCTTATAAATGCCCTCGGGCAGATAGCATAGTACCTACCTATGAACCTATGAACTTATTTAAGTTAAGTCTGTCAAAAGCTTTATATGCATTAAACACTAATGCAAATATTGGGTATTTATTTTGTTGAGAAAATTCCATTAGAGTTTCTAAAATAAGTGTATTGTCCCAAGTTTCTCTAAAAGGAATAAAACCTGACTGTTCTGGAGAGATAATATATGTTATTATAGGTTTCAGTCTATTAGCCATTATTGTTGTAAGCATTTTAGCATCTAAGTTAACTAGGGAAATGGGTCTATAACTCTTAGGATCATTGGGATCAGCATTTTCTTTAAAAATGAAAATAGTTTTCAAGGAATTAAAGTGGACATCTGTAATATTATTATTATTCATTATGTAATTAAAAAGGAATAGTAGCACTTTGGAAACTCTTGAGCAAAAAGTTTTATAAAATTCTGGTGTAAAGCCATCTGTTCCTAGAGCCTTGTTGTTTTTTTAAGTTATTAACTACTGTAACTATCTCTTGCTGAGAAATAGGAGATGAGAGTCTCTTTTGTTGTTTTTGGTCGAGCTTTGGAAATTTTAAGTTTGCAGAAAATGGGATTTCTGTTGTTCTGGCACAAAGGACTTTTGCTGCCCATATATTTGCAAATAAATATTTTCAAAAAGGTTAAGAATCTCTTCATTAGAACTGTAGGTCCTATCCATGTAACTTATCTCAGAAATAGTAGGCAATTATTTATTTTGGTTAATTAGGTGAGCCAAGAATCTAGATGGGATCTGTGCCCTTTCTGCATAGTTAGTTAAGTTTTTAGTTTTGTGAAATGCCAGATGGTTGGCATTAAGCAGGTATTGTTCTTTCTGAAGATTAAATAGCTGATTCTCGGTTTCTTTTTTAAAGCTTATTTGTAGTTCAGATTCCAGTATGAAAAATATTTTCTTTGATTGAGCTTTCTTTATCATTATAGAGTTTCTTGTAGTGAGTTGCTTTATTGATGAGGAATCCTCTTATCTCAGCTTTAGTGGCAGCCCACTTAATGTCAAAGAGAATTTGGGAAGAGGCTATCTTTTCCAGTAGGTCCTCTAATATCAAATTAATTTTTTTCAATATCTCTATTTAATAGAAAGTTAAGGTGCAGATTCAGTTATAACCCCTGTATCTCAAATTCTGTTTATAGGGCCAGTTTATCGTAAGTGCAATTTTGGAGTGGTCAGAAAAAAATCTAGTATCAGTGTAGCACTTAATGTTCAGATTCAAAAAGAAATCTGAAATTAAAAAAAAATCAATTCTAGACCACATTTTATGGCATTGTGAGTAAAATGTAAACCTTTCTTTTGTTAAGGTGCGATTTTGGCAATTATAAGGGTCAAATAGTGCAAAGTCATTTTTTAGTTCTGATAATGCAGTAGTTGCTTGAATATTATATGGTTTGCTTCAGTTTGTTCTATCCATTAAAGGATCTTAGTAAATATTCCAGTCACCTCCTAAATTGAAATAATGGTTCTAGAATGCAGATAAAATTTTGTATAAAGACATGAAGAAATCTTGTTGCTTGCTACAGGGGGCATTGTTAGATCAGGATTTTTCATTGTACAGTAGTTATTGGACATTAGACAGGCTAAATAATAAAATAAGCCTAGAAATGGTGTTTCATTTATGCATACATTTTAGAAAAGCAGAAACAAAGAATCTTTCACTGAATGTTGACCTTGCTTGCAGGAAATGGTGTTTCATTTATGCATACATTTTAGAAAGCAGAAAAAAAGAATCTTCCACTGAATGTTGACCTTGCTGAAATAACAGTTTCTCAAGGGAAGACTGCAGACAGTTCTTGTTATGTTCCTTTCTCAAGGAAAGAATCAAGAGATAAGTTAAGCTAAAAAACAAGACGAAGCCTGAGGATCAAGGTTAGGGGTGTGGATATAGTCAACAGAGAAAAATTAATGAAAAAGAGAATATAATATGGTGTGTTCATTTGATCTGTTACTTCAGAGAAGATGACAAACACTCAAGCCTGAGTACAGAAAACAAGTCATCTAGAGACTATGTCAGATTGCATTGTTTAGGACAATCAAAATAATGTGCAGCAACTTGAATTGTTCAGTACTGTTAATGGAGACAATATTCAGATATTGTGAACATCTAATAAAACCTTATTAAATGAACTACAGTGTTTGGAGAATTCATTCTGAATGCACAAGACTTGGTCCATAAAGGAGAGATGACAGCTATTCAGCACAGTTTGGGTAATTAAGACTTTCATTTCTCAGTCTCATTGTATACAGTGTTTCCAGCTAATTAATGTACAGTACAGTATTTTCAAATTTTACAGGTGTAAATATTTAGTATCAAAATGGCATATCAACATGAGGGCATTTGCAAGTTACATATCACCACCTACCCTCTGTATCAGTATAATTTTGTATTATATTATCCTGAAAGGATTTATTAATTATTATAACTACCCCAGCACTATTTGTTTCTTTGCCAGAAGCAATTATCATCCTAATCCATTTTTCCCCTTAGAGTGTGTCCATTGTTCCTTCATCGTGTGTGATTCTTGTATTAAAATTAATTTAGCTTTTGATTTAAAGGCAAGGAGAAAGAAAAGTTTCCTTTTCTTGATTTACTGAATTCCCTTTATGTTCCACACATCAATCTCCCACATTCTGTTCTGTTATATGTAGAGGTAAACTGGGAAGGTACATTGAAAGTTTAGTATAGCTAGGAGTAGGGATCCCTTTAAACTGATTGGGTAAATTGCAGACCACTCCTTGCCTTAACCTCATGCCTAAACACTAACCCACTAGGCCCAGAAGAGAGGGGAAAGATAAAGAATATTAACACCATTACAAGAATAAAGCTACATTTTAAACAACCAACAATACCAAAATGAATATCTTTTGAATTACCTTTCTCTATGCAAAAAACATAACTTAAGCAGAAAAAGCCTAACATACCTAGCCCAAAAAAGATCACTAGCATCAACTTATCCATCCCTTTAAGGTGTTTAACTTACATACCAGAAATAACAAAGCTAACAGGGTAAAGATAAGAAGCAAAAACTGCAAAGGTGAGTGAGGCTTAAGGTTCTGAATATTTTATAGTAAGAAGTACTTTGCAAAAGGAAGACATTATTATAGTTCCAACAACATACATGTTTTGGATAATAATTATCTATGTATTCAGCAATCTAAAAGTTTTTAACGTCACTAATAAAGTTGACAAGTTTAGTAGATAAAGTAAAACTATCTTGTTACGCAGTTAGAAATTTAAATACAATACTGGTACTATATTTAGCTACTCATATATCAGTGTAAATATATGCAAATATAGAGCCACTCTCTTAGAGTACTCTTCTTTAGAACTTCATTTTTTTCTCCATTATGACTTTGCTTTTTATCATTATTTAAACACTGTAGGTTAAATATTTGGTAGTGGATAGTACTGTTAAATAGTACAGAAATGTATTTCAAACTGCTGTTAACACATAGTAATTATGTACAAGACCAATGATATAGTACACCAGCCTTACTAAAGTGAGAGCTCTATATTTTAATGTAGTTTACGAGCATCTCATTAGAACTAAGTTCCGTATTGTCTGCTTTTTCATAACAGGAGACCCTCAAGATTATTATCTGGACCTTTATATTTGTTATAGAATAAAAATGAACAAAACCATAGAATTATAATAAGCATAACATGATTCAGCAAACTGTCAGACTCGCCGATTACTGAATACTCTGCAAGCATCCATTATATCAAACAAAAATGTGTTTATTCTCTTAATGGTGTCACCCATAGAGATGTTGCTATGTCTGAAATTGCTGTCCAGAGAGATGACACTGTGATAAAGTTGATACAAGAACATCACTATGCTGCATAAAGAAGAAAAAAAAAAAGAACATTCCCTTCAGGGAGCATATTGACGTAAGGCCGATTATCACAGATGGATTAATGCAAACAAGGCTGATGACTGGTGACACAGTTAACAAATAGCAACAGGCCAACAATAGTTTAATTGGACCAAAAAACATAAACAACTCAGAATAGTCATCATTCCTAAATATGGTAGTTAGCATAAATGTGTTTTCAATATTAAAAGGCATTTTATGCTCTATTTTCCAATGTTATCACTAAGATTAAAAGATAAAGCCAGTTCGGGCTACTTTCACCAGAAACTATGTAAGAAATATGTTCCAAGACTGAAGGGATTGAGGATGCAAACTTGAGTTAATGAAAACCTTCTGAAACAAAAAAAAAATACAGCATCTGCAGTCTAAGTCTCAAACACTGAATAAACCAATATACTTTTCCTTTAAGCCTTATAGAACTTTGCTCTCTGGCACCATGAACTGAAAAAAAACATAATCAAGGTACCTTTCACTTAAAGGCTGGCATAATGGATTATTTCCATAAATTGTGATGTAATCTGGGAATGGAGCTCTATGAATGAATGTTAAAGTGTTCAGGAACTTCATTTGAAATTAGATTTTTCCTGTATTAGGAAGAGGCAATAAGGAGAAAGGGACTGTCTCGCCTGTCTAATTTGGAGTGGACAATCCTGCACAAAAGAGATCTTATAGCCATTCCAGGTAAGTGGACCTTTCTTTCCAGCTGACTGTAGAATTTTTAGAACATGTTGGTGGTTCAGAAATGTAATGTAGACTTGCCTCAGTCTGTCCAGAATTTGTGTAGAGCATAGTGCATGGTGGGCTCTTTCTATAATTATTTGTTTCACCTCTGGAGGATCTTCTAGTAGGGTGTTTAATATCTGTTTAATTATGGAAATCAAGTTGAGATGAGCAATGTGTTCAGGAATACCCCAAATGATAATATTGTTCCTTCTTGAACGGGCTTCTAAATCTGTAATTTTTGCCTGCATTTCCTGGATGAGTTTTACATTATTCACCAATTGCTGCAGTTTGTCTAGCTTGGTTTCATTGTCAGATATCCTAATTTCTGATTTTTCCATTCTTAACAATATTAGCTTAAAGGAGTCACCAAAGGTTGGGAATCAAGCAGTAAGATCCTGTATTGCTTGGCGTATCGGTTGGAGAGCTGTTTTAAGATCTTCCAGGTTTGAAAGTTGGTCCAGTTTTGTTTTTCATGTAGTTGTTACTGAATCCTGTTGCTTATTGGTTCTTGATCTTTTTTGGATAGTTTCCTTTACCGGAGAAGCAAGCACTGAAAATTTTGTTTTTGTAGTTAAAGTCTCCATACCTGAGTTGTCATTGGACATTTTAATATTTCCCTTGTGTATCAGTGCACTGGATAAGACTGTTAATATCTCATGTCAGTTATCAGATGATAGCTGATGTTCAATCCAAAAAATCTCCCTCCTCACAGAGTAAGAAGTAGATTTTAAGTCACAGCATTAGTTAGTTGGTGTAGTTATATGCATTTTTAGCTGATTATTTTCATTTTTAAATTCAGCTCTGTGCTTTTCTGGTTAAGTTTTCCTGAAATTTTGGACAGAGCCAGGAACAGCAGTGTCTATAGGACAGTGACCGTGTTTTTCTCTATGCAACTTATAATACAATTTTCATTGTTAAAATATAGGTCCATAGTACCAAATGTATAATTACTATCCAGATAAATATGACCTTGTGCTATTGTGGGCATAGTTTCCTTAAATAAAAATATGTTTTCACTACATATTTAAACAGCAGTGCAGCATTTAAATAACATTTCTAGAACACTCTGCATGGGAAATTAAAAAAATGCATATAAGTAACGATTTACTGTGGGAAATATTTGTAAAGTGCATTTTAATAACCTTGCCGTGTCTATAACAAGTAATACATGCCCTATTTTTTTGTTTTGTTTTGTTTTAAAACAAAGTATACTGAGGGTGTGCTCATTCTTTGAAGTACTCGCTTTACTTTTCAGATGGTTATATATACTTCTGCTGTGAGATTCAAATTATTGAAAGCTACATTTCAGAAGCAATACAGTTTATTCTATATAAATAAAATGCTGAATATCTTATCTTAATAACATATTTCATGATGCTCCTCACACTTGAATCATTACATAATTGCCAATGAAACCTTCAGTAAGGTACCTTTATTAAAAATAATATTCATAAAAAATGTTTTTTTTTATGTTTAGTTTATCCTTGAAAGTAGAAACAACAAAAGTTAGGGCAAACTTTCTCATAATAGCTGCTATTAAAACTTGGCACAGATTCCATTCTTCACTGCATTATTTTGTTTGGCTAATGCATCAGTTGTGCTGCTATGAACTTCATGTCTACCATGAATCATTATATATTTTCTAGCAGCTACTTTCCAAGGGCAGAGGAACAGAAACAATCAATATATATTACATTATAAAGTATTTGAATAACATTAGTTTGTATTATTTATGCAAAAGTAATTAATTATATGGACAAAAAAGAACTAGTCTTAATGTTTAGTTAGTTGGTTGACAAATCTGTATTTTACTAAAATGCCATCTACTGCTTTTGTCACATATAAGGATGTGCTTGTCTACAGTTTTTGAGGTCTCGTTCTAAGATATTAAGTACCAGATCATGGTACAACACCTTTTTTGTTATTGAATAATTTGTTATGAGATTGCAAAACATTAAATAAGCAATTTTTTCATGCATATTAGTTGTATTCGTCTTTTGAAACATGACGTCTCTAGTATTACTAATAATTTACTATCGCTCAGATTCATTAACAATCCTGTAAGCTTCGTGCTAAGCTTACATGATTTAAGCACATTAACATGATGAGTAGTGGCGCTAATTGAATATGCATGCTGTTCTTTGCACTTACACATTTGTAAGCATCTTTTCATGGTAAGCAATAGTGTGAGAGGTTGGCATAATGGTTAAGGTGTTTACCTTACAGACACAAGGTGCAGAGTTTGATTTTTTCACATGGAGTAATTGGCTAGGCTTAAAATAGCACATAAAGACAGTTAGCCTAGTATGAACCCATAAACCTAAGCAATAGTGTTTTCAGGCATGGAAGAGTGCTTACAAGCATGAGCACATTAAAGAAAATGCCTGTAGACAAACCTAAGATACAAGCACACTTTGTAGCCTTGAAATATTAAGGACAAGTACAATGGAAGGATTCTGAAAGAGGGAAAGTGAAATGGGAGGACTGTACATAAAATAATGATGTTTTGTACTGCATAATTAATTATAGGGAAGGGGAAATGGGTACAGTGCACTCATATACTGCAGACAAATGTGCTGAATTGTTAAAGAAACATTTCTAACATGAACCCTACAATATTGGTGTAATGATAATGTCAATGGCAATACCAGAGTTATGCACATAAATAAAAACGGACATGCTAACAAAGGATGTGATAGGGACATAAAGCAACAGTGTAACAAACGGGAGTTAAAATGTGATATACTTGTTAATAAAATGCTGAGAAGAGATAACAGCAAGAACAGAAGACACAATATGGGAAATACTCATAGACTGCAGTTATTGCTCGAGATGTATATTCTACTGTATTCTTCACCTCAGCATATATGCACAAGAACAACTGGATCTTGCAGCTGTAATGTCATGCACATTAGAAATGGATGTATCTCTACAAATAAATATCAGTAGCACCCGTGGGAAAGTAGTTTATTACTTATAAACATGTAATAGACAAGCAAGTGTTGTATAGTCGTGTAAATGCTAATTGGTAATATAATAACACTTGGCATACATAAGCGGCAAATGATAAGACAGATCAGAGGACATTTCATGACTTTAAGATTTCCACTGGCAATTTGCAAACATTTCAGACATCATTTTATAGGGCATCCTTACATGAAATTACAAGAACAGTAACATAACAGCAATTCAACAGCACCAACTCAAAAAAAAGTCTCATAACAGGGGGACCAATTACAGCTTTTGATGGTCTAGCAGTATGCTTGCAGACATGTTATGGAAGCCATTAAGCTGTACAGTGTAATGAAAATGATTGCAGTAATAAAGAAATGACTGGATGAGGACAAGCAATGCAGACTATAATTATTTTGGAAATAAGTAATGCATGTAAACAATGAATGACAGAATAAAACATTTGCATTATGTCAGTTACATACACATGCCAGGACAGACATCAGAGAGATGCATACCAATGGATGCCACAAAAATAGGGATTACATGTTGTGCAATAAAGAGCACCCTTGAGCTTACAGCACCTTCCTATCATAAGGGTATGGATGCCCTACCTTTTGTAGGACAAGGCCTGAAAAAGGTGGCCCTCTAACTGTGCCATAACTATTGTCTGCTAGTAAGCCACTACTCTCCAATACACAGATGTTAGCAGATTCAAACCCATGCCTGTTATATGATGCTCTCTCCAGACCTCTGTATTGACTGCATGTGTCACATCAGATAGCAATGGAGGCTGGTGCAAATAAATGAAATCAATATGTGCAGTAAAACAAGAGTTAAATATCATAAGAACAATCTGATATAGTCAGAATGCTGAAAAGGAGGTACACATGCTATTGTCCACATAACAGTGAGCAGTACAATATCAATGCTTCTTTGATAAGGAAGCTGTTTCCATTGTGTATTACACATGCTGGCCCAGAATTGAACCAGAGTCTATCTGTGTAGGTATGCTGTATACGCCAGTACTCAATGCATGTGCCACAGAATCAGTCACAGTATGATATACCCTGAATAACCATTTCAGTACCATGCAGTCACAACCTGTGATGATATAACAATGTTAAACATAAAAATGGATAAAAATAACTAGATATAATGGGTGTTTGTAACAGCAGTGCATAGGTTCATAGGTTCATAGGTAGGTACTAGGCTATCAGCCCTGGGGCCTATATAAGCCAAGCCAAAAAAGTTCCCTGGCTTTTGCCACCCAAGAAAATTATTTTCCTGTGCTCCTGTCAAACAGTGCTGCAGAAGGGATCCCCAGAGTGAATTTTCTATTTCCCATCCAGTCGTCAAGATTTTTCTTAAAGAGGGCCAATAAAGAGCTTTGCTTGACATGAATGGGTATTTTATTCCAGAGTATGGGAAGTCTCTGGGACAGGAATCTATCCCTCCAGCATGTTCTGTTTATTGCGGTGACAAGGTTTAGCTCTCTGGAGTGTGTGGTTCAGAGAGCTTGGGATTTCTTTAAGTGTAGCATGTCCAACAGCTCTGGACTTGACATAACTTTGTATGTTAGGCATAGATCGCCTCTGAGTAGGCGATATGCGATGGAGTAGAGCTGGAGTTTTTTGAGATGGTCTGCATATGGCATCTGTTTGAGGCCAGTAATCCTCTTAGTGAGGCATTTCTGTGGCCTTTCCAATTGTTGTTGGTGTCTTGTGAGATACATGCCAAACAGTCTATAATGGGTCTGATGAGGGATGAGTAGAGAGGAACAATGACCTCCTTTTTTCTAGAGGAGAACCCTTTTGTGATGAAGTGTGCCACATATAAGGATTTCCTGACTACTGTGGCGATGTGGTTATCAAAGGAGAGACTACTGTCCACCTGTGCCCCGAGGTCTCTTATCACACTTTCAGTGTTAATTGAGCTACCGCCTATGTGGTAGTTCATGGGTACCGAGTTTTTGCCAAAGGGGATGACAATACATTTCTTGCATTTAGCTTGAGGCTATGACTTTGACACCAAGCATCTGTCTCTGTAATGCCCTTTTGTAGAATGTCTACATCATTAGGTGATTCTATTATGGCTCCCAGTTTGCAGTCATCTGTGAACATTGTTAGACAAAGACCTTCTGTGTTAGCCTGCACTTCAGTGAAATAGATGCTGAACAGGAGAGAACCCAGGACCAAACCCTGTGGTACTCCACTCGTCACTGGTCTGAAGTTGGACTTGGAGTCGGCTACTTTTACTGTGTGGGTTATGTCAGTGAGCAAGTTGACCACCCATCTTGAGACATAGGGATTTATTCTATTATATTATTCATATAATATTGCCCTTTCAAGAAGTAAACATCAAGCCATGTGACTCTATCAACTAAAGAAATGTGGATGAACCACAAGCACCAAAGTGGATATCTAAAACAAGTGTGACAATCCACATATGCTAAATTATTATATCATATGTAGGCATTCTAAACAATCTGTTTGCAATAAAATGGATGTTGGAGGCCTCTCCCACTGTAAATGTACACACTGTAACTGGATGCCATTCATGGATTACAGTATAAGGACAAGCAATGCTTACAGTCACTGAATGTGGATTTTGAACATCTGAGCATTTGACAACAGAAAATACATGATACTGTAAAGAATGAATGTGTCAATGTAGAAGTGCCACTACAATTGTGATATATGTCTATATGTTAAGGGCCTACATCATGTTATTGCGGCAATAAGGCAACAACATATAGAATGTTGTCTCACTCATTTGTGCCAGAGGATAATGCTTTAAACACATGACATGTAAGAAAAATGTAATAACATGTCATCATTACTTTGAATAAAAATGTTGCTATGTGAGAAATTATCATAGCATTTTGTAAGGGAAATCAACATCTATATGTCTACTGAGCAAATGTGTTTAAAAACACTGTCAGCGATATGTACAGTCACAATAAGACTGACACAATATGGTCTGAGCAGTAATGCCTGGATCTGAACTGACTACCTAAGGTCATAAGCTACAGATTAGTGAATGAATCACAAGGGTCACGTGACATGTTGGGGTACAACTGTGACAGTACATGGTTGAATGGATGACATCACCACTACTTATTAGCTGGATGTTTATGCTAAAAAGTGGTCAAAGGGCACAATAATACTGTACAGCTACACATCATGTATGTATTTGAAGAGTAGTTTACACATTATGAGGATGAAAGACACAGTCACAGCTGGCCTCAAACACCCTACATATGTAGTTACACAATGTACAAAACACAGTATCAAAGTCACTTACCACAGAAGAATTTGTACTACAACTGTGAGATACTGCAGTTATGGTAGCATTATGTAATCATTGTGTTTCCAAACATTTATTTTCCATGGGCATGCTAGGATTTGCTAGTGTAACACTGCCTCTGTAAATCCATCTCATAAGTGGAAGGGTACATAAAGGTGGCTGTGAGGTGGCCAACGGTATATAACAATAATCACAGTCACACTATTTAAGCAGGGACGTACTCGAACCACATACTTATCTAGTTATACAGTCTATACAACACATTATCATCAGTCTGCACCAAAGCAGAATGATGACTATAAGTGAGGGATAAAGCATCTATGAAAGGATGACATCAGCAGCGAATTGCCAAGAGGATATGTGTGTGGTAAAATGACTTGTACGCCATCTGCTGTTAAAGACGTTGATACTGCAAATGGGTGCAAACCAATTCCAAATTCATTTACAGTCACATACACAATTGTAAAATTAACCAGTGATGTATGTTAACCTCCTACCTATCTATTTATATATTTTAGAGAAGAGTGCAAGAAATGCAAGCACCACAGGAAAAGTCTGACAGTTAATGTGTGAGATAGTACTTTAGAAAAAATGCTTTCATTTCCTTCCAGGAAACTTCATCAGAATCATAATACCAGCTGCAATTGTAGTTTAAATAAAAAGCAACCAAGTGAAACTATATCGTGAGACTGCCTTTATTGGGTACCTGCTGTGGCTGGAGATTGTTTTGGATTACTAGTTTATTCTTTCTCTGGTTTTTCATCTATGTTGGTTACTTTAGAAAAAATGACTTCATTACTGTGCTGCACAGAAGATGTGGTTGTGAAAGTTGGGATAAGGGCATAGCTGAGTCATATAGCTGTTTAACATGTTTTAGAATAAAAGAGAACAACTAAAAGTCTTAATAATGAGTCATAAAAAAACAATAATAAAATACCACTTAGGAAAAAAAAACAGATGAAGGAAAAATTGTTAACCTTTTAATGATTCATAACTTTTGACCTGAGCTGGTCTTCTTCAAATTAGTCCAAAAACTTGAACTACTTTATAGGAACAAAAAATTCCTCACTACTGACACTAAACACACTCTTGCGCAGGCATTTCTTTTACCTAGTCTTCTATACACTTCCCCCATCCTTACCAATTTCTAGACTACCTCAATGCAGAAACTGGAACAAAAATGCAACAAAATTGCCAGATTTATTTTAAACCAACCACTCTCTTCACATCACTGCCTCTCACTAATCAAGCTTTAGTGGCTGGAATTTCCGCACCTTCTCCTACAATCACAACTCCATACTACCTTTTCCATACTCAACAACCCCTCTGCCAGCCCTCCTCTCGCCTCCCATGTTACTCTCTACTTTCCCCCCAGCCTCTTTGGAGTGCTGATCAGCAGCTTCTCTCAGTTTATAAGCCCAAAAGAAATATTGGCAAACTACTTTGCAAACGCTCTGTCTCACTAAATTGGAACAAATTTCCTCTCCATATTAGATCCAACCTTGCCTTTCCCTGTTTTAAAAAGGAGCTTAAATCTCACCTGCTAAACTTCAAATTATGCCATTGCCTTGACCACACATAGTCTTAGTCTTACCTACTGTATAACCTGTTGCATCTCCTAACTTTCTTTCTCTGTTAGTAACGTCTGCTTAAACTAACATCCTAAACCTTCAGCTCTACTCTAGCCCTACTATAGCCCATGTCTTTCTCTCCCCCTCCATTTCTGCACACTGTCTTCCTCCCCACTTCCTATCAATGTCTATGCACTGTCCTTCTTTTGAACAACAATTATCTTTTTTGTTTTTACTCTCATATATAGTACATTTTGACCACTGCTAACAGTGCAACCCTTAATGTTTATAATTTTTTTTCTTTTGTTTTTCTCTTGATAATTAATTTCGTATTTGCATTGTTGTTTTTAATAGTTGTTGTCCTGTATGTTTACCTTTACTTATGTTTGCTGTGGCTCTTTCCCCTTGGGTCTCTACTGAAAATGGGTTGCTTACTATCAATGCAATGCAAATAGTTAACAACCTTTAGGTTTTACAATTATTTTGTATTGTGATTGTTATTTAATATTTGTATACTGTCACTTTATCTTTACTTATGTTTGCTGGGGCTTTTCCCCTCGGGTCTCCACTGAAAATGGGTTTGTTTTCAAACTCAGTTGGACTAACCCAGTTAATAAATGTGAAACAAATAAATAAATAAATAAATAAAATATACTGTGAACTGAGCATTTAAATACCATCTTTAAAAGAAGCTATCAAATCAAAAACTTCAGTTAATTAACCGTGTTAACATTTAAAGAAATACTACTGTTTAAAAACACATTTGTCTGCATAAAAAACACAATCCTTTACACAGATGAATGAGGCATATTTCTTGTTTTTCTTGTTTTTCATCATAAAGACATATGAATATGTGTGTAACAACTTGAATTTCTTAAATTAGTACTGTCCAGAGTGCTGAGGAAAGTGCACTAATGCCAATCTCATTTGCAATCTTGATGACATTCCAAATTAAATTTGCCAACTTTTACCTTGGCTAGTGAACTGCCATTCATTGTTACAGACAGCTGCCAATTAATGGAGTGCAATGACAAACAGCATGCAAATAATCAAGGTAAAACACATTTTGAAACAAGTACTGTAATTGTATATTCCTGATGTTTAATCAACCTTATCTTGAAACAGGAACCTGTATGGACTTAATCCCTCAAGTCAGGGTTTTAAGAACAATCATTTAAGATTATTTCCCATCTTTGCCACAGACAAAGGCATACATTAACAAGAAGGAAAAAGTGTTTACATGTACTCAAAATGTGGCCTTGTATCGCGTTCATTGAAAGAACAACAGTACTGAGTTATGAAAGCTGTCCTTTCTCATTTGCCAGTTAAATGTCTGGAGACTGGGATATTGCCCAAAGTTAGGATATCCATGTACTCACGCAATCTTAAACAAAAAAGTGCAAATACTGCTGGTGTATTCTTATCTTTCTTTATGGTGTCTTATTCTCTTTTCTGTGCTTTCCTAACAGCAATGCTATCTCACCTTTATTGCACATGTTATATGTATTAATGCTGAATGCACTCCCTTGAATATGCACAACCTTTCTTAGGAAGAGGCTGTAACTGTGGTCATTAAAATGGTATTTGAATGTTAGGAATGTTGTTCTCCTAACCAAGTTAATGTACTTTCAGACTTTTTACTAAGTCTTTTCTCCATAGCACATCCTCATTTAATTTACATCAGAGAGGGAAGACTGTGCAATGTGGATTGTTCCTGCAGTCAGACTATTCATAGACATCTGCAAGCCATTAGCAGGGATAACTTTCCAATGCTCACCCTTCTATTCCTAGGGCATGTGCATGAAATTTTGTAGCTCCTTGCACCATGTATACCTTCCCTGCACTTAGTGCAGATTGTGGTATTCAGGAATACTAATGATTTGACACCATCTTGCATACTCACAGTGCTGACAGCACTGACTCTGCAGTATATAAAGGTAACCATGTTGCTAATGCACTTGTATTATAGGGAGGAGTCTGTTTGGAACATGAGAACTTGATACTGCTAAATACATAACATTTGAAGAAATATCTATTTTCTACACTGCTTTCTTGTCAAGGTATGTTGTTATTTCTTACATAATGCTTTTAATGTAACATTAAGGAATAATTGCAATACCCAGAACAAAACATCTATTTACCTTTAAGCAGTTTCTTTATCCTTTATTATTGGCATAGCCTGTGTATATCAGTTATGTCTGTATTAAAAAAAATTCTACAGAACACTACCTGACATATATTTTGCAAGTTTTATTTTATCTGAATTTGAACAATTAAGACAGATGCATGCAGAATAACTTATTTCCAGATATGCAAACTCCAAGTGTTGTTGTATCTTTATATGTATATATCGTATATGTCTGCTATATCAAGAACCAGAAGTAGGTGTTAATCAGACAATACAGTAATAGACAAATAGAGATGGATTTTGGGGAGATTTGACTGGTGAGTATATTTTTATGAGAACTTTCTTAACCTTTACTTGTAAAGGGGATTGTTCTCTGTTTTTATTTAATTTGAATTTTGATACTTAGCCTTCTTTCCTTTCTCTTCCTTACATATAGGGACATCTGGATTACAGGCTGAAAGACCACCTGTACATGGTAAGCACACAAGGTAAGCACAGATATGATTATTGTTATTACTGTATATAAAGGAGATTCAGGTCTAAGAGTAAAATGTGTGTTGCTTTACCATCTATTATAGTTTAACATAGCTTTCATATAAAAATGATTTTGACCAAGTCTATTCTCTGTTTCTCTGTTTGTTGTGTGGAATGATTGTATTCATAGGTGATTCTGACAGTGGCACCTTGGAAGTCCTACTATCTGATGTCAGACTATTAGTAGCCTCTGGTGATGATAGTGTTGGCAACAAAGAGGCACAGCCTGGGAATGCAGTGGGTCAGTCTGACACTAAGGTTGAGACTGCCATATCCCCTTCCTATATTTCAGACACAGTCAGTATGCCTACACATACCCATGACACCAAGACCTCTGATATAGAGCAGGATGCAGGTGACACAGTTGATCAGGGTAGTGTAGTTACTCTGGTTGCAGAGGTATTTGCTTCTCTCCATAGCCATTGTGAGGGTGAGATGCCACACAGACGGCTTGGTAGATGTGCTCAGAGGAAGCCTGTTGTCACCCTCCTTCTGATAACAGTATGTCATTAGGTGAAACCAAATGTATGTGGAGGGCTGTAGTGGAAGCACAGGGTCTATATTAGGATGATGAATGATAAAAAGAGTGAACACTCTTTTATCGAACACTAAAAGTCAAAAGGACTGAATGGTGAACACAGGGAACAGCATTTTTTTAGTGTAAATTAAAAACCGTTCACTCTTTTATCATTCAATGTCATGATATAGACCCGAGACACAGGCACATTGCACCAGGGCCTAAAAAGAGATAGTGCGAGTACTAAAGATAATGTATTCTGATGTGTATGGCTCCTTTATGTGGGAAAATCCTTGGACAGGATGAATGACATACATACATGAAAGTTAGCTAAACAGTACAGCTGAGTTCCATACATCTGTTGTTACACTGTACATCCACACACACTCACTCATGATCTGTCTACTCTACCATTCATGGCTCACACCTGTCGAAGATGTCAGGACATAGTGCTATCACAGTGCTTGACTGTGTTCCACATTGAAAATAAAATTACTTGCCCATACCTCATCACATACATACATGAAAGCTAGCTAAACAGTACAGCTGAGTGCCATACATCTGTTGTTACACTGTACATCCACACACACTCACTTCTTTGGTGTCAGCCTTACCCTCCTTCCCTCACCCTGTGCAAATGACAATGACTGTGCCCTGCCTTTTGCACATGTCATTATGACTTAGGGTTGCATATGTGTCTGATGCACACAGTGGATAGCTAACTCTTGTTAACTCACAAGCTTGCTTTTCTTAATATGTATTACAGAAGGAAATTTATTGATTCCTTCTCCCTACTAAGTTGTGAATGATTATATAATTTTAGAACCTAATTGTATTTCAGTTACCATTTTAAGTGAAGCAGTAAAAGCTTTAGGTACTTCAGTCTTGCTTCAGGGTATAATTGTGCAATTTAGGGTATAACTGACCTGTTCTGTGTTTTATAGACAGTGATCAATTGAAATGCTTGATGTGCAGTATTCATTAGAATGTATTACTGTATATTGCAAAAATCATATATAGGAGATATTATTGACAGAAATGTATACCCCAGGCAAATATTCTGCTTAGAGACATATACATATTTCCATATGAGAGTACCATGTTATGTTTAGGTTTGTGTTTAGGGCAAATGGTTACACTGAGTGTACACAATTGCCTTATAGTTTCCTGAATAGCTCCACATCTTGGATTAGATTGGTTAATTAAAGTGTACTTTGGCTCTTTCCACTGTCATTAACATACTCTGCCATTTGCCTTTGTTTTACATTTCTACACATTGTGTATAGCTGTTTAATGAATGCTAAACATCAAGCTATTGTGTAGCTGCTAATGAGTCCAGCCCTATATGTTAAACAATAGCAAACATTTGCAGTTTCTTTTTAATTTTTATCTCAAATTGAGAGCTTAGAGTCATCACTTACACCCCAAAGAATCCATTATATCAATGGGTAAAATGCAGTTAATAAAGAAGTTAATGAAGACATAAAACTGAAAATTCAGGTTGTAAAATTGAAAGGATTGACAAATATGGGGCAATCCAAGAAGGCACTGTGGCATGTACATCTCTATGTATACATCTCAGTAACCTTTTGGTATTCAACAAGGGCCCTGACACAGTGCTGCATAGTGCTCTAACATAAATCACGCAGTGCAATGTGTGGCTGGCTCAAATGCTGTGCTGAATACTAATGAGGTAGTCTGAGGGGGAGGCATGTGCTCCCCCAATCCCCAAGAATGATCTGCATGAAGGCATCTTCACAATGATTTACAAAATCACTCAACAGTATAAATTAGCATGACCAGCCTCACCACATCTTGGTAATGAGCACAATCAAAATGCGTTCAACCACCTAACACAATAGTGGTATGGTGGTGGTGGGGGGCAGAAGATACAAGGGATTACTCTATTTCTACATGTCAAAATGAGGTGGGCACCAGTTTAGTGATTTGCATGTGTAGGGAATGAATAAAAATAAGGGATAACTCAAGAATAAAATTTCATAATGGCATGGAGAACAATATGGGGATATGGGGGGGGGGGGGTGAGATGAATCAGTAAACAGTGACAACACAAGAGAAAAGTACCACAGCAGCACATAAATTCACTGCAGATACAAGGGTTGAGGGAATCACCAGATATTAGATAGCATGATACATTTGTTTATAATATCCCACCTTACATTATAAACAATGGCACTGACAGCAGTATAGGAAATGGGGGGGGGACACAGGACACAAGGAATTTCTATGTTTATGTGCCATAATGGCAAAAATGTCAGTGCTAGGATTGGGGAGGTAAGAGAAAACACTAGACACCAGGGCAACTGCAAGTGTGCCATAGCAGCACTTAAGCTATTATGGTATGATCAGGGTGTGAGAGCAACCATGGTAGGGCAGACAAGTCAGGGGATAGGTATGGGGACTGTGATGTTTGTTTTTGTATTTGTATGTCTGAGAAAGTGACTGTGGGGAGGGATGCCAATGGCTATATGAAGCATCAGTTTACTACCGTGATGTGCAGATGAGCAATGATCTGCATTTTATGGTGGTAAATGTGATTCAGAGACATGCAAAATATCGGATAAATAGATCTTTCCTCTTCACAGCTCACATATCTCTGAATGACAAAATACCTCATTTTAGAAGCAGGTTCTTTTTAGAATGAACATTATGGCTTGTGCTAGGCTTCTTAATTTATTCCCAGCTATATTAACATAAATAGGATCTCTTAGTTTTTTTATGCAAGTATCACCTTTCTTTTCAAGGGATGTAGCAACGGATTGGCTTTCTGTGCTCAAAGCCGTATATTATTTTTCCAGTCCCACCTTACATTATAAACAAAAGTATACATCTCTCTAATGATATCCCATCCAATAATATGTAACATTTCAGATGGTGCTATCACAAAAATGTTTTCTTGTAACAAGTCATATCTCCAGTCAAGGTGTAGACATTAGGGTACATAGATCTTAACTTTCTATTGCCTCTTAAAGTCGTATTTCAAAAGAGTTACAAAGATAAAATGTGCCTTAAGATAAGATGGCATAGGCCTAACAATAACTGATTTAATGTAACTTGTCCTTTCATCTCACTTTAGAAGCAATTGTTATGCTTAGAAAATTATGTTTGTGTGCATTAAGGTACAATCAGAATTTGAAAAAACATTAATAGCTGGAATAAGCCTGCAAACAGCCTGAATAAACAACTCTTTAAATTCTGTTTGATAAGATGTGATTGGATCTGCACAGAAGCAGCAATATAGAATGATTGCAAGAGCTATATGATATGTATTATCCTGATGTTTTGATTCAGATGGAAACCATGATGAAGACATGCAAATGTACAAAAATGTGAAGTTAACCACATACATTGTTAAGCTAGATTGAAAGTGTCTGTAAATTTAGTTTGATGTTGATTATTTTTAATTATTGTCAACTTAAGGATGACACTATTAGAAAATTACAGTTTGTGATAACTAGTAATGTTTTGAGTACATGTATCATTAATTTTACTGAAAATACTTGAAATCCAAAATCTGTCTTTATCAATATATTTTTCTCAGAGATTTCACAGTAAAATAACAATTCAATTCACATGGGCTGTCAAGCAAGAAGCAAATGAATTTATGGCATAAGTTAATACAGAGTAAGCCAAAAAAGCAACCCTTTAGATACATGTAACCAAAGTAGTTTCATAAACCTTTTACCCAGTATATACACTTAATGGACCCCTTATGGGGCATATGCTGACTCTAAGAAAGTAGGCTGTAAAGTTTCATAGCTTTCGTTGCAGTTCTTACAACCCAGAATTAAATCAGTATATTGCATCTTGTGGCATAGGTTGGCTGACTTTAAACCCAGTAGCCTATAACAGACCTGAAAGAGTAATTTCTAATGAGCAGTGGTAGAGAGTTTAGACATTGATGTGCACTGCTATAACCAGCACCATTCTAGCTGAAATAGTATATTCAAATATTCAAAAGAAGTAGGTCTTACAGACTCTGGATGGCTACCATAACTCAAGTCATAATGTCTTTCCTAATACCTAAGAAATCACTTCAAAAAAATCCTAAATATTCTTTGCATAAAAGGTAGATCTAAGTCATATGTACATAACACCATCAGGCTGACATAGTCAGTACTGAGAACCAACAGTATGACATAATTTATTTACAGTGCATTTAGTTAGCATAGGCACAAATAACCATTAAATGCAAAGTAGATGACAGCCATTGTTCAGTGTTGTTAACAATATGGTTATTTATATATTTATTTACATTTGATAACCAGGAAGTGTCTGACTGGGCCAGAAGCCCATTTTCAGTGGAGACCCTGGGAGAAAACCTCCAAGGAAGAATATATAATTATATATTTGCACATTTGACAATTACTATGGAAGTTCAAATGCAAGTTCCTTGACATTGTATCTAAAAGCATACAACAATGGTAGTATAATAAGCTTATACTATTCATGCAGACAATATATATCTATATATCTCTCTCTCTCTCTCTCTCTCTATATATATATATATATATATATATATATATATATATATATATATATATATATATATATATATATATATATATATATATATATATATATATATATATATATATATATCTATATATCTATTGTCGCCTCACAGTAAGACGCTGTCCGGTTCGATTCTCAGCTAGAGCGCCTTCTGCGTGGAGACATGTGTGAATGGGCGTACCTTCGTTGAAGGTTGAGCATCAGGGCTGGTAACTTGGCATGTAAAAATCAACTACCAATCATTAGCGGACGGGAGTTCCGCTGTGGCGACCCCTAACCGGGAAAAGCCGAAAGACACAAAAAAAAAAAATAAATAAATATATATATATATATATATATATATATATATATTCATATATATATATATATATATTTTTTTTTTCCCCAGGATAAAAAGATCACAAACTGAAGCTAAGAAGACTCAACTGCCAAGAGATATTGACAATGGGTGGTGGAGAAAAGGAAGTTAGACTGTAAGGGGATATATTAGTTAGCCTGGTATATATATATATATATATATATATATATATATATATATATATATACATTTCATACATGGTGCAAAAGTAGATACTTCCAAATCTCATTATGGGCAGAGCTGAATATATAAAATAAAACAAGGGGGAGATTTATAATTGAAGCATAGCATTCAAGTAGCAAACTTAGCACTTTTACCCAATACATGAGAATTCACTTTGATGAGGTCTTACGTTTAAGATAAGGTGAAAACGCTAAGTTGATTAAGTGAGTTTAGCATTCCTATTAGACTCTTCCTGTTTGACTTATTTTGGATTTCCTTTTATATACATTGCCATTGGTACAATGGTCTTGTGGAGTGTTTTTAAGCTCTACATATTCCATAATGCAGGTATGTCTAAATCCAGTAATTTTGAGGCCCTAAATCTCCCAGAATTAACAAATCATTGTTTCTCCACTGAATATGTCAGGGGTGATCCATCAATTTCTATATTTCGAAAAGGCCATATCAGAATAATTCCTCCAAAATGACAAAAGTGGCATTTGGGGACAATGATAAATTTCACATGCATCATTAGAGCAAAGCAGTGTGAAGAGCCTGCAGAGACTCATTTGTTACAATGGTAGCCCCACCAATCTTAGACTTTGCAACAACCTTGTTTTCAAATTTAAACTAGCTAAAGAGGTGAATAACTTAGCAGTCAAGATGCCTATTTGATACCCAGCCTACCTGGGGATACCCAAACTGTCAAATATAATATGTCTTTTCATATAAACTTCACAATGAATGAGTACTACTTTACAATGCAAGCAGATGGATAGTGTTTTGGGCTATGTTTCTTAAGTATGAACATATGGGCAGAACATCATTCTAATGGAGGATACTCTAGTAGGAAACAACGGCTATGCATTTTCCCATCTATGCAGTACCATCCAAAAACCTATTTAAATAAAGCCAGTATGTATTCAGATACAGATTTAACTCCCATTCAGTAGTTAACACCAAGAAGACAATCAACATTCACAGCCTTAAGTGGAAGTTCAGCTTCAGCAAACCAATAGTCAAACTCTAGCAGTATACTCACTTTCTTTGCACTCATCACATGGTCTGGTAAATACAGAAAAATATCCATGATCCATAACAAAGCCACAAAAGACTATCACAATCAACAGCAACTATCTTTGGAGCATCTGATAAACCAAAGCACACAAGGGGACCAGAAGGAAAGCTTATATATAGCTATGCAAAGACTCAACTGCAAGTAGGAACAACAAAGTAGAAAAGACAGCAGCCCTGCTTGATAATTAAGAAGTAGAAGAACAATACTTAATAGGAAACACATTCTTCCTTTTTAATTTTTCCAAGACTTTTAGTTTTCTAATACCATGACATGAATGGACCCCATTCCTAAGTCAAAGTACAGTTAAAGTTCATGAAATTAGTATTGTTTCATTCTTTGATGTCAGCCAAAAGTGCTCTTCACAGCACCTGCAATATGCCCAGTAATGACTCCTTTTGCAATTCGTATGGGGTTACATGAATTGGTAACATATCTAAATATGACTGTATATTTTTTTGTAAGACACATTGCTCCTACTACTATTAGAACTGTCTGGGTATCCTTCTTCTACATTGCCCTTATTTCTGCCTGCAAATCATGGTATTTTATGACTTTGTCTCTCTGTACGTAAGACACTGTAGTCACTGGGTGTAGCAATTTCAATGATCACTGCTACTTTTGTCTTCTTTTCATGGACTAGTATATCTGGTTTTGTAGCACCTATCTTTTGAACTGTTGGTAATGTGTGATCCCATGTAATGTAGACTTCATCATTTTCTATGATGCTATGTGGCTCATGTTTCCAGTATTTTTCAACCACTTCAATACAATAATGTTTGCATAGTCCCCAGTGCAACAAACAGTCTTGCCACATTATTATGCCTTTCAGCATACAGTTCTTCTACCATTAGTATGTCACAACCAGCAATGATGTGTGCAACTGTTTCCAATTAGATTTTACAAAACCTACATTTGTCTGTTTTTCCCACATATTCGATGCCTCCTAACCATATCTGTTGATCCTGATCAACATGAGGTTCTTCCAGAAGATTTCTATACTTGCAAATATATTTATACATTTTCTACATTTCTTGCCTTTTCATCTGGTCCTTCATATTCCTTATATTCTTTCTTTTATTTTTTAGTACATTCACTTGCTGCCTGATCTTTATCTACTTCTGGTTTGATTTCCATTTCTGCTTGACTCTGATATGCTTCTGCTAGACTAAGCAGGAAAGTCATCTTAGATTGGTTCTCCTCATGTTTCAACACTTGCACTATGTTTGGGTCTTTATCAAGAAGGCCCATCACTCCTTCAGAATGGGTCATATATAATCTTGGCATGCAATTATTTTTATAAATCATTTGGTGAGCATAAAGCATCCTTCTTGTTTTTCTCTCTAATCTATCCAACACATTTTGGAGCCAGTCAGTCACTCTAAAATGGTAAGTTAGGACAGGAAGACAAATTGGCTTATAGAATTGATTTTGTTCCTAGATGTCAACGCTGTTTTCGGGATTAAAGTCTTTTAAAGTATTCCTTACTAAGTTTTATTCACATTTGTTCATGTTTTATTGTTGATCCTTTATCAATTTTCAAATATTTATACACTCCCTCTTGCTCAAGTTCTTTTATATCACATTCCTGTCCCAAACTAATGTTTTCTTGGTGCTGCAGTCTTCCTGCTTTAAAGGTTGGTTTTGCACATTTATCAAGACCAAGTGACATTCTTATATAATCTGAAAAAGTTTTAGTATCTTGCAGTTGTGCTTTCAATTCCTCATATGATGAGCTATACAGTTTTAAATTATTGACAAAGAGAAGATAAGTCTTTAGACTTTGTTGTTTTCTAGGAGCCAAATTATAGCCATGGCCTAAGCTGTTAAGTAGGCAGCTTAATGGGTTAAGGTCAAGACAGAATAACAATAGTGACAGAGAGTCACACTGGAATATCCCCCTATGAATTTTTATCCCTGGAATAATAATTTGTCCTTTATCATGGCTTAATTGCAAAGTGGTCTGCCACTGTTTCATGCGCACTGTAATGTAGTCGATCACTGTAGGGTATATCTTATAAAATTTTAAGCACTCCTTTATCCATGAATGTGGGATACTAACAAATACTTTTTTGTAGTTAATCCATGCCATACTTAGATTCTTCCCCTTTTTACAGTTCTCCACTATGACTTTATTTAACAACAAATGATCATTTGTACCATATGACTTTCTTTTATTGCTCTTTTGTTCTATTGCCATAATTGAGTTTTCTCTAAATGACTATAAACTCTGTCGGCATCAATTCCAGTGTATAGTTTATATGTTGACAGAAAGCAAGCTATTGGTCTATAGTTTTTATGGTTGTTTGCAGGTTCACTCTTAAGAAAGAGCATTGTTTTCTTGTTGATAGTCAGGCTGGTGTCTATTTGGGGTGCACATATAAATAATTCTTACTCATGGTTAAATCTTCATGCAAATATGTTAATACTTTTAACAAGACGTTAGGTACTGCATCTAGGCCTGGGGATTTCCAATTAGAGGCTTTTCTTAACTTTGTTTTAGTCTCTTTGGCTTTTACTTCATCCCATTTCATATCCTGTACCTTTAAACTTCTTAATTCTTTCTTTTACTTCTTCTATCCATTTAGCATCTTTATGTTCCACAGGATCTTCATAAATAATTCTCTAAAATGTATATATTTCTTCTTTTTTGTTGTTGTCTTTCAATTCCTTTTACATTGTTTCCAAATTCTCTAGAAAACTTTTTTAGATCATCAATAAATTGCTTATTTTGTACTTTTCCTTTATATTTATCTGTGTATCTTTTAAGTTTTTCCATCTGTGCTGAGATTTTTAGTTTGGTAAGTGCATGAAAGATCCTAATCTGTTCTAATATTGTGTATTGCTTTTATCACGTCTATCTTTCTAAGTATTTTTGTTGATCTGTTCCCTCTTCTATACTTTTCTGACAGTGACACTTCTTGTCTTAATTGCTTTATAGTTTTCTCTGTTCAACACTTCCATGATGGTATTCGATTTCTCCCCTTCCTTTCCCTCACTACCTCCTGTGGTTGAACTTTATCAGTTATTAATTTAGTTGCAGAGTAATATATCCTGTTTACTTCTATCACATGAATCTCTATGAACAGTCCTAATTATTGTATTCATTTACTTCTGACGTTTTGGGTTTTATTGATGTTCTGCAGTCTATTTCTTTCATTGATCTTAATATGTGTATCTATCGCTATTAGATAAAGCAACTCCTCTCTTAGCTCATTTTCTTCTAAACTGAGGGCACATCTTTTGTTTTCCATTTCCTTCGGGCATTCTATAGAAAGTTTTATAGCATCTTCCTGTGGCACATTTTCTTCAATTTCATCCTGTGCCATCTGTTGCTGTGTCATATGGGAACTCACTGGCCTATCGCTCCTCAACATTGACTGTATCAGAGTTTTCACAGTTTCTTGTTCCTTCCTTTGCTGTCCAACATCAAATTAACATTTATACTGGTCTCCTGTGGAAGGCTCCAAAATATTTTCATATGGCACTTGACCAGTTGCTTCCTGTTCCACTGATTTCCCCTTAATTTTTGATGTCCATTGCTCTATCCTGTTGTGGTGCTTTCTGAATTAGATTTTCTTCACTGAATCCTTCACTTCTCAGGTACTCCATAACCTCAGTTTCTATTTCTTTAACTTCTCCATTACTAATCTCCTTTCCTACTTTTCCTCTTAGTCTTCTTATTTTTTGTATTGTAAAGTTTTCCATGTTTAGATTCCTTTGCCTGTATTTCTCTTCAAATATCTTTAGTGACACTCTTTTTGTATTGATTAGTTTTGCTTTCTGCTTTGCATAGATATTACCCCATATTAAATCTCTTTTTCTTTCCCATTTCCATATTTCTTCTCAGATGTCTCCTGATCTTCCTGTTTCTCCTTACTTTGAGGACTTTTTCTATCATGCTGTGATGTAATCTGTGTTAGTCCTTCTACACCAAATCCTTCACTTCACAGGCACTCCATAACTTCAGCTTCTGTTTTTTTTAACTTCTACTTTACTAATCTTCTTTTCTACATTCCATCTTTGTGATATTATTTTTTATTGTGAAATTTTCTATATCTGGATGCCTTTCCCTGTGTTTCTCTTTGAATATATTTGAGGCTGCCTTCTTTATAGCAATTTATTTGGCTTTCACCTTTGCGTAAATATTGCACCATATCCAATCACTCTTTCTTTCCCATGTCCATATTTCTTTTTTATACTTTTTAAAAATCTCTAGTTTTTTTTTTATATATTTTTGCACTTCCTCAGATGCTTCTTTTTCCAAACAGATCAAAGTTTCTTTGTCTATATACTGTTTTTTACAAATCTGTTGTATTAATGAACACAACTTTTTATTTGAAGCTTCTGACAGTTTTCCTTGAGAAAGCATTTTCTTTCCTCTAATTTCTCTCTTAATCTTTTTGTATATTTTGTGTCTGGAAATTCTGGACTTTTTGTATAATAGTAACAATACATAATTTCTTTCTTATCCTCAATAGTCCACTCTATTGTCTTTATGGCTCTACTTTAGCCTATCAGTTTTTGTGATTTTTGTGGACTGTTATTTCCTTTTATAACAAGGGAGCCATCTTCCCCCCCTGGGCCTGATCTGGTCCCATTGTAGGAATGTTTTTGTATTTTAAGGATTCTACACTGTCATTTTTTCCAGTCCTGGTACTAGTGTACCTACGAGGATTGGACACTTTTCTATCCTGGTTCTTGTACACCCAACTATCTTTTTTAATTTTTAACCTACTTCTCTCCATGATATATGCTATATAAATACAATGTATATATCAGTGTCATCTTGGTGAGATTTTGTGGAAAACCAAGGTCCACTTCATGAAGACACTTAGCAAGACTTGAGGATGAATTCATTTCCAGCAATACTACTCCCCTTTGCTTGCTGACTTATCATCCCTCCATTAGGTCTCAAATGCATGACTTGAATGACGTATAACAACTTAATTCATCATAGCATTTTGCATCAATCTTCACTTTCTCTGAGACAGTGAAGATATAAAGCCACAGTGTCAGCACCATTGACATAGAGGGGTAAAGCCACAAATATGGCCCTGGTGACACAAGTTTGATAACTGGCTTGGTCACCTGTAGGTGCTGAAATACAGGCAAGACAGAGGAATGATAATGTTTTGTCTGCTCATCTCTCTCTCTTTCTCTCTCTCTCTCTTTGTAGGAATGGCAGAGGATACCATATTTTCAATCCCCAGTGGAGACTAGAGCTCAGAAGTGAGGCTAGGTTAGGCATGTATCAAATCTAAATAATTATCTCAACTTAGAGATGTGGCAGAGATGCTCTTGACCATTACATCACTGCAGGCCTTAAAATGAAAAAAAGTGGCAACACACATGGGTAGGGCCTTGTCTAACTAATTATTGTGTCTGTGGCAGGCTGTCTCACCCACTCACCTCCCATGCCACTTACTTCATGAGTAGTAGTAAGCGTTATGCTCCTGAAATCAGTTGAACTTGACAGTAGTCAAAAACTGACAATCAAACTGGAATTCTGCTATAACAAAATAACAAAGTTTTGTTACTGGTGTCTCCTATAGGTCGCATCACTGTTCCTCTCTCTCAAGCAACTATATGGGCTCAAACTCCCTCAGCTTCTACACTTTAATCAACTAACCTTTGCACACAAAATACTCCACCAACCTGCTAAAAACCCTGCTGTCCAAAATACTATAGACTCGTACACTGCTTCTCCCTGTTTTTGCCCAAGTAACCTACACGTTCTAGACACTACCAAAGCCAACAGCTCAGCTGGGAATTCTCTTTTTTCAACTATATCCCTAAAATATGGAATAAGTTGCTAACCCAAATTACATCAGTCACCTCAGTCATACAGTTCAAAAAGCTCCTTAAGTCACACTTAACAGTCATCTGGCTATGTTACTGCAACTCGCCAGGACAAACTTCCCTTAGTCTTCCTGCCAACTAATGTGCAGCACAAAACTAAAAAAAATGTGTTTTTACGCATTAGATAAAGCTGTGAATGCTTTGAAAATAATAATTTGTTTCCCCTATGTACCTGTTTTTGCTATGAGTGTAGTAATTCCCAAATATTTATTAACTTTTGTTTTGTCTGTTGTTACTATATCTGTATTTTTAGTAGATATTTGTTAAATTGTAATTTGTCTGTTCTGGAGCTTTTCTCCCTGGGCCTCTGCTGAAAAATGACTTAGGTCTAGTCAGACTTTTCTGGTAAAATAAATAAAATAAAGTAGTGAGTACCCAAATAAATATCTTCATGTCTGAGTTAAATATTGCTATGGACTTCTACTTCTCATTGTGTGTGGGTCATTACCAAGCGTATTATATAACACAGAAATCACAAGGCCTAAAGCTCACTGGGGAAGTATCACCTATCAAAACACTCATATGCATTTCAGGCAGTGTAACTAATTATTCTGTAAGCAGTGTATATCAGTTAAAAGACAGTCCAGTTTGAAGATTGTATAATGTCTCAAATACTTAATTTCTACATTTGTCTCTGCTAACAAAATTATTGCACAATGTGAGGGTTGATCTACAGTCAGACTGATTATGACATTCAGAAAAGAGCAAATGTCAAGCATCACTTTTCTATCTTTATTTCTTTTTTTGTGGGGGGGGGTAAGCCCCTGCCACCAACTTTATATATAGCAACTTGAGATCACCATACTTCAGAGAAAAGGAAATATTCCAAGAAATAGTAATCTTGGACTTAATATATAACAAAGTACATATTTTTTGGCCATTTAGCCACCACATTACTAGAATTTTGAATATTAGCTAAAACATTGTCCTCCCTCACAGTATATTTTTAAGCAATGCCAAACTGAAAGTACTTCTGACATAGCAAATCAAAAACAAGAAAATCTAGAACTGTCATTTCCCAGTCCTAGTAGTATAACTAAGAAAATATACTCCTTACAGGCTCTCCTCACTCTAGAGAATGCTGATGTGTGTGCAGTCACTGAGACATGGTTTAAAGCAATGATAATCACACCAGCAGTGCAAGGCTATAATGCCTTCCACACATTTAGACCAGCTACTACCCAGACAGGGACTAAAGGAGGAGGTGTCTCAATTTACATCAAAAATAAATATACCTCAAGGCTAGCCAAGCAGGATGATGCACTTGAGCTTCTCCGCATTCAAATCACCATTAGCAAAAACCCATACCACTTTCTTGCCAGTATAGATCCTCCTCCTCTATGGCCCAGGAAACACATAACATGTGTTTTAGCTGACTGGAAACACTCACCATCCAACCCAATATCATATTCATGGGCAACTTTAATTACCCCACTATCAGCTGGGAATCATATGACACCACACCTGCAGGCATGGAGATTCCTGGCTTTGTAAACACAAACTCCCTGGACCTGATGTCAATACACTGACCAGGGGATCAAACATGCTGGAGCAGTTCCTCACTAACATGGGAGAGTACTGCACACTCTCTACTGTAATGTCCTCTGTGGTAAAAGTCAGACCACAAAATCTTCTCCTTTGAAGTAAAAATAAAACCCGAAGGCCTAGCTAACCCTAGAATGTTCTGGAACTACTCCAAGGATAACTTCCTACTATTAAATGAAAACCTCACATAAACCCTGAGAAAACTGTTGCCTACAGTTAACTCTTCATAGAAGCCCTATACAAGCATGTCAATAGCTGCATAGAGGCAAGTGTCCTCACCAGGAATAAGTACAGAATTAACTCAAAAAACATGTCACCCTTTTTGAATCACAGCTTCAACAGACTCAATAACAGAAGGAAGAAAATAATGTAAAAAATTAGAAGTTATAGCACCCAGCAAGATAAAAGCACACTCATCAAAAAAAAAACAACTCAGAAGAAAAATAAAGACTATCATCTGTGTACATTTGGCTTCCTAGGCCAAGGAAACCACAAGGCATCTTTTAGCTACGTCTACGACCTCAAAGGCAATATGCAATTGTGTGCAGAGTTCATTGAAAATGGAGCCATCTATACTGAACCAGAAGATATAGAAAGCCTACTAACAGACAAATACTACTCCAAATTTACCCCCCCCCCCAAAAAAAAATCCCCTCAGGAAATATCATCAAATATAAACCTCCTACTATCACTAGGAAACAGGTCCCCGATGCTGTCTTTAAAGGCCAAGAACACTACATTGATGAGCCCAGACAATATCCCAGTATGCCTTCTAAATAGCAAGAGACATGACCTACCAGGCCCACTGAAGTCATTATATAACTATAATCTCCTAACAGGCTTCCTGCTTAATAAATGAGAACAGCAGTAGTCATCTCTCTGCTCAAACATGGGCCATATACAGACCCTGGAAACTACTGACCTATAAGTGCCACTAGTCTCATGTGTAAAGCCAAAGAAAGAATTATCAAGGCAATGATTAATAATGACATATGAAACCTCCAGACAAAGAACCCAACACAGTTTAGTTTTGACAAGGGTAGTCATACCTACTCAGACTTGTGAAGTTCTTTGAGAGGTCAACAAAACAATGGATGAATGAGAAATGGTTTACACTGCCAACCTTGACATTGCCAAGGCATTTGACACAATACCCCACTTGGGCATTGTTGATAAACTCAAGATGTTAGGTATAAACCCTTATGTCACTCAGCGGATAGCCAGCTAGCTCACAGGTAGGACCCAGTAAGTTAAAATCGGGGAGTCCATGCCTATAAAGATGTTGGTCACAAGCAGAGTCACTCAGGTATCAGTCCTTGGACTGCTTTTTTTGTAATTTACTTCTCTAAAGTCAAGGCCAATGTCAAGGGCCTCTGGCTGACCAAATTTCCAGATGATTGCAAATTAGAAGCCATCATGGAATCCCTTACTGACACCAACGTTCTCCAAAAAGGCTAACACAGAGTAATAACTTGTGTCAGAGCCATGGTTTAAAATTAAATGCCAATAAATGCATAATAATATCCTTCAGGAAGTCATCCACCTCTGAAAACTATCATAGTGACAATATACCACTAAGAGCTGACCCAGGAGTCAGGGATTTGGGGATACACATAGACAGTAATCTAGCCTTTGACCATCATGCATCTACAGTAGTGAAGAAATCATTGTGTGTTGTACAACATATAGACGGAGTATATCATCTAAGTCCAAAAAGATCATTGTTCAACTGTATTCAGCATTCATCAGATCTATCACTGAGTAAAATGCTCCCTTCGGTATGAAGTTAAACAGGCAAATCCAGCAATTGGAATAAACACAGAGGTTACTCACTAAAAGATACAGGGTGCAAGTAACATGTCCTATACAGACAGCCTCAAAGACCTATCATTGTATTCTGTCTTCTACAGGCTGTTGAGGGGAGATCTAGGCATGGCATATAAGGCATTGTCAACCCCCCACCTGATGGACCTCTTACATATCTGCAAAACAAACAGCACCAGAATTACCCATTCTTAAGACTTAAATATTGCCTGTGATATAAACAGGATCTGCTAGAGAGACAGCTATGTATCACAGCGACTACCCTTTTCTGGAACATGCTTCATATCCTGGTGATGCAGAGTTCCTCCCTAATTCAATTCAAAGATAACTTGGACAACTGGATATGAAACAGGAAATTCTGCCCTGCTTTTGCATGTATATCTCTAACAGACATAGGCAGACTGCAAATAGTTCATCTCCCAGGCCTCTGCTAGTAAATATTTCATTTCCTAAGCCCCTGCTTACACTTATCAATGGTACCAGGACTTGTCAGAGATTTTGAATGCATGGCTAGGCTTAAAAAGACCTTGTGGTCGTTAGCCATGTACACACCTATGAGCCTATGAACTTTTCAAATGGTTAACTACCATTATACCAGTATACCTCCTCATTTTTATGTTATTAAAAAGTATACAAAACTAAAAACTAATCATTAATAGTACATCTGTTAAATGCTAGGCCTTTATTCAAGTCCTTCATACAATAGGTTTTTCTAACTCCCTTTTTTAATGATAATCTGCTAGGAGATTGTCTGGAAGTATTTACACATTGGGAAGTAGTAGAAATGTTGATCCTGCTGATGCATTAGCCCAGCATTCTTCCTATTCAGTTGTGGCTTATATTATAATGCAGTCACAAAGCGGTCTGAACATTGGCTGTAGATGATGGTCACTGTTAAATGTGACACACCAACCGCATGTGCAAAAATGGGAAAACGAGGGAAGATTGCATTCAGTGCTCCTTGGATACCTCTTTTTTGCAGTTGAGAAATCTTTCCATCTGAATTTAGTTTGTTTAAAAACCTGACATATGTCTCACATGCATACCCTTTATTCTCTCTCTCTCTGTTTTTAACTATGGCCTTCATTGTACTGAAACTCATAAAAAATGACAAACTGAATAAGACTCCACATCAGCTTCATTCACTAAGGTATGGTTTATTTCTTTCTTCATTCCAAGAAAATGTATTTTTTTTAACAAGGACATATTGCTTACCAATGGCCCGTATAGTTCCTCTATCTCTTTCTGGGCAATCTAACTTTGGACCTGACTGCAAAGGGAGGCTTTTATCAACAGACTCAACAAATTGGCAAAATCAAGATCCAGTGATTATATCTAGCCAACAGTGTGGCCTTTGTCCACAAAGATGACACCCCTGCTGCCATTTGAACCAGAAATCCAAGGGCTGTAAGGCAGCAAGACTAACCATTGCACAACTATGTCAACATAATCTCTTTTCAATAAAGGAAACACTTTATACATGTCTGTAAAAAACCCAGACCTGATTTCTAGAAAAAAATGTAATCAATAGGACCTAGAAAGAGATGTTATTTGCATGCACTTCCAGCATGGGATTGGCTGCTTAACCACCACCACCACCATCACCACCACCAAAGAAGGTAATTTATGCACACTGACAGCTTTGGAAGATTTGAATATTGAAATGCATAATTAAGTAAATACTATGCAAGATAAATAACTGACACATTAGTGGAGCAAAGTGTCATATATTTTAGCATTGATCCAAAGTCAAATGGAAGAGTACTAAAAAAATTTAAATAAAATAAAGTAAAATAAAAAGGTAGTACTGTGTACCCCCTGTGTGGTGTATTTTAGCACTGATCCAGAGTCAAATGCAAGAGTACTAAAAAATAACAGAAATAGAAATAAAATAAAGTAAAATAAAAAAGTAGTACTGGGAACCCCCCCAAAAAAAACTGTAAGGAAAACCTTGAAGGCAGAGTATTGCTAACAAAGCAATATAAAGATACTCCAACAGTTTTATTCATTTTATTTTATTTATATAGTTTGTTAACCAGGTAGATGTGCTAGTGCAAGACCATTTTCTGTCACTTCATAAGCAATATGCTAAGGGCATCAACTACATTGAAATAAAACATGCAGCACAAATCAAAATGCATATATATATATATATATATATATATATATATATATATATATATATATATATATATATATATATAACCAAACCAAAACAAATGGGAACATTTCATTGAGAAATATTTAACACATAATAAATAGAAACACATAAAAGCTAAATATACTTCAGCTTTGGCTTTATTATATTGTTTTTAAGACAAAACACCAGTAACAAAATAAGTAAAGAACATAAAGGCAAAAAACAAAGACTCCACACAATAAAGCTTTAAATATATAAGTCCAAAATATAATGCAAAGTGAGTAACAGCAAACCAACAAAAGCATTTATTAAATACCTTTAACAGCAGAAGAAATATCAGCATAATAACATTCCCTTATTTTATAAATAACTGCATTGCAAATCAAACCGACTGTACCAGTTCTGACTTCCAAAATTAGAAATCATTTATCATTGAGGATTAAAGGTAAATGTCACTTTAGAACTCACTATTTTCATTTTATCTTTGTTTTCTGAGCTATTTTCATGCCTCAAAATCACTCTTAGTGCTTCTTTTAGAATTTTAATGGGCCAGATTCACGAATGGCCAAATTCTGTGCAGGAACAGTGTAGCAGCTCCTGCACGCAATATGGCCGTTGTGCGATCCAGGATAGGGCTGTTTTCGCATGCACGAGCGGCCCTATACTGTTCCTGCATGGAATTCCATTCAGTATGCAAATCACCTCATTTGCTGGTGAAAACCATGCAAATGAGGTGATTTTTGATCCAGCAAGCTGAACGGATTCTGTATAGGAACAGTGTCAGTGCAAAAATGTATTCAGCTAGTAGCCAAATACATTTTTGCATTTGACAAAAAGGAGGCATGACAGCTTGTGAAAAACATGTATTTTGTAGAACAGAGAAGACCATGGCCAAATATAAGGCCATTGGCATTAAAAGCCACATCAATTTTATAAAAATAAAACTTTTATTTTTTTTTTTTGGCCAATCTCATCCATTTAAGCTAAGGGCAGCGGTGCACAAACACGGGGGTGCCGAAAATAAAAAAAAAGGGAAAACTGCCTTTTAACATAAATCTGCATTTTGCCATTATAGTTAATGGCAGACAGAATTTAACATAGCTAGCAGGTGAAATGTATCAGAATCAGCCAATTTCACAGGCAGCAGCCCAGCCGAGCACAGTACTATAAACTATGTAAACCCCTTTCACTCTGGTTTCTCCCACAAACTCTACACTACCGCTGTAAATAGATGGGGAAATTTTACCTGACAAAACTAACAAAATGATAGGGGTTGCTGTTGCTCTCATACATCAATATGTGCAAGAGGCTGAGGTTGGTGAGGATGTCAATGCTGGAGGCCATCCCACAGTGAGGAGAAGAGTGTACAAATCCAGGGTAACCTACCAGGGCCTACATGAGCTGGAGATAGTGGAGCACTATAGGGTGGACAGGGACATTCTACAGCAAATTGTTGAGCTTTGCCGACCCCACCTCACACACAAAACCAACAGAGGGGAACCCATCCCAGTGGATACCAAGGTATGTGTAGGCTTATGAATACTAGCCACAGGTACCTTCCAAAGGGCAACTGGGTATATCATAGGGATCTCACAGGCATCAGCATTCAGGGTACTCCAACAGTTCCTGGATACCATGTCAGCACATGCTGGTGAGCACATACATTTCCCCATCACCTGTGAGGCATTGACCAGCAGTATGCGTCTCTTCCACCAAATAGCAGAATACCCTGAGGTAGTGGGTGCTATAAACTGCACTCACATACACATCAAAGCACCACCTGGTGAGTGAGGTAGGGTCTACATAAACCGCAAGGGTTTCCCCACCATCAACTGCCAGGTTGTGTGCGATGCCCAGGGCATTGTCTTGAATAGGAGTGCTTGCAGCCCTGGAAGCTATCATGACTCACACATCTGGCATATGACACACAGCTTTACCAGTCATTTGCCAGTGGGGACATACAATATGGCCACCTAGTGGGGAATGCTGGCTACGCACTGGAGCCATGGCTGATGACACCCCTCAGAAATGCACACACACCTGAACAAGAACTCCATAATGAGGCACATGCACAAACCAGAATCATAATAGAGCATGTGTTTGGGATGCTCAAGTCACGGTTCCACTGCCTAGACATACTCGGTGGAGCCTTGCAGTACTCTCCAGCTACATGTACACAAATGTTCATAGTATGTGCCATGATACACAATATGATCTTGCAGAAACAGCTGTAGCAGGAACAGCACAGGGACAGAGGGACTTGGAGGAGGAACCACCTGAGCCTGCCCATGTAAGACAGAAGGAGGCGTGCCCAGTAAGCCCAGGCCTTGGCAAAGAGGAAACTCATAGCACATACACTGACATGGTAGGGACCGAGGGAATGACACCTCTCTCTGACTCACACATACAGTAAAACGGATGCCAAATATGACACTACCTGTGCTTTACCATGTATAGGGAGTGTACTATGTGCATCCGACATAGTCATCCCTCCAGCACCATCCTCAATACTGGCCCAGGAACAAGGTAAGTCACTCTTCCTACCAATTATTAAATGGAGTAGTATGTTCTGATAGTTGTATCTATGGTATGGATGTGAATAAGCAAGGAAACTGTGTGGCTGAATGGGATGGCAGCAGGTATTGGACATGTATATAGGCAGCACAAAATCCATAATAAATACTGGTGTCAACACACTAGGCAGTACTAGACAAGGTGACAAATCCCACTGCAGTACATGTGGTGGCCCAAATGTGTGTCCATAGGACACACACATGCATGCCAGTGAGGCTCACATACCCACCACCAGCCTCAGCCAGCAGGACAGGTGTAGAGGACCATAAAGAAAGGCTGAGCTAAGGCCTCCAATTGATGGCAATGGTGAACAGCCCCACTACAGACCTACACAGACATACTACAACAGGTCTGGCAGTTGTATGTTAGTTCTGAAGGGTAAGACATCTAAAACTGAAATGTAGGGCAATACAACCTAAGCTCTGTACTCCACTGATATGCCTCCAGTTTGCATGATAGGTCAGAATACAAAATGATGTGAAATCCAACAGAGTACCTGACATACCAGTACAGTCATAGCACAGTTTACAGTCAGCGGATGTGCCCCACCCCCCCACAATCCTATGTAGAAATGCAGTGACATGTAAGTGTGAGGAGTAGTATCAGTGGAGCACAGATTACCTGAGCTGGCCCAGTCTACAGGATAAATCGTTGCATGTGTACAATATGCAGGAGTCTGTGTGTTAGGTTGTTGTGTGTTCAATATTGTCTGGAAGTGGTCAGCATGTATGCATGGAGGGTTGTGTCTCAGTGACCTATGGGCAGCACTGTAGTTGATAGGGCCATGTTCCGACAACTGCAGTGCCAAACGTAATGCTTCTCAGCAATACCCTTGTCAGCAATCGTCCATACTCACTGTCCAGATGTCAATATCTGTCACCGTCTGAAACATGGACATGCCATGAATGTAGTCCCAAACATACACACAGTACACAGGTGGAAGTACCCTAGACAGAGTGCATAAAATTTAACTGTCATCTGCATACAGCATTGGAATTGTACATACAGATTAGCAGCACATTAGTTGTCTGTGTAGTATGGAATACCGATGTATTCTGGCCAATCACTGGCAGACCACAAAAGGCACAGTTATGAAGTAATGAGCAACTGCCTATGTCCTCGCACAAGTTAGCATAAGGGTAATGTCCCTGGTATATCTGTGAATCAGCTGCAAGTAGCTTCCATATCACACATGCACTCATTTCACCCCACCATCAGCCACAGGTTTATCACAAGTCATATCCTTGCTGTTGGGAATGAGTGCAGTATGACCCACTTCTAAATGGGAATACCCACAGAATGCAGCATGCTGAAGAGCTGTCATATGCAAGTCTACCCTTAGCTGTAATCAGCACCCTCCCTACATCCAGACCAATGGATCAATATGGACAGGAACTATTGCCATTAACACCTTGCACACTTACCCTGTCACCCCAGAGGAATACACTGGCTCGCAGCATGGGAATTCAGGAATGACAAAATGCAGTGGCCTGCTACAGATGGCCTGCATCACTAGCAAATGGCCTACATCCTCTGTCAAAGGCTTGTGCCCCACCCATAGTGCCAATGTATGGTATCTCATGAAATCCCAACTAACAACCTAACACAATCAACAGAACACAAATGCAAGGCCACGTTGACAAATCCCAGTAACATGCCTCCCATGTCCCACTGCATGCAATGTGGGCCAAGCCATAAATACCGCTGGGATGAAGGGTCAACTATAGGGATACTTCTCATATATTGGTCACATAATGTTAGGAAGAGGATAGAATAACAGAGTGGGGGGTGTAGACACATGGACATCAAGGAGTGTATGAAGTCTGAAACTCTGCTGATTGTCCATACTACCACTGCCTGCTAACCCAGTAATGGATGGCTACAAACCTGCTCATAGACCACAATGTGAAGTGGAACTGACCAGATATATGAGCCCTGCCTCTGGCTAACCTGGGTGAATCTGTACAGTTGAGTGGTATAGCCACAGCAGGATATGGCCATTCTGTAAAGTCAATATATGTACAAGAAGGGGATCCTCAGACACCATAGTACAAAGGTGCTGGACCATTTACACAGACCGATCACCAAGTATCTGTAGCTACCCCTCCAGAATGGCAGGAGTGTGCAAGAATGTGTAGGCTGTGGACCACAATACTGGACTCAGCTTCATTCATCTTGTGCTTCTTAGTAAATAACTGTGAGCAAATAATTATAGTTGATGACATAATACATCACAGTGCAAAACAGTACATATGTCTAAATATCTCTGTTGACATCAACCATGTAACACAAACAGCACAGACATCAATAGTTACAGTATCCCCCTATCGGTCACCCATTGTGACTCCATATTGTCAACCTATCTACAGATAGATAGGGTGGTGGATAGTATTTTGGCAAAATATCTTAAATTGATCCCTGGTATCTGTAAGGACTCATGGTCATTTCTTTCAGATATTAACCATCTAAATTTTACTTCTGATTTCAACTTCCTTACCATAGATGTGGTGGACCTATATACCTCTATACCACATCAAGAGGCCACAGAATGGATTGGTATTATGCTTTCTGAGTTAGGAGCACCTAAAACTGACATTGATACAGTTACAGAACTATTAGAGATTATTTTAACATCTAATTTCTTTATTTTTGAAAAACAATGCTTTCTTCAAACTCAAGGTATAGCAATGGGTTCACCTTGTGGCACAACTGTGGCTAACATGGTAGTTGCTTACTGGGAGAAAAAATTTATTTTTCAGAGCCCTCATGTAGCACATCAGTTAATATACTATACCAGATACCTGGATGATATTTTCATCCTTTTTAGGGGCTCTGAACAGGATGCTGTGTCTCTTATTGAGTACATGAACAGCACTACGACCTTTTTCAAATTCACATATAATTTCTCAACACATTCAATTGACTATCTAGATGTCAGACTTGAAAAAAACAACTTGACTGGTTTTCTTTCTTCTACCATTCACAGAAAACCTACCTACTGTAATTCACTTCTTCACTTCTCAAGTCAACATCCGTACAAACAAAAAAGATCTATAGTCAAAGGCCAGCTCATTAGAGCAGCCAGAATGTGCAGCACTGAAGCTTATTTTAACAGTGAATGCTCATTCCTTTCTGAAATGTTCTGTAGCCGTGATTACCCTGAGTCTTTAATTGAAGAGTTAACATTAGAAGTCAGGAACAAGAGACTAGGTGGTTTTTACAAACCCTTACTTGATAACACTAATATAATAATTAGTGGTGAACCCCTAGTGACAAAATTAACATTAACAACTGATCTGACTGCTTCTTCACAACAAGCAGTAGAAAAATTGAAAAATGAGTACTCTTCCAGTTTTATAACAACATTTAGCATGGATTCTAAACATATTAGTTTCATAATGTTTAAAAACTGGCATTTCATCACGGGTAACAGGCTGTTACTTGAAAAACTGGGAGAAAAACCCTTAATTGTTTATAGGAGAGGCAAGAATTTAAAAACCCTACTAGAGAGTAATAAGCAATCTGACCTTCTTATTCGACAGAAAGGGACATATACTTGTGGACAATGTAACTGGTGCAGTTGCCTGAAAACTGGTAACTCTTCTCAATTGAATGGTAGAAAGCTTAGTATCCACTATAAAGTTAATTGTAACACGAAGTTCATAGTTTATTTGGCTACTTGCGTTTGTTGCTCAGCATATTACATCGGTAAAACTGAGCGTAAATTCAAAGAAAGAATTTACCAGCATATGTATGCTATCAAGAAAGGCAAGGAAGATAATGCACTCTCAAAACACATAATGCATAACACAGGTCATAGCTTCTTATTTACTGCTATTGACCATGTTCCACACAACATCAGAGGCGGTCCTGCATCCATTCTCCTGGAAACTAAGGAATTAGAATGGCAGATAAAACTCAATGCATTCCACCCACCAAGACTGAATGAAAATTGCAATATCTCCTGCCTTCTCAAATTTAAAAGTTATTTAAGATAGATTTTTCTTTCCTTGTTCTGGATCATGATTATATGTTTACTAACATCACCATTCATGGGATTATGTCCATTCTTTTATTCCTTACTAACATCTATTGACTCAAATCATTTTGCATATAACTCTGTCTTTTTCTTGTATACACACGTTGGGACATCAACATATGTCTCTCCCTTTTTGTCGGATTTTCACATTCCTGTGCATGTTGACCTCTTTTTGTATTTGGTCAAGTTTTTGAGGTCATTCTCGCTTTCTACTTATACATTCAGAATCATACAATTCTACATTTCTGTTTTTTTACTTATGTCCCTTTGGCTTAGGTTATATATCACTGCAATAGCAATTTTGTGACTTTGTATATTGTTTGATTCTCGTTCTTACACATTTTTAACATTTTGCCTACTTGGGCAGTACATAATAACACGATAACTGTTTACACTTGTATTCTTTGTACATACTTTTATAGTGGATTATTTAGGGATTTTTTTAGGAATTTGGTCACACAACTACGTTGATATTCATGCCGCTGTATAATACAGCATGTTTTACTGCCTTACATCATGGCTACTTACTAGCCCCGCCTCGCTCGGCGAGGTTAATTTTAGCAGTTACAACTGCTTTATTTCAGTATTTTGCGTGGTTAGTACATTTGTCATATGGTATTATTTTCAACTAGTTTACCTTGACACACAAAGATCTTGGCACCATATCAGCTTTTAGGATCGTGATTACAACAGGAGTCAAAATCCTACACGACCGAGTCACTGTCTTTATAGGAGAGCTTTGCTGTCAACATGTTTGAAGATAAGACAACTTGTATTAGAATATAATCTTTTTTCTGCTATAATGATGTTCTTAAAACAGTTTATAGAAACCCTATTATTGCTATTATAATGTAGAACTAGCTAACATTTAGTAAGTAAACGTTGGTATTGCAAACACTTCGTGTTAATACTCAACAATTTTAGATTTTACCACATGGATTTGGTTATTTTTGACAGGAGAGTACTGCTACCTAAACTGTTTTGTTTTAACACTCTAAATTAAGGTACTTTCAGAGTTACGGTCTATCACATTTTGACTACTTGCATAGCGACATTGTGATTCTTACTATAAGACAGAGTTGCTATGAGTTTTACTGGTAACTTGGTTCTTTTATTTTAGATTAGATTTCTCTGTATGTTTTAACTTGATTCGGTTACTACCAGATGCTTGGTTGTATACAGCTTAGCGTAATTAGTAGCGCTATGGTTTGAATAACATTTAATGACGTTGTACCTTTTAGAGTTGATTCATCACAACAAAATTTGGCGCCATTTTACACTTAAATTAGAACTTTGTATTTCTATATGTATTAACTCTGAGGAAGCTACTACAGTGGTGGTAGCGAAAACGTTTCTGTTTTTTAATAAAGTTGCGTTAAGACAACATCATTGACTTCGAGGATCAGTGCTTCTTCTTGGACTCCCTGTTCCGGCTTTTTTATACTTGGTATCTACAGATAACCTCAGAAACAGGTTGCTAGCTGTATGTGTAGAACACCAGACCCTGACTGGAGTACAACCCTGCCTGGAATGGATTCACATACTCAATACAGAAGGTCACACTGTCCATGCTCACGCACTTAGAGAAATGAATCCCATATCTAACAACACAGTGGACTATACATATCTGTCATTCACAGATGTCTGTGCACACACACCAAATTGTACACCATTCATGCTTCACACACACATTGGATAGAAATACTCACACATATCCAAGGCCAAAACACTATAATATGTCAAACATACACACAGAGATGTGGGGAAGAGAGAGACAGACAGTGACAGAGAATTCCATTATGAGGTCTGTCCCACCCACTACATGGCCAATATCACATGATGTGCTGATGTCAATCACTGTATACATTCCTTTTGGTAGCCCTCAGTCCTATAGTGTCGCTGGTGTTTGTGATATCTGTGTAACACGCTAATACAAATCAGTATTCATATAGAATATGTATACTCAGTCCTGTCAAATGTAAAGTGTGTGAGTGAGTGAGTGTGTGTGTGTGTGTGTGTGTGTGTGTGTGTGTGTGTGTGTGTGTGTGTGTGTGTGTGTGTGTGTTTCCAGAGGAATGATTTATGGCCCATTTACACACACTGCACTTCTCCTTGCCCATGTTAGCACTCCTGCTGAAGTCAGTCACCTTGAAATAAACCATCGGCCAAACCTCAGCCCTATAAGATCCGTGGTGCTTGTGATAACTGTGCACTACTATAGTGTAGCAAACTAGTTAGGTAGGAGTTCTAATCCTGATTCTGGCAAGTGTGTGTCTGTGTGTGTGGAAATGAATAATTTTGAGTCCATTCACACAACTACACCTGCCATTTGCATACTTTAGCACGCCTGCTGATGTTACTCACCTTAAAATAAGCCTTTGACCAAGTCTTTGCCCTCTAAGCTCTGTGGTGCTTGTGATAATTGCATAATACTTTAGCGTAGTGAACTAATTAGGTAGGAGTTCTAATCTTGGTCCTGGCAAGTGTGTGATTGTGCAATAACAGGATCCATTGCAGCGTGGGTTTTGCTACATTTTCATATTGAGGAACCATATGTCTCAATGTCACATTACAAGGCCAATAGCTGTCAAACACCGTAGAAGTTGTTGTAGACAATCCACAGCCATAAATGCATATATAGGCAACGGATACCCTTCACATTATCGAAACTGCAAAATGCCGACAGTCATATGGTCGAAACATATGATCGACATTCACATTTTTGACAATGCAGAACTGGCATCTCACTATAGTGCAGAATGGAGAGATTTCCATTCCTGCTCTGTAGTGCGATCTTGTAGTTGGTATATTTAAGTTACAGGGGGTGTGGGAGGTGGAGCCCCCCACAGGGGGTGCAAATGTGTTATTAGTTTGTAACCTGTGTATTTATTTTGTTTTTGAATGTTCAACATTCAGAATGTCAATGATATGGACTCGGCCATATGATTGTCAACATTTTGGTGTGTTGATCATTCAATGATAACCCATAGACAACTGTTATAATACCCAGAGATCTCTCTCAACCCACAGATCATACACAAACCCACTTGGCTCTTTCTATCATCCTTTCTTTCTTTCCCTCTCTCTCTTCCCCCCCCCACCAGTAGTTGTGAAAACATGCATCTGTTTTGCATAGGCAGGAGCTTGACATTGGAAGGTAATGCTCATGATCGGCTGATGGCCTGTTCATGAATTGAAGTCCTCCACCTGCTAATTGCATGTGGAACAGCTGTGGTATCATTCCTATAGCCAATTGCATGGAAACACACTCCTATAAGTAAGCATTGCAAGTGGGTGTTGGCCCTTCTCCTTCAATGTGAGCAGGACTTCATGTGGGTGCATGACAAAGCATCACAAAGGGTAGAGGGTAGTTGGAAATTCCTCTTACAACAAACACTGTGGAGACAGGCCAACAAACTGGCGGAGGATGTTCCAGACATGGGGACTGAATGTAAGTATTGCTGTTCTACATTTGAAGTAATGTTGGTTTAACAGGGTTTGTGTGGATATGGCTGTGCTGCATGATTTAAAGTCTGGCATGACAGTGTTATGTGGTTGAGAAAACTCTCACCTGTAGGGCTATCTGCAGACTGGCCAGAGTCTGGAGTCCTAGATTTGGTATGTCACTCACACATTTTCTGTCTTTATAAATGCAGTAGCATACTCTGATGATTATAGTCAGTAAATGGTAACATCCATGTGTGTTACTGACTTCATATCCCTCAGAAGAGATATGTCACAACAAACCCTGTTACACCAGCAATGTTCTTAGTTTATACCTGCGATATGTCAATATTGGCCCTGTATTTCTGCCTCTGCCCCCCTAGTCTGTCACCCTTTCTTCATATGTCATGCAGTAAGAGGTGGATATGTACAGTATACCATTATTAACTGACATAATTCCTGATATCAAGCCAGTGATATATCAGGCTGTCGGTCATGTAATGTATAGGAGGCCTACTAACTGAGTACAAAACCTGGACATTCTGTTGTAGTCTGGGTTCACATTTGAGTCATTACAAATGGCCACATAGGTCTGCCTTCACAGATGGTATCCAAACAACACTCTCAGGGGACAGATTGACTGGATGCATGCCCTGTGGTCAATGCAGCCACTGTAATAAGGTCACCAAGTCCAAACAATTCTCTGGTAAGAATTGTGGCATGGTTTTTGACATTGAATTCTTTGTCAGTTGAAGCAGTGACTGGCTAGTTTATTTGGCTTCATGCAGTTGCTCTGCATTTTATGTAGGACAGACATCCAGGCCACTTAGATTGCGGGTCTCTGAGCATCTAAGTGATATTAAATATAAGAGAACTAGCAATGCTCTGTATAAACATACCATTAAACACCCCACAGCTTCTTTCAACTTTATGATTATTGACAGAATTTTGTATGACAGATCAAACAAAGTGGGATGGCACTCTATTTTGGATATAAAAGAGAAAAAAATGGATCATCAAACTGGGTGGACTTTTTCCACCTGGGTTAAATGAATATTTATGAGGTAACCAATCACGGTGTGTAAGTAATTTGTACTATTGTTTAAAAGAAACAAATGAATGCTTCTGTTTTTAACACTGATGAAGGCTAAGAAATTATTCTAGCCGAAACCAGTCTGGTCTTTTTGTTCTTTTTCATGTAATTTAATAAATATATCTTTATATTTGTTACAGCATACAGGTGCTGGCTCATTATTTTCTGTTAGTGTGTTAGTGGCAAACATGATGATGACTGTTGTTTACACAGTCCATATATTGTACTATTACTTAGGCTTACCATTAAGTGACTGTTACTGTGTTAAGATTGGTTCTGGGTATGCACTTTCACACTGGTGTCTGTTACTCTGTGCTAATGCACGTCTGTAGTGCCTGTGATATTTGAAATTACATGTGTATTCCCCCATAGGTATATTGGGTTAGTGTTGTGGCAGTCTGCCTGTAGTGTAGACAGTGCTTGGTGACTTGCCTAGCAGATCAGTGTATTTACCCTAGTGTGATGTTATGTCCAGATATTTGGCAGATGTACTGTTGCCTGGCCACCATACGTGTTGTCTATTTCTGACAAAGCATTGGGCTGCTGTGAAGATGTATGTCTAGTGGGAAGTATGTGACTTGGGACATCAGCTCCTCCAGTTAATATGTGTTAGGACAGACAGGAGGGTGTGAATGCATCAACTGCGTGAGCTTATCTAGTTCAGTATGTGTCATATATCCCCATTTTCATGGCTTTAAACATCCCCTTTGTCAGGCTTGTTCGACATTTCTTAAACTAAAGAGTTCTGTGTATACCTCCTGACTGACCAGATCGTTTCAGATGGTCCATGTTTATTGCTCATATTTCTTCTGTATTCCACAGGATCATTACTGTGATTTGTGTGGTATTTCACTATGATGATTTTATGATGTCTGTCAATAACTGATGGCATACATGTCAGTCTCAGAAGAACCTTCCTTCACAACATGTATGTTGATACAACCCCTGTCACTGTATCAACATTCTACATTTATAACTGCAATACATACATTATTACGTTCCCTTGCACTAAGCAGTTGAGAGTTATGATGCTGAGGTATGACTCCACTACATGCCATGGGCATATGTTTTTATATATATATATATATATATATATATATATATATATATATATATATATATATATATATATATATAGATATATATGTATATGGGTCTACTTCAGAAGATCGACAGACCATTTGATCAACATTCATTTGGTCGACAGCTCATTTGGTCGACAACCAGTATTCAAGGCACTTAACAGGGATTTTCCCAATGTTGTGTGACCCTGGAGCTGTTATATATAGTTAGGGGGTTGTGGGGGTGTGGGGGGGAGAAGCCAACCACCCATTTGTAACGTGTAGTTTTTCTTGTATTTTCATGCTTTCAAATGAAAATAGGTGCCCCCACACCCCCGTAACAATATATATCAACTCCAGGGTTGCACAACATTGGAGAGGGGGGCAAATCCCTGTTAAGTGCCTTGAATACTGGTTGTCAACCAAATGAGCTGTCGACCAAATGAATGTCGGTAATGTTCCAGGATGGCCTCAGTTATGGCTGTAGTCTCCTGGACATCATAGGTTGGAAGCCTCTGCATCACACCTGAAAGACATAAACAGGGAAAAATACATCACAGAACATCAGACATCGTCCATAGTTCTTTACAGAGAAAGCTCACTAGTAATGAGTATGAGTAGCCACAACTTTACATCATATAGTACTCCAATACCTAGCAGAATTGTATGGACATGCATAGCATTATGTGTAAGTAGGAAGTTTGCACCTGATTAATGGTGAGGGTAGGAGTGCATGTGGTGTGTCTTTCCTTCTATACTGATATTGTACCAGGGGGATGCTGTTTGTCCTAAACATGTCCAACGCTGGTTGCCTGTAGCTATGGTGTGTGTGTATGTGCTGTGGCTGACCTCCATTACAGAGTGGGTTGGATAGTTGCTTTTGAGACCACAGACATATGTGAGGATGGCCCTCCAATTACCCTCAGTGGATGTGTCCTATTTGTACTCATACTCAGCATTATATTAATGCACCTGTGACCTACTATGCTCAGTCAGACACAGGCTGACATGCTGCCCAAATGGTGATTGCTCCTGCACATGTGGTGGTGGAATGAAGAAGTACAGGGGAATATGCAGAGAAAGGTGCTGGCAAAGGAGAAGTGGGATTGACAGAAAGATGTAGAGAGTAGACATGAGTATAAAGAGATGGGGTGCATAGCAATGAGAGTGTTGCACATGGCTATGGATGTGGAGTCTGATATACAGATGTGGAGTCTGGGTTGTATGTAATGTTGGACAGCATGGATGGTATATAGGGTCTGCAGCTATTGGCTAGACATAGGCACATAGCTAGGAAGGATGCGCAGCACAAAAGGGTGATAAATGAATATGTGTGAAACATACAAGCTAGGAGTGTGTTTAGAACATATGGAAAAATCACTTTGATGGCCTATTCCATGAGGAAAATGGGGGAGGGAGGGAAGGTTGGCTGAGGTGAGTATGGTTAATCAGGAGGTGCAACAGATTATCAAGGAGAATGTAAGGATAGCTATGAGGGGGTTTAACAATGGAAAGGCTGTTATTCCAGGTGACATACATGTGGATGCCTGGAGGTGTTTCTGAGACCTGGCAGTGGTATTTTTAACTTGATTGTTTACTATGATCTTGGAAATTGAGAGGATATGTGAGATGTTGGCGAATATGTATGGGTACTGCTTATCTGAACAAGGGTGGTCTACAGAGCTGTAATAACAAGTGTGGGATATCATTGTTCAGTCACATGATGAGGTAATGGTAAAGAGTGGTGGCAGCTAGGTTGAGAACATGGTGATGACTGATGATTTGCAGTATGGTTTCATGCCAGGTAAGAGTGTTACAGATGCAAATGTTGATCCACAAGTGTTGATGGAGCTCTGCACTTAGGCTGAGATGCAGCTGCATTGTGTCTATGTGCACCTACAAAGACCATATGACATGCTGCCTGGAGAGTAGTTGTGGTATTGTATGTGGGGTCAGGGGTGTCAGAGGAATCTGTCAGACACCACAGGATATATAGGAGGCTAGTGTAACAGCAGTGATTTCTGGTTCAGACACGACAGGTGGATTTAAGGTGGAGGTGGGAGTACATCAGGGGTCAGCTGTGTGTCCTTTCACATTTGCAGTGGTGAGGGGCAGGTTGACAGACATGATCAGACAGGGGTCCCTGTTAACTGTGCAGTTTTCAGATGACATTGTGATCTATAGTGAGATTAGGGGACAGGTTGGGGAGACCCTGGGGAGGTGGGGTTATGTTTTGGAGTGGGGAGGAATGATGGTCAGCAGGATTAAGTAAGAATACATATGTGTGAATGGGGTGGGGGATAGAGGAATGGTGACAATGCAAGGCATACAGTTTGAAAGGTGGATAGGTCTAACTACTTGGGAACACCAGTTCAGAGTTATGGGCAGTGTGGGGGAGAGGTCTACAAGAGAGTACAGGCAGGTTGTGTGTGGTGGGGAGGGGAGTCAGGAGTTATTTGTGACAGACAAGTACAATTAAGAGTGATTTGTAAAGTCTACAGGAGGGTAGTGTGACTGGCTACAATATATTGGTTGCAGACAGTGGGACTGTATAGACAGGCAGGATTCAGGGCTGGACACACAAGAGTGTGGGATGTTCACATTTGCACTGTATGTGATGGGGAGATAGGATTAGACCTACATCAGCTACTTTCTCAGTTTACAACAGCAATATCTCCATCCTGGACCCATGTTTAGGCCTCTGTCCTTGAGTATGTCAAACTTTGTCCATATATCATGCAATCAGAGGCATTGAGATATGGTATCTCATTACAAAGTGACGTAAGGTGTAATTTCATCCCAGTTATGTATCAGACTGCCAGATATTTTATGTGTAAGAGGCCTTATATATGATGATAAGGCCTGGACATTCTTTTGGGAGTGTGTACAGTTGGGAGGTCTTTGTATTTCTGGCAATTTTTGACAGACTGTCAGGATTGTGTAGCAGTGTATTGTGAATATGTTATTTCTTGGGGTGATATATGTAGGGGTGGTGTGTGAGTAACATGCTGACAGTTTGGTTCACACACTCATTATACTGTATGCACTTTCACACTGGTGTCTGTTTCTCAGTGCTGTTACATCCCTGGAGTGTCTGGTAAATTTGCAATTGCATGTGTATTGCCACATAGCAAGACTGCTTTTTCATTGTGCCATTCTGCCAGTAGTTTGGATATTGCAAGGTGACATGGCTAGCAGCTCAATGTATTTTCCCTAATGTAATGTTATGTCCAGATATTTGGCAGATGTGTAGTGTTGCCTGGCCCACATAAGCGTTGTGTATGTCTGACACATTAGGTGAGGGATGTGAAGATTTACATGACTAACTCCTGGGAAGTCACTGGGTTTTGGACTATTCCACTCAACAGATGTTGGAACAGACAGGAGGGTGCTACCACATCACATGTGTCAGCTCATCTACACCAGTATGTCAGATATGTCCACATTTTCATTGTTCCCCCACCTTTGCCAGGCTTGATTATGCTTTCTTGCACTAAAATGCTCTGAGCATACCTGTCAATGGCCAGGTTGCTCCAGACTGTCCATGTTTATTGCCCATATTTCTGGTCGGTTGAACAGTATCATGTTATTCCTTCCTGTGGTGAATCACTGTGATCATGTGGGGCATATGATGACATACATTACAGTTTCATAACTGACATCCTTCTGAATATGTATGCTGACACACACCGTGTTCCTGTAGTGACAGTCTACATTTATACCTGCAGGATGTACATTGTGTCCCTAGTGTTGGTCCATTGCCCCCCCCCCCTCATTTTGCAGCCTTTGTTCAGATCTCTTGCACTTAGGGATGGGGCGGTATGGTGCTGGGTATAACTGCAGTACATGTTATGCACATACATATATATATATATATATATGTATATATATATATATATATATATATATATATATATGTATATGGGTTACCTTCAGAACATCGACAGACCATTTCATTGAAACCTATTTCACTGACAGACCATTTCAGTGACAACTAGTAAATGCAGGAATTTAAGGCAAAAAACGGATTTGTGCCCCTCCCCATTGTAGTGCGAACCTGGAGTTAGTATATATAGTTAGGGGGAGGGGCACAGCCCCCCACATCAGGGGGTGTGGGGTACAAAGCCCACCACCTATTTGTTTTAAATTCTGTAATATTTATGTTATTTTCTTCTTTTGAATCAAAATAGGTGGGGGGCTTCACCCCCCCAATGTGGGCCACCCCTAACTATATATACTATCTCCAGGGTCGCACTACATTGGGGAGGGGGACAAATCCCTGTTTGCCTTAAATTCCTGCAAGTAATAGTTGTCAGTGAAATGGTCTGTCAATGAAATGGATTTCAATGAAATGGTCTGTCGATGTTCTGAAGTTAACCTATATATATATATATATATATATATGCAGGGGCTATATATATATATATATTAGTGTGTTGGGTGGTGTTTAGGGGGGTTCACAATTTCAAGATTTCAAGATCTTGAGATTCTGAACTCGATATTCTGAAACTCGAGATTCAGGGATTTCGAAATTTCTTAGCGAACCCATATATATATATAAATATATATATATATATATATATATATATATATGTGTGTGTGTGTGTGTGTGTGTGTGTGTGTGTGTGTGTGTGTGTGTGTGTGTGTGTGTTTGTGTGTGTATGCATATATATCTATATTTGTATATGTATGTATGTATATATATGTATGTATGTATATATATATATGTATGTATGTATGTATATATATATATATATATATATATATATATATATATATATATATATATATATATGTATATCTACATATATATCTATATATATATATATATATATATATATATATATATATATATATATATATATATATATATATATATATATATATATATATATATATATATATATATATATATATATATATATATATATATATATATATATATATATATATATATATATATATATATATATATATTAGATTTCTAGATGTACTTGGACCTTGTTTTACCATTACTATACAACTTTCTCATACTGTAGACTAAATGGGAATCTTTTTTCTGCAAAATGTTAAATGAATGTAACTAACTGAAAGTTGTTTTTCTCTGTAAAAGATACACTGAATGTAACTAAATGTATCTTGTTTTCTCTGATAATACGTATGTTAAATATAACTGGAGCTTTTCTCCTCGGGTCCCAGCTGAAAATGGGTTTCTGACCCAGCTGGACTAACCCAGTTAACAAATGTCAATAAATAAATAAATACATTTTATATATATATATATATATATATATATATATATATATATATATATATATATATATATATATATATATATATATATGTACCTATATAAATATATTTATATTTATGTATATATATTATGTTGATATATATTTATCCTTATATATATATATATATATATATATATATATATATATATATATATATATATATATATATATATGAATATTGATATATCAGTATATTTCTTTTTTGATATCTACACATTATATTATTTTATGATATATATGTACATATTCTACATGTGTAGTTTTGTATATAAAGCTACATAAATCTGATGTATACACTTTTCATATGCATCTATCACCATATGCATCTCTATTTGCTGGTTCCACTGTGTTTGTTCCATAGTATTCTATACCTGTATTGAATGATAGATTTAAAAAAAAAAGTTCAGTAATACAGCTTTGATGGAGTAGTGGTACATTGCTCTGACTATGGTGTGCAGGGTCCTGGGCTCAAGAGTGGGCAGGGCTGATTATTTTGTTACTGGACAGAACAAGCGCTGCTGGATACAGAGTGATTAAGGCACTTTTAAGCAGTTGTAAGTGGATTTGCGTGGGTTTGCGCAGCTTTAAGCAATGCTAGCTTCCAGTTAAATATGCCTACACATGGTTAGCCTAAAAAGTGCTTAATCTGTATAGGCATTGCTTAGCACCACACACACAGGCTTAATCCCGCTTACTACTGCTTAAAAGTTCTTACTTCCACTTACCCTTGCAGTAATTTCTTTAAAAGAAAAGAAAAAAAGGGTTGATATGAAAGTGGTGAAAATGGGGACACAAAGAGGGAAAGACAATAAGGAAAGTAGCTAGGGATGTGCAGGACAGGTGTAGGAAAGGTCCATGGCTGTCCATTTCTTCTACAGCAGCAGCTGTGCATATGTACTGCATTTGGAGGTATATTTGGACACTCAAACCTCAGAGAGAGAGGGGTGAGGACAAAAATAATGCATTGTGAAGCCAATTAGACCAGATTACATGTATCCAGTGGACACGTGTGTGAAATGAACAGCTATATATGGGATGAGATTTTTTGGGGGGAACAGATTGCCTTCTTTTTAAGGTGAAAGTGGGATGTTGGGGAAGGATAGTAGGTATATTTGGGTAAGTAGATTCGTTAGGAAGACAGACAAGACAGGCAAGACAGCATACAGGGGCAGTATATGACAAATGTGGGGGGGTAAACATCTTGATGGGTAGGGGTGTTTGTAAATTGGAAGCCTAGTAGCCATCAAATGGAAACAGTGGGACTGAGGTCCCCATCCATGGGCAGTCACCACTGCATCTTCAAGGCAATGAAAGTGGCTTTGCTGAGGGCTGAGCAAGAGGGGCAGGCTGACCCTCTAATTGTGCCATGTGGCCTTCAAGCTGGTGTACCAGATCTCCAAACTCCTTTCAGAGCTTGCTACACACCAAACCCCGGACCTGGCTTCAGGTGACAGGATCCTATCTGTGCCCACTTCCAGGGGGGGATGAACCGCATTCCCTGAGGCAGTTCCACCTGAATGTAGTGCAGGACCAGCAGACGTGGAGGTCGCAGGGTGTTTCCCAGATGTTCTAGGGCCCAGTGCCATGGCTAGATGAGGTGGGAGAGGTGGGTCCACTGGGACCGGCCTTCCCAAACGTGCTATGGTGTTACAGTTTTAGAACATATGTGGGTTAGTAAGAGGTAACACAATCCAGGATTAGTTATAACAGCATGTAGAGATATTCCCATTAACCCAAAACAACAATTTTGGAACAGTTGCATAGCAAACAGAACACATGCATGTATGGAACCACAGTGGCCATTACAACGACATGCAGGTTACATTGATAGCAACAGGCCACTAATGATAGCATTTCAACATAGAACATTAATAGAAACACATTTCAATATGTGCTGAACAACAGGACATATGTCCCAACAGTAGGTTTGGTGTAAATATACCCATTGAATTGTCTGTTTAGATTATTGTTGCAGATATGATGGGGGAGAGAGAGATGCCAATTAACAACTTATATATCCTTGCAGTACTCACAACTTTAATGATCATTGCTCTAATAATTACTCTACAGGTATTATTACAATACCCTAAGGCATTGGTTTGGGCTGTGGTATGTTTGTACACAGTGTATACTTCAACTGTTTTATAGATAAATTCTAATTCTCTTAGCTGGTAGGCCTGTGGAGGGAATGTTTGTTAACACTACCTGACTGTTTCTATACATATTCCCAGATTCCTAGTTAAAATTATGCACATACCTCTCAATCTTTTACTGCACAACATGTGGACAAAGCTTGACAACATGGGGGTACAAATAGTGACTCATTTTGAATATTGCTCTTATAAACTTTTAGAAAGTTTATAGAGTAACAGGATTTGTTTTAATATACATTTTCTGAAGAATTTGAAGTCTGACACTCAAATGTATGTCATTATTTGTTGACTACAATCCTGAGATCATCCCAGTGATTTGCCAGGAAAAAAAGAGGAAAAGGGCAAAAATACAAGCCAAATGTCTGGTCATTCTGGGGAAATCTGTACAATTAAGATTATGCATACAGCTTACTACCACTCCCAGGATTCCAACCATGGCTATGTCTGCTAAAAATACAATAATTTTTGTTTCATCAGAATGAGCTATTTAGTAACTACTACCTGTTCCTTCAGTGTTTTCTGTCTCTTGGTTGTACAATCTGACCTTGTAATTATAACAGTCTTATACAGACATTCCTAGACATATTTTTATGTAGCACAGTGTGAGAAACAGTGGTTGACACAGCAGTACTATTCTGATTTCAGATCTTAGTGAATGCTACATGTCAGGCCATACAATACCAGAGTAAACACAACCAGACCAGGATTTAAAACTTTATTGCCAGTCAGTTACAGTTTTCTTATCTGAAAGACTTGTGGGGGAATGTTTGTTAACACTACCTGACTGTTTCTACACATATTCCCAGATTCCTAGTTAAAATTATACACATACATCTCAATCTCTTAATGCACAAACTCTGGACAAAGCTTGACAACATGGATGTACAAATAAGGACATATTTTGAATATTGCTCTTATAAACTTATAGAGTTGCTAGAGTAACATGATTTATTTTTATATACATTTTCTGAAGGATTAGAAGTCTGAAACACAAATGTATGTCATTATTTAGTGACTATAATTCTGAGGTCATCTCGAAGATTTGCTATAGAGACAGAGGAACAGGCCAAAAATATGTGCCAATTATTTGGAAATTCTGTAAAAATCTGTACAGTTGAGAGGTATAATATGCATACAGCTTACTAACACTGCAAGAATTCGAACCATGGCTGTGTCTGCTAAAAATACAACAATTTCTGTTTCATCAGACTGAGCTTTTTATGAACCACTGTCTGCTCTTTCAGTGTTTTCTGTCTAAGTTTCTCCTGGTTGTACAATCTGACCTTGTACTTACAACAGTCTTATACAGACATTTCTAGACATATGTTATATCTAGCACAGTGTGGGTAACAGTGGTTAACACAACATTACTATTCAGAGAATGCAGCAGTAAATGCCATACAATACCAGAGATAAACACAACTAGTCCAGGATTTAGAACTTTATTGCCAGGCAGTTACAGTTTTATTTAAATATCACCTATATGGGACTATTACTGTCATATTGTCTGGTTTATTCAGTACAACCTATAGACAGTTTTTATACTGCCGGGTGTCTTTCTACTACTTTATATTTATTTGGTATGACTACTACAAGCAGGATTGTTACTCAACAGCCTCGCGACACAGCATTTGCAACATACTGGCATGGGCTTTCTGATTCACAGCCCACTCAGCTGCAGCTCCAAAGGGAAGAGAGAATATTTAGGCATACCTATCCATCACATACACAGGCTGGACTTTGGTAAACAGTTATTGATAGGAATGCTTACACACTGCTGAGGCATCACCCTCTGCCTTGCTTCTTGAACCCACTCATCCAAGAGCTCCATCTTCCTCCGCTTCAATTTGGCATAGTCTGAGGGATACCAGTGGCACTGGTGAGATCATGGGCGCGATGGTCCCAGGCTTCCACTTTATACTGGGAGCCCTGGTAATGGCCCTGCAGCAGTCTCTCATCATAATTATTTACCAGGAGTCCTAGTATGATTTTGGACTCCTGTATGCCCCAGCGCTGCGCCTGGAAGTTCATGCCCTCAGGCAAACCTGCCATACTGCCTAAAGTGGAAAGCTGCAACCCATTATGAGCTGTATTCCCACCTGCAGGGTTTATATACGGCCAATTTCCCACCCTTTGCCATGATTGGATGGTTTTGAATATGCTGAGCTAAGCTAAGCTACAGGCAAACCTGCTTAGCTAAGGTTGGCAGTGCTTAATGGGGCAGGTTCAGCACTGCATACTAATGGGCAAATCCACTTAGCTAGGCTACTCATAGCTTAGCAGTTATATTTGCACAATGCTTACACCTGGTAAACAGAGCTGTGCAATGCATTGCATTGCTTATTTTTTATTTTATAGACTATATGCTGTATGAGATTGATTCATCATTCAATACATATTATAAATTTGTTTACTGTCCCGGACATCCCCCAATGTGCTTTCTTTACATTTATTCATGTGTGACTATACTGTATGGGGCACTTGTGTTTATATGGGGGTTTCACAACTTTATTAAACTGACACTTCACATCTGGACCTACTACAGTAATCTGGTTAACAAATCTATGCTATTTAGTAGCTAATTCTAAAAAAATGGTTATGTACTGCTTTCACATGTAAAATGCAGATCGATTACTGTGGGGATCAAACCCAGATGGTTGTTTACAAAATGTACATTCTCACCACTACACTATTACAATACTGCTTATGTTTGATGTCTCTTGCTATTTAACTTCTTGTGCTGTTTAAGCTGGACTAAGCATAGCTAAGCAATGGGCACACCTGTGTAGCTATGCCTAAACTTTATCACATGTATAAAAAAAATATTTGTTGTGTTTTATTATTTGTACCCTTCAGAATATCCCTGCTAATGCTGAACCTGTTATTCTATCAACTTTCTGCTTTGTAGGATGATTGTCCCTTATGGCTTTGTCCACATTCCTTACTCTGACAGGTTGGGAGGTGTGCACTATGTGCTTATGCTACATCTCTTATTCTTTCAACTTTTGCCTTGGTAGAGATGATAGTCCATTATGGCTTTCACAAGATTTCTTACCCTGATGGGTTGGGGGTATTACGAGCATTCTCACTCATTTTACATTGCCGAATGGCAATTCTGGTGTGCAGGGGGCATGTGTCTTGTGAGACCTTTGCTCTCAGACACACCGCATGCACTCGTACACAGATCCATGTCCGTTTTACAGCACGGCAGCGCCCCTTCATGAATATGCATGGCACTCTGCCGTGCTGTACAGGAATGGTCTTTTCCATGTAGGAATAAGCTATTCCTGCACAGAAGTTTGCTGAATCCCAGGGAATGTGTTTCCATCAAAATGGCTGATGATGGGGCCTGCTTTGGTAATGTGATCTTGTTTTCTTGCTTTCATTCCTTCTTCCCAGAATATGCTTCAAGTCCTCTTTATATAAGTCATACTAGACATAAGTAAAGTGGTATTGTTTTCTCACATCATTAAGATAGAGTGGCAGGACTGTGAAGCACTGTCATCTAAACACATCATCTGTAACAGAGCTGTTTCTATGTTTCCCTAACTGAGCCTCGCTTATGTGCCTGTCAGAGCTTGTTTTATGCTACAAATAGCTGTTAGCTACTTCCAGCAAAAGAAAGTATGTAAATATCAGGCTTTTGTAAAAGGATTATTTTGTAGTTCTAAAAGAACTGGCAGACCTTCCCCCGCAGTCTCATGCTGAAGTGTGAGAACTCTCACTGAAGTAAATGATCCTTGCTGTGCATTTACAGGTGACAAATAGTAGGACTCAAAACTGTCTGCTAGTTCGCAATGCATTTAGTGAGAAGCTTTTTTTCTTCTGCCATGAATAATGCAGAATTAAAATATGCTATACTATTTCTTAATTATTTCTGCCATGTCTCCCCCTTTATTTCTGTTTCATATTTATTTATACTTTAGTAACCAGGAAAGTGAACAGCTCCTAGGCCCTTTTCAGCCACAATTTGGACTGCATTGGCAAAGATAATAACAAGTAGTAAATTCACTTAGCAATACAAAGAAAAAATACTGACAAAAAGACATTGATGAAGATTGCATGTGCAGCACATAGCGTGACAGAGAATAAGTAAAACGTTAAGCAACATTTATTAGAATGTATACATTAATAATGATTGACTCTACTATGTTAAGTTTATTATAAACAACAACTTGTGTGCACCCATAAATATATATATATATATATATATATATATATATATATATATATATATATATATATATATATATATATATGGGTCCACTTCAGAACCCTGAAATCCAAGATCATCAAAGACCACATCATCAAGATGAAATAAATGAAAACCCACTTTATCAACAGATCAGATCAATGATGACCTTCCCAAGGTAAGTAATCACTCAGCCAACAACACACAAAATCTAAACTGCACCATTTTACACCCCATCCTGGTGGGGAGGCTACACCTCGCCCCCCCCCCATGTGGGGGGTTGTGCCCTTCACACCCCACCCTAATGAAACATTTCAACTCCCAGATAACACTACAGTTGGGAAAAGGGCGAAGTTCACCTTCACGGCCAACAGGTTACTTAGCCTGGGAAAATCTTCATTGATCCAGTCTGTTGATGAAGTGGGTTTTCATTTATTTCATCTCGATGATGTGGTCTTCGATCAACTCAGGTTTCGATATTCTTAGACCCATATGTGTATATATATATATATATATATATATGTGTGTGTGTGTATATATGTATATGTATATATATATGTATATATATATATATATATATATATATATATATATATATATATATATATATACACACACACACACACACACACACACACACACACACATATATATATATATATATATATATATATATATATATATATATATATATATATATATATATATATATATATATATATATATATATATATATATATATATATATATATATATATATATATATATATATATATATATATATATATATATATATATATATATATATATAGATAGAGAGATATATATATATATATATATAGAGAGAGAGAGAGAGAGAGATGTGTGTGTGTGTAAATGTGTGTAAATGTGATGCATGTGTATTTAAATACAGTTAAGTACTTTTGATTTCCTTTTCTTAATGTTTTTAATGCAAGAGCACATAGTAAACATAAGTTAAAGTAAATTCAGCTGTATGTTATGGTTTCCATCAGTGGTCACATTTTTTTTGTGGACTATAAAATGCTCATGCACTCTAACAATGTAAGGACTGACTCAAAGTCAGTGGAAATCTCTTACCGTGTATCTGCGTGTACCAGATATGCATCTCCCTCTGGGAGGGTATCACAAAAAAGCATAAAAGTCCGTTTTATGAACATTATCAGTGCACCTAATTGATAGGGAGGTCACTTGTCTCTCCTTCTGTAGTTCTGTTCGGTGTGTAGGGGAGGGGGCTTAAAATGGTAAATGTGTTGATATTTTACCAGAAAAAAAATATTTTCTGACTTTTCTCTAAATGTCACAGAAGCCTTTGATACTACATTTAAGTTATCTTAACATATAAACTATTATATATAAAACCAATATTTAAAGCTTAGCATTTCAATACTATGTTGCTGCTTATGTAAATTTATCAGAAGTCACAACTGCCTTTACACCCCTGCTGCTTTGTTTTGCTAAGAAATGGAGGTGTTATGTTCTCTGCCTCTCTGCAATAAAAAAAGTGGAAAATAGTTCCATAGGTTTCTGTCCTTTTTTATATCAGCAGCTGTGTTTCTGACATTAGCAGCATTAATTGCCCATCTAAGATTTACAGCAATACCTGACAGAGTAAACTACAGATATAACTGTGTCTATGATATGTCATGCAGGTGGAAACAAATTTCTCTGCAATGTATGTGAAAAGTTAAGCTTAAAAAAGTAGGTGGACTTTACCTTTCTTTGATTCCAATGCTAGGAAATAGAAGTTTTAAAAACTGCAAGCAGGTTTCCGGTACCTACACAATACTGGAACCATATCGTAGGGAGAAAAGTACCCTAAGGATTGAGTTAAACTGTAAAAGAGGGAAGAGTTTTCCTTTATGGCTATGAACTGCTAATGATCTGCTTTGTGTAGTCCTGTGCCTAAGACCCTCAGCCTTCATTTGACTACTTTCTGGCTCAGAATGAATCACTTAACCAGACACTGATATAGCGAAATTATACTAAGCTCTTCAGTGGCCTACTGAAGCTTAGGCTATGCAAACACAGCAATGAATCCAGACAAAACAACATCCTGACACAAGCTCGTGAAGTCTGTCATGTTTCATATTTATCCATATGCCCTGATGCTACTTAAAACAAGAATAATGCCAGATATGTTGAGCATTATCAGGAAAACAGTCATCAAGAAAACCTAAGTGTGTAGTGAGGCATAACACTGCAGGTAAGGTCCTTAACACATCTGGAAGGTTTAATATTTCCCTCACAATGTCCACCCTCAAAGGCATTGTTGTGGGCAGATAATGGACAATCTGCTAAATTGATCTGCAGTATACACAGACAATTAATCCAGTAAAAAAATACAAGAAAAACCCAGCCAAGCTAGACTTTCCACTGTGTGATACCTTAATCCTCCTATAATATAGGCCCATGGGATATATGCAAATAACTCCCTAAGGACATACATTGTTCCAGCTACATAATTTCTATGTGCTCATGACTTTTTACTTTTTAAAGTCTTTATGGGTACATTCAGATCAATAAAGCTAAACACCACTAGATGGGAAGATACATGCTATAATGTTTTTTGTGTCCTCATCAGCACAGTATAAATGAACTGTATGGCCATACTTTAGAAACAAAAAATTTTCATATCAAGTCTGATATCCATAAACATTAAGGTGCTTGCAAAATATCCTAAATATCATTCAAGCCAAAGGGTAAAAAGGTTACATGTACAAACCATTCAGTAAAAATTAAAAAAAAAAGCAGTCAAGCTAGAGTTTTCACTATGTAATACCTTAAACTTCCTGTAATGGAGACCCATGGAATGTGTGCAGATGACCCCGTAAGGACATGCTACATGGTTTCTAAATGCCAAACTGTTGGTAGATTCAATGATATCAATATCAGGAGTGGGTTATTGCTATCACACAATGGCATTATTTAGGAAAGAAATTGGTTAACTTTATTAAACAACATTCTAAATGTTTTAATTTGTCACTAAACACTAGCTTTGAATTTTATCACTGCTTTACAAGCTACTAAGCATGTAACCTTTTGGTATTAAATCACCTCCCATGGCCACTGCTTCTAGACTGTAGTTATTGAATTTGCTATCACAGAAGACATGCAAATTCTACTGTTTACATTCATATATTGTATCAACTGTTATCTACCATTCAATAGTTTCTTTCTGTGGTTATGTAAACTTATTCCAAACTAACATTAAGTAATTTCTAGCAACATTCACTGTTAGCTTAGATAAATGTTAGTCAATATATTGTTTCAGCCATATGTTATAACATATTTTGGCCACCAGTACTAAGGTCTGAAGCACAAGCTTGTACTATGAATTCACTACTCAGAGCAATACTTTACCATTTGAAATAAAACTTAGCATACCCTTTGCATTTCTCATGTAATCTCAGTCTTATTCTTACAATGCATAGGTAACTGCTTGATTTTGCGCTTACTCTAAAAATGCACTGGTCACTTTTAATCTGTGTTTCACAGCAGCTAATTTGAAGAAGTTTATTGCTTTTATCATGCTGTGCTCTTCCTTAACTCTGCATAATCATAAGTGTCCTTAGCCTCATTAACATTGAAAGCTTATTCCTTGCCCTGGTATAGTGTAAGCCTCAGACTACCTATCTTTGCTTATAGAAGCCATCTATTTTGTTTTCAATGTCTTGAACAATGTCTTTTGTTAGAAAATGCTATATCATCTATTTTGCAGCTTTACCAGGCTGCACTTCTGCATTCCCATAAACGCCATTTTCTTTCATCCAGACTTAACTATTTCTCTAAATTTTACACTAGTTTTATCTCTTTTCTTACTTCATCTGTCACAACTAATACAACACAGTGATGTTTGCCTCAGACTTTGCTATGTGCCTCACTATACCTACATCTTTCATCGTTAACAGCAAACCTTAGATATATTCGTCCTCTTTCTTTTCCCTTCTCCATTATGCTGATAGTTTGCTTCAAGAATTTTACATCAGCACTTTGGAATTCAAATCAGGCACAAAGCATGTTTGTTAAATATAAATATCAACATTCTTGCTCAGCATGTTGAAACAGTTTATGTGTGCCTGAAATGAAAATTGTAATGAAATTAAACAAACTCAGCAACTGCTTTTCAATAAAGTCAGCTTATTAATCACAATACTTCATTTATACTCAGATTTAACCTCTAATGAAACATAATTTTGGTTAAAAAAGAAATCTTCAGTAGATAGTTAACATCATATTCACAGAGATACCTAATTCCCATTCAAAAACAAAATTATGGAAATCCCTAATCAATGTAGCTATAAAAATCCTATGTTACCTAAAGAAGTTTGGTAGCACATTGAAATTTGGATCACAGCAGGTATTAAAAATAGAAATAAAAAAAAAAATATTCTCACCATGTGTTCTTCTAACTAACAAATGTAGTTATGAAAATCATTGTATTTATTCATAGAAAATAGCCCCCTCTTCTTTTAACCCCCAAAATAAATAAATAAATAAATACATACATACATACGTACATACATACATACATACATACACAGATAAATTAAATAAGCAAACTCATACCAGTCAAAATAGTTTAGCAAGCTGGTAAATTTCCAATACATTATGTAGCATTTTCTAAGAAAAGACATTCCCCGGGATTCATGAAGCTCAGCGCAAGGATGGCGTTAGCCTTGCATCGACCATGCGGCGTAGAGATGACGCAGCGGCACCACATGCATATTAATGAAGGTGCGCTGCTGTAACGGCCACGTGCATAGGAAATGTGTACAAGTGCAGGGGGCGTGTCCAAGTACTGCACGGAGGCGTGAACATGTCGGCTGCATACGGGCAACCTAAAATGCTGTACAGCCTGCCTCTAATAGTAATCACTCCTGTCAGTGTCCGTGGATACTGAAATGTATGCAAAGCATGCAAGACATTTTTGCGAACACCTCAATAAAGAGTAAACACAAAGGCACGTAGCTGAATATTGAGTCTCCGTCCCTCGAACAAATGATATTTAAAACCCCTTGCCCGTATTCCATTGTAGTGTCACTAGTTATACCACGTGGAAGTGAAACACATCGTCTTAGCATGCCGCCAATTGCTAAGCCTAGCCCAATGGTTAGGGTTACCACCTGTCCTACATTGTGAGGGACAGTCCCCCTCTAGGCAGGTGTGTCCATACCAAAACCATTATAAATGTAAAATGTCCTGCAATAGTAGGACATAATTATGTCCCATATTTTTTGTAATAGTCCCATACAATACTTATTTCTGTACATAAAATACCTAAATGTTACAAGAACAGAATATGCAAGTAAATGAAACAGAATAAGCAACTTTACCGCTACAACAATAAAAGCTTATATTTAGGCATAAAACTAAAGTACTATCCTTTGTAATGTCCGTGGGTATGTGTTGGCCTGTAAACTCTGATCTGTGTCCCAAAAATGTCCCATCCAGGTCATATGAAAAGGTGGCAACCCTACCAATGGTCAGAGCATTCGCCCAATATCTGTCCATTTGTGGTCCAAATCGTCCTTGTCAGGATGGCCCATAGATGAACGGGTATTACCCGCGTCTACCTACCATGTCATGAAAGGTAAGCATTTGCGTGTACCTATGTGCATGAAGTACAGCATGTGGATGATCAGAAATGCTAGGGTAGTCCTCACAACCATATTGGTCCCAGAGATATGTAGCGTACGCAATGTGTTCTGTTGACTGTGCCATGGGCCATCAACTAGAGAAGGGATGGATGGTGTCTGTGGAATATGGAGGTGGGGGGTGACGGGTAATGTAATAATTCGCCAAGGGAAGACTGGGTTGGATGCACCATAGGTGAACTGGAGGTCTACGAGGGAGCCGTGGGTGAATCGGGAAGATAACCAAAGAACAAATATTCACATCCGCAATACAATCCCACAAACATGTGAACATTAAAAAGTGCAATACACATGTACAGAAACATTACCGGCACATACCCACTTAATGGTCTGGTTTGAACTGAGCCATCCACCCCAACACACTTGGATACATATTTGAATACCCATCATCCCCTTCACAGCACACCACCCCCACTTCCTGAACATCCATGAAAACCACCCATACTCGGGCTGCTAAAGAGGCGCAGCCATATCTGCACATTGTGACCCCTATCCATATCTAGTAGGCAGTCTCACCCTAGGGTGTCTCAGGATTGCAAACTATGTATTCGTTGCATGTATAACCCTACCTTATTGCCATAAAGCAAAGAAGGTCATCGATCCACACAATTTTTGGGTATCCCTCATGGGATAAGTATCTGTTCTAAACATTAAACTTGGTGTCACGACACAATGTCCAGTCCTGTATACATCTGAACACAAGTTGTATGAGCAGTAGTTGTCCACAAGACTGCCCAGCCTCCAGCCGGTCCTGCAGAACCTACGACCTGGAATTAAACACCTGACTGTGATGCACGTCTCCCCACATGCAGTATCAGGAATATATACCTTACACATTTGCATAGTGGCAGTCGGATATCGGGTGCTTAAGGTACTTAAAAGCAGACATAAGTAGGGTTACCACCTGTCCCACCTTGCGAGGGACAGTCCCTTTGTGGGCAGTTGTGACCAGACCAAATATAATACAATGGCAAATGTCCTGTGATTGCAGGAAATACTTATGTCCCATATTTCATGTAACAGTTGCATAAAACAGTTATTTCTGTATGTAAAATACTTAAATGTTACAAGAAACAGATTAAGCAACAAAACTGCTACAAGAATAAGCTTTCATTTAGGCAAATAAGTAAAGTTCTAACCTTTGTACTGACCATGGGTATGTGTCAGCCTGTAAAATCTGATGTGTGTCCTGAAAATCCCTCACTTTGGCCATTTGAAAAGGTGGCAACCCTAGACGTAAGCAGTTATGCAAGCGTGTACGTGCGATGGTAAGTGGCGGTGATTCAACGGTATGGGAAATGTAAATAAGCATGTAGGTGTATTTGCATGTGTATGTACAGACTGATACACACACACACACACACACACACACACACACACACACACACACACAAACACACATATATATAGATATGAAGAATGAACATGGTCACAATATAGCAGTCATAACAAATGTGAAAGGAAACAGCAGCAGAAATCCCCATAATAGTTAGTGCTGTTATATATCAGGATGGCCATAGGTGAGCACACCTCTGCATCCCCAACCACAGGTAGGATGCTAAAAGTGGAACGAACGATCTCCCTGTGCTAAGTCTCACTTTCAACTAGGTAGAGGGCAGTCCCGGTCCCCAGTCGGACAAGCCTAAACCCAGATGACCATATGAAGACCCTGACAATCGAACACACATATGTGCCAGGAGTATAGGCTTTGGAGGTCTGAATATCCTCAGAGTGAGACAACATGTGGCACGGGTCCAGACCAGTAGGGAACAGGGAATGGCACATGTGTAGCAGTGTGGTTTTCCCAACAGGAAAATGGATGCCTGCTGTGTAAGTGAAGTGAGGAGGCATGTGTTTGGGTTACTATGAACCATGGGTATACATATAAATGAAGCAGAACACCAATAGTGTAATGGTTAGAGCATCAGCCTAAAGAAAAGGCATTCAAGGTTCAAGTTCGACAATAGCACATATCATTTTCCTTGTGGAATGAATGTTGCTCTGCTGTAAAGCCAACATTTAAACGTAAAGGTGAACATGTGTATCGCATGGGACTATTAAACACATCCTTTCAATCAAAGTGATATTGTCATAATGAATAAATCACAACTAAGCACAAATAAGCAGCAGTAAACATATGTAACACACTCCTCGTGGGCCTGCAGAGTGGTCCTAGCTACAGAGAACTCAGAAAAGTGACTACTTTCTGGATTTAAGTATCTTTGCTTTTTTTTCACTTGGAATAGCTTCTGTAGCTTACCCTGAACAAGCTTAAACTGTTTTTTTAGCTGTTTGCTGCATTATTTTAAAATCTGCACTTAAAGTTACTTTATAGTCGAATCTGATCGAAAGTGTGCTTGTTTGTTTGTTTAATTTAACTGTTGAGGCTGCCCACTAAAGTGTGCTAGCCTGTGTAACTGATTTATCACTGTTTCTGCATTTTCTGTGTGTTTCTATCAAAAAAACAAAAAAAAATAATCCTTGTTTTCCTGCCTCTCCTCGACTAGTTTAGACCAGTTTACAGGCATTGCTGTATTCTGGGCTGTGGTGTAGTTCCTGTGTTGTCCATTACCTTACTTGGATAGAAGGAAGTTTCTTTGCTCACCAGTGGGAGTGGGGAGCCTTGAGCAGCCTACCTGTCCCTGTAGGAAGTGACCTCAGCACAAGAGCTGTAGTAATTGGTTGTTTTGGACCATTTCTAGCTCTTTTGTAGTTCCCTGTTTAAAATCCACCTCTGGGCATTTTTTTTCTGGCTGTACTGCTCAGACAAGCTCCTCGTGGTCCTGCAGAGTGGTCCTAGCTACAGAGAACTCAGAAAAGTGACTACTTTCTGGATTTAAGTATCTTTGCTTTTTTCACTTGGAATAGCTTCTGTAGCTTACCCTGAACAAGCTTAAACTGTTTTTTAGCTGTTTGCTGCATTATTTTAAAATCTGCACTTAAAGTTACTTTTTAGTCGAATCTGATCGAAAGTTTGTTTGTTTGTTTGTTTAATTTAACTGTTGAGGCTGCCCACTAAAGTGTGCTAGCCTGTGTAACTGATTTATCACTGTTTCTGCATTTTCTGTGTGTTTCTATCAAAAAAAAAACAAAAAAATAATCCTTGTTTTCCTCTCCTCGACTAGTTTAGACCAGTTTACAGGCATTGCTGTATTCTGGGCTGTGGTGTAGTTCCTGTGTTGTCCATTACCTTACTTGGATAGAAGGAAGTTTCTTTGCTCACCAGTGGGAGTGGGGAGCCTTGAGCAGCCTACCTGTCCCTGTAGGAAGTGACCTCAGCACAAGAGCTGTAGTAATTGGTTGTTTTGGACCATTTCTAGCTCTTTTGTAGTTCCCTGTTTAAAATCCGCCTCTGGGCATTTTTTTCTGGCTGTACTGCTCAGACAAGCTCCTCGTGGTCCTGCAGAGTGGTCCTAGCTACAGAGAACTCAGAAAAGCGACTACTTTCTGGATTTAAGTATCTTTGTTTTTTTTTCACTTGGAATAGCTTCTGTAGCTTACCCTGAACAAGCTTAAACTGTTTTTTTTAGCTGTTTGCCGGATTATTTTAAAATCTGCACTTAAAGTTACTTTTTATTCGAATCTGATCGAAAGTTTGTTTGTTTGTTTAATTTAACTGTTGAGGCTGCCCACTAAAGTGTGCTAGCCTGTGTAACTGATTTATCACTGTTTCAGCATTTTCTGTGTGTTTCTATCAAAAAAAAAACAAAAAAATAATCCTTGTTTTCCCGCCTCTCCTCGACTAGTTTAGACCAGTTTACAGGCATTGCTGTATTCTGGGCTGTGGTGTAGTTCCTGTGTTGTCCATTACCTTACTTGGATAGAAGGAAGTTTCTTTGCTCACTAGTGGGAGTGGGGAGCCTTGAGCAGCCTACCTGTCCCTGTAGGAAGTGACCTCAGCACAAGAGCTGTAGTAATTGGTTGTTTTGGACCATTTCTAGCTCTTTTGTAGTTCCCTGCTTAAAATCCGCCTCTGGGCATTTTTTTTCTGGCTGTACTGCTCAGACAAGCTCCTCGTGGTCCTGCAGAGTGGTCCTAGCTACAGAGAACTCAGAAAAGCGACTACTTTCTGGATTTAAGTATCTTTGCTTTTTTTCACTGGGAATAGCTTCTGTAGCTTACCCTGAACAAGCTTAAACTGTTTTTAAGTTGTTTGCTGCATTATTTCAAAATCTGCACTTAAAGTTACTTTTTAGTCGAATCTGATCGAAAGTTTGTTTGTTTGTTTGTTTAATTTAACTGTTGAGGCTGCCCACTAAAGTGTGCTAGCCTGTGTAACTGATTTATCACTGTTTCTGCATTTTCTGTGTGTTTCTATCAAAAAAACAAAAAAACAAAAAATAATCCTTGTTTCCCGCCTCTCCTCGACTAGTTTAGCCCAGTTTACAGGCTTTGCTGTATTCTGGGCTGTGGTGTAGTTCCTGTGTTGTCCATTACCTTACTTGGATAGAAGGAAGTTTCTTTGCTCACCAGTGGGAGTGGGGAGCCTTGAGCAGCCTACCTGTCCCTGTAGGAAGTGACCTCAGCACAAGAGCTGTAGTAATTGGTTGTTTTGGACCATTTCTAGCTCTTTTGTAGTTCCCTGTTTAAAATCCGTGCTTGCAGCTTTATATTATTAGCATAGCGCAGCACCGGTTAAACAAGGTTAAACTTCTTCTGGCTCCGACAAGTCTGCTCTTCAAATTTTCCCTTAAGGAAGATCTACTCTTAGTATAATCAGACTACTCACTATATTATAAGCCTAGCACTTGTTCTCAAAACTTCTCTACTAACTAAGCACTCTCGTACTAAGTAAAGCACTAAATCTACCTACCACTCCTGTGAATATACACTTCCCTTAAAGGCACAGCACTCCATTATACTGTTCTAGCATGTCGAGTGGTAGATTACTGGTGTCCTCTCCAGTTCAGCTGGTTAATCTGGGTATCTTGAGACAATGCTACCATTGTCTCATGTACACAGACAACCCTCTCCTCCTCCCAACAAACACAAATACATGTGCGAGATGCAACTATATAGCCAAACTGGAGGCTGATCTCTCTCAACTCAGGGCTGGCATGACCAGACAGGAGGAGATGGTAACCACACACACAACCATCCCAGCCCCACATAGACCTACCACAACTGCAAACCAAACACATAAAAACACAAAGACATACTCGGAGGCTCTAATAAAAAACCTACCAAAACAAAAGAGGCTCCCAAAGCAGACATCCAAAAATCCACCACCTCAAAACAAAACACATGCAACACATACTTCAATAAATCAGTGTCTCAACCAATTACAGCCCTTAAGGCCAAACACCATGCCTGATACATTAGTAATAGGTGACTCTATAGTCAGACACACTGATGTCCCGCTGACCAGGCTGAACAAGGAGAGGGTGACTGTGAGCTGCCTATCGGGAGCTAGGATCCACCACATAACACACGCACTCAAGTCACTCCAAAGCAAGTACATATATGACTCCATCATTGTCCATGCTGAAGTGAATGACCTGAGACGTACCTCCCTGGACTACATGAAAAGATACATAGAGGAGCTCTCCAATTATGTAGCCCAGGATGGTATGATCCTGACCCTGAGCAGCATCTTGCCCTCACCAAGAATGATGCCACAATACAAAGACAAGATGATCAGCTTTAATAATTGGCTCAAGTACTGGTGTCATTCTAAGGGGATCCAATGTCTGTCTACCTGGGATGACATGTTGGACAAGCCATGCTGCTTCGCAAGGGATGGCTTACACCTGTCACCACTGGGCTTCCAGATATTGGCTAAGACTCTTGCCACCTCCATAGTGCCTTTTTTAGGCAAGTCTCAAAAGACAAACCCACCTCCTTAGAAAACAAAAATGGAAAAAAACTAAGGGTAATGCTGCTCAATGCCAGAAGTCTAAATCTCAAGATGCAGGCACTCGATGCACTCCTCAGCATGGAGAACATCGACATCTGTGCAGTAACTGAAACCTGGTTCAAGGCTCCTGAGAGCACCCCAGCACTACAAGGCTATACCTCGTATCATGCTTTTCAGCCCCAAAACCCGGGCTGAACCACAAAGGTAGGGGGAGTGTCCATATTCATCAAGGACACCCACACCTCCAGGTTAGTAGCAACACATGAAGCATCAGAGACCATACAGGTGCAACTAACCATAGGCAAAACTGCTATACAACTGGTAGCATGTTACAGACCACCCTCCCAATCTCAGGAACCCCACTCAGCCTTCCTGAAGATATTGGAGGATATGAATGTATCACAAAATACCATCATACTGGGAGACTTCAACTACCCAAACATAGATTGGGTACATTATTCTAGCTCTAATACCCTAGCCCAAAGGTTCCTGGAATTCATAAATTCAAGTGCACTGGAACAACTGGTCACCTCTCGCACAAGGGGAGATAATATACTGGACCTGATCATCACAAACATGGGGACAAAATGCTCCACACCGGAGGTATACCCCTCACTGGTGAGATCTGACCACAAACTAATCACCCTGGATATACATATCCCACCTCCACCCCCAGCACAAAAGACCACAGTGAAGAACTTCTCAAAAGCAGACTTCACTCTTCTTAAGACTGAGATGGTATCCTTTAAGCCAACTGAGCCAGTAGATACCACATCCCACAATGCCAAATCCTTCATAAATGCTTTCTATGGACATCTCCAGGAATGCATGGATCATGCAATCCCAAATAAATCCAAGTCCCTCTCCACCAAAGGCAAGCATCCTGTCTGGTGAACCTCAGCCATTAACAAATTGTATAACAAAAGAAGGAAGCTACTGCACGTCAGAGCAAAATCCCATGAAGGGAAGACATCTCTGATCAACATTAGCAGAAAACTACGTTCTCTCATAAAAGCATCCAGGGCCAACTTTGAGAGAAAAATCGCTAAGGACACTAAAGATAACCACAAAGCCTTCTTCAGCTATGTTAGAAACCTGGACAGAAACCCTCAGATATGCTCGGAGTTAGTTCACAACAACAAAAAATACACTGAACCCACAGGTGTTGCCAACATTCTGGCTGACAGGTTCGGTGCAAATATCTCCCCTCCCTCACCCCCAAATGAAGAAATACTTATCCCAGCTGAATGTAATCTCCCTGTCATCTCAGATGTCCAAGTGAGAACTGCCCTCAACAAAGCTAAAGGCACAGCATCAATGGGACCTGACGGTGTCCCAGGTTGCGTGCTACATGAACTCCAGGAGGAGCTAAACCTGCACATAAAAATGCTATTTCACCTTAGCCTTACTACAGGATATGTACCTGAACACTGGCGTACAGCAACGGTGGTCCCACTCCACAAAGGGAGTACCTCTACATCACCTGAAGGCTACCGCCCCATGGGCTTGACCGGCCTGGTCTGCAAGGCTATGGAGAGAATCGTTATGGAACTCATAAATGGAGACATGAGGGACCTACAGACACTTGACCCCACCCAGTTTGGTTTTGTGGGGGGCAGATCCTGCCTTTTGAACCTGGTTGACTTTTTCAAAACAGTCGCTAGAGCCATTGATGAGGGTAAAGCAGTCCATACAGCCTACCTGGACTTGGCTAAGGCCTTCGACACAATACCCCACTCAGGCATCATAGATAAGCTCAACAGCTTGAACGTAAACCCTTATGTCACTGGATGGGTTGCAGACTGGCTAAAGGACAGAACCCATAAAGTTAAAATCGCTGGAGCAATGTCAGACTCAAAGCCAGTCACAAGTGGTGTCCCACAGGGATCTGTCCTGGGACCACTCTTGTTTGGCATTTATTTCTCAGATGTTAGAGCAAACATGGGAGGGTTGTGGCTGACGGGGTTTGCAGATGACTGCAAACTAGGCGCCATGGTCGATACACCAGCTGACGCATACATCCTACAAAAAGGCCTCACAGAAACGGATGACTGGTGCCGGAGTCACGGCCTTAAACTGGATGCCAGGGGGTGTGTAGTCATCCCCTTTGGGAAAAACAGAGTGCCCACAAATTATCACATAGACAGCAACCCACTGAGTACGGAAAAAGTAATCAGAGACCTGGGGACCCAAGTCGACAGCGACCTCTCATTTGACACCCACGTTGCCAAAGTGGTTAGAAAAACATTCTACCTTGCACACCTCATCATGAAGGGATTCACATCCAGATCCAGGGATGTCATTGTGCCCTTATACTTCCTCCCTCATTGGACCCATGATTTAGTACAATGCCCCATTTGGTATGTACCTCACCCGGCATTTGCAACAGCTGGAGAGACCACAAAAGTACCTCACCAAGAGGATCAAGGGTCTCCAACATATGTCTTATTCTGCCAGACTAAAGAAAGTTCAGCTCTATTCAGTAGCATACCACCTGCTCAGAGGTGATCTCTGCCTCACGTACAAGGCCATGTCCAATCAGGATCTGATGGACATGCTCCACCTCAAAAAATCCAAATCCATCAGGACCACGAGAGCTAAAGACTTAAACCTCGGCACAAGTATGAATAGGACATGCTGGAGGGAGAGATTCATGACCCAGGGTCTTCCCATGCTTTGGAATGGGGTCCCGGTTCGTATTGGGTGGAGCACCTCACTGACTCTCTTCAGGGGGGATCTTGATGAGTGGATCGGAGATCGTAAGTTTACCCCGGGGGTCACATCTGTGTCACTGCTAGACAGGGGCACAGTAAACTAATTCTATTATATAAGGGGACCTTCATTGTGTCACTACTAGACAGAGGCACAGTATTCTAAATTTATTCTGTACATTTTTGTACCATTTCATGCGGTGGCAAAAGCCACATCACTATGGCTAGGCTTACGGGTGCCCCAGGGCAGATAGCCTAGTACTAAACTATGAAACTATGAAACTATGAAACACAGTAAGCATAAGCGAGTGCGCCTGCGTGGGTGTAAGCAGCTCCCAGCAGGGAGGCTGTTTGTGGCCGAGGCACTAAGAGAGTTTTCTTCAAGTATTAAAGTGTGTATGGTGGAAAGTAGAGCTGTTATTCACTGGTTATTTCCTTTTTTGGTGTCGTATATAGGAAATGTATGTTTGTATGTACAGATGTTTTATATATATATATATATATGTGTGTGTGCGTGTGTGTGTGTATATATGTATGTATATATATATATATATATATATATATATATATATATATATATATATATATATATACATATATATATATATATATATATATATATATATATATATATATATATATATATATATATATATATATATATATATATATATATATATATATATATATACACACATATATATATATATATATATATATATATATATATATATATATATATATATATATATATATATATATATATATGTATATATATGTATATTAAGAAATGAACTCGTGACAATAACAGCATTCAAAAAAATAGTAATTCACACCAACAGCTCTTATAGTACTTCAGCACTTTGGTCTTATTTATTATAAAGACTTCTTCAGAAGGACATGTTTCATAACTATGAGCAACCATTTTCACTTCCTTTAAATACATTAGTTCTAGCAGGCCATTTAAATTAACAACAGTTCCTTTCCAATAGTAAAGTGTGAACAGGCATGGTGCTGTGTGCATTTTCATTATCATTACAATCGCAGTTACATAAGGTAAATTGGTCAGACAGTAATAGCCTTGTGGTGCCGTGTGCATACTAATAGGGGTCGTGTGCAAAAAGGGATTGTGTGCAAAAAAGGGACTGTGAGAAAAAAGGGATTGTGTGCAAAAGCAAAAAAAAAAAAAATGTATTAAAAATATTGGGGAATCGGGAAGCATGAGAGCCATGCTGTGATAATTCTAATATAAACACGTAACTTATGAGTCCCTGCCTCCATAGGTAAGTGAAGAAGGGCACGGAGAAAGGTGGAGGAGTCAGGTAGAGAGTCCTACTATGGTTGGGTATCAGTGTGTGTGTAGAGAAATGTGTGGGTATGCCAACTGATGGAGGAGTGGGAGGAATGCGGTGTGGACTTGAGGGGGGCTGTTAGGGGGCCACCCATGACAAGGAGTGTGAAGCATATGAATAATAGTGTCCCAGATGACTGTCAGTGCGGATGGTACTGCCCGTGGGCTGGTTCGGATGGTATCACCCCTTGAATGGTTGTGTGAAAAGTGAGACCGGGGGGGATGTTGGTGGGGTCAGTAGGGGCTAGCCTGGTGACTGGGAGCATGTGTGTAGGGGGTAGGGGGGAGTCAAAAGTCAGAGACAGAGAGAGGAAACACATTATATTCACTTGCACAGTTGTAAATCCATAAACACATTAAATCCACTTGCACAATTCTTCAAACCCTCTTGCACAATTCTTCAAACCCTATCACATTTCAATCTCTATACCATTTAAGTGCACATTTAATGTGTATTGTCTCATTGAGACCTGGATAGACATCAGCTCTCAGTTCTATATGCCATTTTAGTTCCTGGACTTGCAGGAATGTGCCCATGTCCCCTACAAATTCTGTTATTTTTTCCAGTGCTGTGAATTTGAATCCTGTGAAGTTTGGGCAAATAGCACTGTGTTTAGCCAAGGCATTCAAACTGTCCTGTTTGTGTATTGCTGCAGTGTGTTCTTTAATATGGCTACTCAGCTTTCTGTTCATTATGCCGATATAGAAATCCCTGCAGTGTTCGCAGAAAGCACAGTAGATTACATTTTTGGTGTTGCAGTCATAGTCGTCATGTAGACTGACAGTTCTGTTGTAGTGCGGGAAGGTGACGTTGTTGTCTTTTCGTATGAGTGCACATGTGACATGCTTGCCGCAGTCAGACATTCAAGGTTCTGTCGATACTTCACTCTGTGGGAATGGGCTTTTAATTCTCTCGAATGCACCACCAAAAGAAGAGGTTCATTTGAAACAGAAGTTCGGGGATGTCCCAAGTAACTTTGTTAGACTTTTTTCTCCTTCCAAGATGTCCCAATTGTTGGTGAGGACCCCTCTGATTCCAAACATATCTGTGGAAATTGGAAAGGGGAAACATGACACCCAGTCCTTTTTGTTTGGTCCGTTCTGTGCCCTTGCTGTGAATCCCTTTTCCAGGATTGGTGGGTACCTGGAGTGTCTGTGCTGTATGATCTCTTGGAACAGGTTGTCCACTAAATACTCTGGGTATTTTCCTTCTAAGACCAAGTTTCTGAGGTAAAAACCTTTCTTGATGAAAACCTTGTCCCTAAAAATGAGTCTGGATAACCGGATGAATTGTCCTTTTACAATATTCTTTTTCATGAAATGTGGATGCTGGCTGCTGAACTTTAGATAGTTATTCCAGAAAGTCGGCTTGCAGTAGATGTTGGAGTCAAACTGTCCAGTTTTTGGGTCACACTATCACATTCTAATTACCATCGGTAATCTGTACATGAACATATATCGACATCTGTCCGCTGTATAACGTGCTACATACAGAATACAAGATAACTGGAATGAAGTGTTGGTGATATAATGAATAAGGAACTAGTATGCTGGTGAAGCATATATAAACACCATTACGCATGTGAATACATATATATATATATATATATATATATATATATATATATATATATATATATATATATATATATATATATATATATATATATATATATATACATATATATATATATATATATATATATATATATATATATATATATATATATATATATATATATATATATATATATATATATATATATGTATAGACATACATATGTCTATATATATATGTATATATAGATGTACATGTATATATATATATAAATATATATATATATATATATATATATATATATGTATATATATATATATATATATATATATATATATATATAAAAACAGCAAGATATGAATATACATGTATGAATACATATGCAGATATATCTGTATATATTAATGTAAATAGATATATATATATATATATATATATATATATATATATATATATACAGTAAATATACACATGTATATACCTAGGTTATGTTACAGCAGTTACGGGTAACATATGTTTAGACCAGGCATATGTTGGTGGGAGGTCCAATCAACAAACGTCTACCTCCCACCTCCCCAGCTAGGCCGGTGAGACATACAGACACACAATAAAGGTAAATACAACACTGCTTCCCAGACCACCGGCAGGAAACTACCAGTGGGAGAGATCTACAAGGTCTACACTTTAAACATGGACAGTGACGTCCCTTGTGGGACACCAAAAATTTTGACCTTCCAGCCAATGGGAGTAAACACTATTACGACCAGGATGTAGCTGTACACGGAACAGTAGGTTGTGCAAGCCTGATAACACATGGGTTGACACAACATACGACATGTGTCCCGACACAGGGAGAGTGGGCAGTGTGTAGGGGTGTGTTCAAATCCCACCTGCACCCACCTGCGCCCACAGTAAGGATGAGTGCTGTAGAGTAGTGGCAGGTAGGGGAACTATGGGTATGCGATTATGGGGCTAGGAGTGCAGGTGTTGGCTGGCAGACACGTATTAGGACCGCCCCGTGGGTGTAAGTAATATTCCGATGTAGGTATAGCAGATGCCCATACCTCCCAAACCTTAAGAGCACATCTACTGGACACTCCGTAAACCATTGGGGAACACATAGGGACCATATCATTGAACTGTCCCCGATTACCAGGGACGTCCGTGATTATGAATCAGAATCTAGCACAGTCCCAACTAAACCCTCCTAGAACTAATGATATTAGGAGGAAAGGTGGCGGAATATATGTAATGAATAATGACAACATGTAAGAGTCATAAACAGCATGTACCTCAGACAATGTGTATGAATACATATGTGTTCTGTATCCGTCAATGTGTCAGATTAATAGCACCAACCTTCTAAATGTGTCCCTGAGGTCGTTATGCAGTGTCCCTGATTCAGTGTTCATTCTTCCCCATTCATATGAGAGGTCTGATTGTGAGAGAAAGCACATGTTCTGCCGACTACCTTAAAAAGTTGATAGAATAGTAGGGTTGGGGTTACCACCTGTCCACCTTTACGAGGGACATTCCCCTTTGGGCAGTTGTGTCCTGCAAAATAACTGTAATTATGGCAAATGTCCTGTGATTTAGGGCAAAGATTAACTATATTGTCTGTAGTAGTTGCATAAAACAATTATGTTCACTTGAAACACCTAAATGTTTTAAGTAACAGTATAAGCAACTATAATACTACAAGAGTAACCTTTTATTTAGGCAAGACAGTGATGTACTCCCCTTTCTACTGGCTGTGGGTATGTGTTGCCCTGTAAAGTCTGAAGTCTCTACATACAGGTCCTATAGGGTTGCCTCCTTTCCAAATGGCCAAAGTGGGACATGTTCTTTAGAAATGTCAGACTTTCCAGGACAAAACATACATACAGCCATGCATAGTACAGGATTATACTTATTTGCACAAATAAAAGCTTAATCTAGTTGCATTTGAATTGCTTATGCTACTTCACATAACATATAGAAGTTTCATATATAAAATAACTGTTTTATGCAATTATTAATGAAACGTAGAATATAATAATGCCCTGTAATCGGGACATTTGCTATCTCTTGATTATTTTCACAGTGTCCTTCGCAAAGTGGGACAGGTGGTAACTCTAAAGTCCCACCTTGGCCAATTGAAAAGGTGGCAAACCTATAATAGGTATGTGGTAGCATGACTCGGCCGATGGATGTGGCTCCCACAACCCAACTACTTGTCTGTATTGCAGAGTCTTGGTTCCCATGTATCAGCCAGATGGGAGCAGAGTGTATGCGGAACACACAAATATGATTAATTCACTGGACAGGCCACTGATTCTGTACAATCGAATGCCATGCCATTGCCTAATGGGCAGCCATTCCCGATACTGTAGTCAGGAGCTGCCTAAGGTCAACTGGTGCCCTAGGCAAAGGACACAATGGCACCCCCCAGCACACCACCCAGTTCCCCCATCCTGGTCTACCTACACCAAATAAATACTGGTATAGTGCCCACACTAAAGCGGCACCCTAGGCGGCCGCTTAGTTGGCCTATGCCTAAGGCTGGCTATGACTGTAGTTATGTAGTCTGATGTGTTAGGCATCACAAGGTGGGAACAGATTGTAAGAGGAACACATAAATATGAATGGTTCACAGGACAGGCTGCTGATTCCATACAGTTGAACACCATGCTGTCACATAATAGGCAGCCATTCCTGATACTGTATTCATGTAGTCCGATGAAATAGGCACCACAAGGTAGGAGCACATTGTATGAGGTACACACACATATGATTGTGTCACTGGACAGGCCACTGATTATGTACAGTCGAACGCAATACCGTCGCCTAATGGGCAGCCAATCCCGATACTGTAGTCATATAGTCCAATGTAATAGGCATCACAAGGTAATATTGTGGTCCTTACTCAGACCCAGGGGTGTGAGTGACAGATGCAAGCACCAATGTCGGTGCATTTGCAAGTGCGGGAACGAGTGGGTGTAAGCATGTTTGGCTACCAGTATGTGAGTATTGCACTGGTTAAGCAATGTAGAGGCTAACTGAGCATAAGAGGCTGTAACCAGAGGTCAGCAGTGCCTAACACGGCGCAAACCCACCCACACCCGCTCCCAACTGCTTTTATTTGCCTTACTCCCTCTGTATCCAATGGGCTTGTTTTGCCCTGCAACCAACTAAACGTCCTTTGCAAGGGTCGGAACCAGGACCCTGCACATACAGCTAATGTGTATTACCAATACGCCATGGCAGATATACAGACAGTGGACAGTACCACAAACATATCATACAGCGCAGTCATTCAACAGTATAGGAATGTATCCCATCATGTAGATGTACATGTAAGTGTTTATGTCCAGCATATAGGTACATACATATATAGAGATGTATCAGGAACATACCATGTGGCAAACAAAGCATTACAAATGAATGAAACAGGAAACACCAGTGATGCCTGTATTATGTAGTGGTTTTGCTCTATGTGATCACAAGGCAACCTCAGACAGACATGTGTCAGTCATACACACAGATAGTTGTAGATTGGCCATATACATCACTATGTGCATGTAATGTATATTAACACAACAGTACCTGTCCAATCATTATGTGTAAACAGTACTCTTGCAAGGTGCTGTGTGCAACATCATCATCATGATAAAGGTAAATGGGGTAACCATAGAGTGACCGGTAGTGTTTTGTGTACAATGGGGTCATCCTCCTCACATATACCTGGACCATGTAGGAGTGATGTGCATACCAGGATCATGCACCTGAGGGACTGGAGTGAGGATAACAGTAGTATGTTATGATGCATATTACAAGGGTTTCATGTGTCCAGTGGGCATGTGTGTGTAATGGACAGCTATGTATAGGGCAGATGGTGTCCTAGGAGCTGAATGGCCTTATGTGTCCGTAGGTGAGGGTCAGATGTTGGGGAAGGAGTGTAGGTATGGCCATGGAGGATAGGTAGGATCACAGAAAAGACAGTATACAGGGTTGGTATATGACGCATGTGTGGGGAAACACCCTGGACAGGGATGGGTCTTCGGCATTCAAAAGCCCATGGGAACAGTGGGATGGAGGTCCCCAGCCATGGGCAACTGCCACTGCACCTACACAGCTGCAAAAGAGGCAGTGCTGGGGGCTGTCTAGGAGGGGCAGCATCACCCTGTAAATGTGACACTCCACCCCTGAACTGGCATATCTGGCTTCGTAACCCCTTAGGGAGCTACCAACGCAACACGTCCGGTACCGCACGACAGCAGATATGTACCTGTCTAGTCCTGCTCCCAAGGGGGACATGCTCCATCCTCATTGGTGATACCACCAGAAGGTGGTGCAGAGCCAACAGAGGTTGATGTCTATGGCTGGGCCCCAGATGTGCTAGTGCCCGGTGCCATGGTCAGCTGAAGTGGGACAGGAGGTTCTGCCAGGACCTCCCAACCCATTCAGCCTATAGTGTTGCATTTTAAACACACATATGGCTTAGTGATAGACAACAGCATACAGGATTACCTATGACAGTATGCATAGATATCACCAGTAACCCAACACAACAGATGGTATACATTTGCAGAGGGAGCACAACACATGCATATATACCGCATGCCAACTATACAATGTGTAGTAGACATGTGACCGCAGCTATGAACAGTTGCCCATCATTGGCTTGTCACTGGGAATCCCACACAGTGTCAGTCATACCACTGTCTCATGTGACAAATGTCCAGTCAGGGATGCGATGTCAGTAACACATCCCTATCATCATGTACTCTCTGCAATCCTCACACCATGCTTCTGCTGTGCACAGATGTGTGTTCAGTGTGTAACACAGGAAACAAATGGTTGCACACACTGACCAGTTCACAGCTGGCCCTACAGATGGGGGTCCCTCATTAACAGAGTACTGTCATGTCTGTAGTATAACATGCAGAATAGCCATTGCCACACACATGTTAAACAGGCAGTAGTCTCAATGCAGCATAGCTACACTTACATGCTGTAGTCATGTGTGGCACATCACCCTCCTGTCTTTAGGCTATTTCCCACTGTGGAAAATGATTGAGGTACATCCAAACATCATCTGTGATGCCATGTCAGAGCACCGTATCTGGGTACCACTCACAGCGACTGTCATGACCAAATAATAACATGTTTCCCTAGATAGTGTACTGTGTTTATCATGCGGATGGCTATGGGAACACCATCACAGCTGTAACACATGCAATCAGCTAGAGGAGGACTGCAATAGGTGCAGAGGCCATCACCTGACCATTTCCATCTCTTACAATACACATGCTGCTGCTGTGCAGGTGTACACCTTCACATCCACCAGAGAGTGTGTGGGCAGGACAGGCAATGTACACCAGTGAAGGGCTTGGAGACTTAACCCTAAGCGTCATCTGCTACATGCCGAATAGTACAGGGAAAACCCCTGACTACTCATTACTATTACATGTGAATGACGTTTCTACATGTGCCACAAAGTCGACATGTTGCTGTGCTGTAAGAACATGTGTGTAGGTGAGTGTGTGCCATCTGCAACAGATATAGTAGACATACATTAGGTGTTCACACATGTCAGTCCACGTGAATAGGTGCCATTGTCACCACAACCACACTCTCTAATGGACACGCATTGACACCTTTTCCAGGGCCACAAATACACATCGTAACTACTTAGTTTGCTACACTGCAGTAATGCACAGGACCACATGCACCACAGGGGATATCTGGAGGTTCTATGGGCTAGGGCAAGTGAAAGTGCTTGACAAATGTTGGTATGCCATTGAGGTTTATACTGGGAGTGACTGTGGTTGGGAGCATCACAACCGACATGCAGACACAGGGTTCCAGTATTGGCATGCAGGTAGGCATTGCTCCATGGGTGTGTAGTGTTTGGCTGTGCAAGATTGCTGTACAAGGCTGGGTTGGGTGAGGGGTAACAATGGATGTGCAGTGCAGAGGTGTAGTGTCTGCAATGTCCCACACAGATGGGTACTGCATTATCTGGCCTGACAACCTGGTTACCAATGTGTAGGGCCATAGCTTTGCAATGCATGCCATGTTTGTGTTTGATGGTCCTTCACATGGACATTGCCTGGGATGTGCATGTCCCACAATACTGTACAGTGACATGTACAGGTGTACCTGGTTTGGCTGACACATGTAGTGTACACAGAACCCCGATATGCCAATATTGGCCTGGTGTGGCAAAACCTGCTTATAGTGAGCAGGTTGGCCCTGCACTTGCATGGATAGTATGATAGAGGTATTCCGTGGTGTCAGTAGCATGGGTCCATACAGGGCACATGTGTACAGCATTGTCTGGTGTTAGTGGATCACATTTGATGGCACCACATATGTTGCAGGCATTCAGTGTGGAACATAGTGAAGGCACAATGTCTGCATATATGTCCCTATTGTACTGCTGTACAGGGTGCCATGTCCTCTACAGACCACTGCATCCACACCATACCTACGATCTGTCCTCTATATGCATGTTACTAGCAACATAGTGAGATATCCTAGCCAAGGTTGTTTGTGCATGGCACATGGGTGCAGGACATATATCGGGTACTAGTAGGGCTGCATACTTAGTTCACCAGGCCTTTTGCCAGATGTATGGGTATGGCTTGCCAACACAGTGCCGTGGATGACTGACAGCTGTACTCCTCGTGAGGTGACCAATGTGTCATATGATGGATACCATATAGGAAAACTACAAAACCCACTCCCAAACATGTCCAATGGTAAGACAATCATGGCCACCTCTACACAGGCTCTGACAGACAAACACACACTTGCTATGTCCTGTATACAAACCCCTACCATATCACACTGCAGCAACACGCATTTAGGGCACACGCTATGGCAAATACTACAAAGCACTGTACTTGTCTCACACAGGCAGACACACACACACACACACACACACACACACACACAAATACACTTGGCATGGGTGGGATTAGAACACCGACCTACCTACTTTACTACACTACAGCATTACACAGTTACAGAACATGCTACCGAGATTACTGGGACACAGCACTCCTAGAGGTGTATTTGTAGATGGGTGACATCATCGGCCTTGCTAACGGTGGGTATAAGAAATGTATGGAGTGTGAGCAGTCTAAAAGCATTACTCAGTCCTCAGGCAAACAGACACACACACACACACACACACACACACACACACACACACACACACACACACACACACACAGACACAGACACACACCAAGTGTGGGACGAGAACACCGACCTAACTCCTTTATTATACTGCAGAATTACGCAGTTACAGAACACACTACCGAGATTACTGGGACACAGCACTCCCAGAGGTGTATTTGTAGATGGGTGACATCATCGACCTTGCTAACACTGGGTATAAGAGCAGCCTAAAAGCATTACTCAGTCCTCAGACAAATGGAGACACACACACACAGTAAGTGTGGGACTAGAACACTGACCTAACTACTTTATTACACTACAGCATTACGCAGTTACTGAACGCGCTACCAAGATTACTGGGAAACAGCACTCCCAGAGGTGTATTTGTAGATGGGTGACATCATCGGCCTTGCTAAAGGTGGGTATAAGAAATGTATGGAGTGTGAGCAGTCTAAAAGCAATTTATTCTCCTCTGGCAAACAGGGACAGACATACACACACACACACACACACACACACACACACACACACACACACACACACACACACACACACACACACACACACACACACACACACACACACACACACGCCAGTGGCAGGAACGGAACACCTGCCTATTTACAGATTACTATTACAATACTACATACTTACAAATCACGCCACACAGACTACACATTTCAAGGCTGTCATTATGACCTTCTGGGAATGTGGACATCAACAAGGATGCTGGCAGTTAAGATGTACATACCTGTGAACCTGTGTGTTTAAAGTAGGAATCCATCCTGACCTGGAGTATACCCATCTGTGGAATGGACATCTACTACCACTATACATTGTTACAATGGCCATGCTCACACACAGAGGCACATAACCGACACAAGGTGTCACTGGGCATGCTCACACACTTAGTAGCACAGGGCTGTTCAGGATGCACTATGTGTCCATCTACACAATGATATACTGGGCATGCTCATACACTTAGTAGCACAGGGGGCATGCTCACACACTTAGTAGCACAGGGCTGGTTGGAATGTACTACTATGTGTCCATCTACAGAAGGATATACTGGGCATGCTCATATTCCTAGTAGCACAGGGCTGACTGGGATGCAACTTATAAACAAAGACATTGGCAACCTTCAAACACTAGACCCCACCCAGTTTGGGTTGTGAAGGGACGATCTTGTCTCCTGAATCTGATTGACTTCTTCGAATCAGTCTGCAGAGCTGTGGATGAGGGTAAGGCAGTCCACACAGCCTATCTAGACCTCGCCAAGGCCTTTGACACTACCCCCCACTCTGGAATCATAGATAAACTTACTAAGCTGGGCATAAATCCCTACGTCACTCGATGGGTTGCTAACTGGCTTACTGACAGAACCCAGACAGTAAAAGTAGCCGACTCCATATCCAGCTCCAGACAAGTGACAAGTGGAGTACCTCAGGGTTCAGTCCTGGGACCACTCTTGTTTGGCATCTACTTCTCTGAAGTACAGGCCAACACTAAGGGACTCTGGCTAACAAAGTTTGCAGATGACTGCAAACTGGGAGCCATTATTGAATCCCCAAATGATGTGGATATTCTATAAAAGGGCCTTACAGAAACAGATGCCTGGTGCCAGAGCCATGGGCTCAAGCTTAATGCCAAGAAATGTATAGTTATCCCCTTTGGAAAAAAACATGTACCCATGAATTACCACATAGGTGGCAGGACACTAAACTTTGAAAGTGTGATGAGAGACTTAGGGACACAGGTGGACAGTGGTCTCACTTTCGATAACTACATTGCCACAACAGTCAGGAAATCCTTCTATGTGGCACACCTCATCACTAAGGGCTTTTCATCCAGAAAAAAGGAGGTCATTGTCCCACTGTACTCATCCCTCATTAGACCCATTATAGAGTATAATGCCCCATTTGGTATGTACCTCACAAGGCATCTGCAACAGCTTGAAAGGCCACAGAAATACCTCACTAAAAGAATCACAGGTGTAAAGCAGATGCCATATACTGACCGTCTAAAAAAACTCCAGCTATACTCTGTGGCATATCGTCTACTCAGAGGTGATCTCTGCTTAACATACAAGGCCATGTCAAACCCTGAGCTGTTGGACATGCTCCACTTAAAGAAATCCCAATCCCTCAGAGCCACACACTCCAGGGATCTAAACCTTGTCATCACAATGAACAAAACATGCTGGAGGGATAGGTTCCAGACCCAGAGACTCCCCACACTCTGGAATAGACTGCCCATACATGTCAAGCAGAGCTTTGGCCCTCTTCAAAAGGAACCTTGATGATTGGATGGGAGATAGGAAATTCACCCCAGGGATCATGTCAGTCACCCTGCTAGACAGGGGCCTGGAGAAGTAAATATTGTGGGAAGAAATATCCAGGGAATTGTTATGGCTAGGCTTGCATAGGCCCTAGGGCCGATAGCCTAGTACCAACCTATGAACCTATGAACCTATTATGCTAAACACAGAAGGCCACAGTGGCCATGCTATTACAGGTAGACATAAAGAACACATTTTAATGGGCTCTGCTGTTAGTAGTTGTCATTGTTAGCAGGAACGCTGCTCTACATATATTTGACACCAGTCTTTTACACAACATCTGCTGTCATTCTGGGATGACATGGCTAACAGTAGGCAGGCCTTTGTCACATATCACATGCATCCATGATTCAAGGGAGTGGGGATATTACCTAAGTCACATCCGACCACACAGTGCCATTCCAAGGCAAATGTCCTAAACAAAGGTTAACTCTCATACACCTACAGGACAGCTGCATTATTTTCTTATGCTAACCAGTGCTAGATGTGTAATGTCCATATTCACAGCTGGTCACTGTAGATCTAACAATGGGGGTTACTGACATCTTTGCAGTGAGGAGCACCTGGCTGATAGCTCTGTAGTGCACTATAGCACTACCACCATATACCTCAGAACCTAGCACTACCACCATATACCTCAGAACCAGACATGTGGGCCATAACACAGGTATGGACCACTCCAAGTAAAGGCCACTCACATGTACTGACCGGTCCCCCAAAAAAGGCATCACAGATGAGTCATGTGCAGGATACAGTGTCACATGCTGCATTCTAGGATGTAAACCTCAGACATCACCATGCCCTTGGACCACCAACACGCATCCATACATGTTGTGTGACATAGAAGAGTACACCACCATGTGACCCTTGACCTGTGTACTGTACCAAGCTCTACATCAACTGTAGAGAGAACACATGTACTGACACAGTTGCATCATGTGTTATGCAATGCAATGATACCACTGTCTGTAACCAAATCAGCTGTACACATACCAGGGGCCCTTGGTACTTTCCACCATTAGCAGATGACTGTTGCTGTACACCAGTACACAACTTCATGTATGAATATGACATACATGTACCTGCCCTGGGTATGTACATACCACACACACACACACACACACACACACACACACACACACAAAACATACATGTAAATAGCATAGCTGTTGTTGTCCTTTGTGCAAACAGGTGGCTACAGCCATTACACACATGAACATGGAATGTACTTCCATGGCTGCTGAATGCTAACAGTACATAAGGTGTGATATCAGTGTTGACAGAGGTAATACTCCCTCTGTACCGGTCACCCATTACACCCATTATATCATACAACAGTCCATGTGTCATATATGTCATTACACATGTCCACCAATTGCAATGCCTACAAACATGCCCAAATGTCAGGATTGTAGGACCTACACACCTGTAAAAGCAGTGTTGTGCATTCAGATAACATGCATGCGCAGTATGCAGGTGACGTGTATCCTAGTACATTATGCAGTTGCAATGCAGTCTCAACATTGCCAACTGTATATGGTGATATGCTGAATGTACAGAAAGATGTACCTCAGGTATGGACAGATGTGTGGAAATAACTAAGTGGTGGGGCATCTTTGCAATTGGATGTTTGCTGTGGACAGCTCACAGGTGTGTCACAAGCGGTCCTACAATAACCTGTGTAACCGGTAAGCAATAGTTTCATTAATTGAAGGACATAACACACAACTTAGACAGCAGTCAGGGTGACAGCGAAGGTAAATCATGTGACACCTGTTAATAGTTCATGCGTCCCATGTGCATATATCAGCACTGTTGCCACAGGAAGCATCAGCAAAGGTAAATCACTTGACACCTATTAATAGTTAAGACGTCCCTTGTGCCTATATCAGCACTGTTGCCACAGGAAGCATCAGCGAAGATAAATCACTTGACACCTGTTAATAGTTAAGACGTCCCGTGTGCATATATCAGCACTGTTGCCACAGGAAGCATCAGTACAGTTTGTAATGTGTGCAATACTGCTGTACGTCTGTCATACATAACATGAGCTTGGCAGGTCTGAGATTCACAGTACTGGCATGTGTGGTTGCGTGTGTGTCCATATATGTCACGTATTGTGGGGAATACATCTCAATTGTTACTCACTCTCCTGTACACTAGTGTACACATTTGTACAGTCTGCAATGTAGAAAGCAGGACATAGACAGGGGCATGTATCTCACACATGTGAGGTATCTGTATGTGCGTGACATAGGTGTATTCAATACTGAATGCCACAGTGTGTGTATGTAGGGCTGACTGGTCCCTAAGGGTGAGGATGTATGTTACCATACTGAACTGATAAGACCACACCCCCCATCAAGGCAATGCATTCTACTGTCCGTGTTGATGTCCCCGATCTTAGGCCATACTGACTACCTGTACATGTGTATTCTCTGTGGCGCATCATGTAGGTGCACAGTACTGTAATAATGATTTGCACATAGGCAGGGGTCCTCACCTCACCAGTAGCAACTGTGTGTGAGTGTGTGTTACTGTGTCGGTGAATCTGTGAGAGTGTGGGTGTGTTACAGTGTGACTGAATACATGTGTGTCAATACCTGAGTGTGTGGGTGGGGTTGTGTGTTGGCATCCTGTCATGGGAACATGTATTACTGATTCCCAATGAGGCATCACACTTCCCACTAGCCTCTACCCTTGTAATCAGCTAGACCACTCTCTTACCTCACCACTCCATGTAACTGTACCTGTGATGTCACCCTTTATGGATGTCATGCCTGTGGCCACAGTAGCTTAATACACAGATCATGCTCTTGGATTGGTAGACATGTTTGTAACATGGGACATTCTAACTGGTGTGTGGCAGCTACATGGTGCATGCTGGTATATTCATACATACCTGTGAGTAGTCCGCATTGACATATGGGACACTAACTGCAAACACGGACATCCACCAGCACGTGCAATTAGACCTGAAGGAGGACAGCAGAACATCATGACCAACATGCAGTTACTATTGTTACACAAGACACATACTGTTAACAGTACAAAATGCATTGTACACCTGTAGTACATGGTATATCTGCTGCCTGTCAACAGTACTCAACAATTGTAAACTATGCTTATCTTCCTAGTCTGTTCACCCTGTGCATCAAACCATATGAGCATGTCCCTGCACCAATGGTGTGGATGTCAGGGATATGGCACAGGCATCATCATGTGCACAGGGTGATAATGTTTGCCAAAGGCCTAGGCTGCACCATTGGATGACATCATGTGTGTGGGTTAGGGCCTTTGATCTAATTGGGCGTGTATGGATGTTATGCATGTATGTGTTGCGGTGCCCTACATATGTTTCCAGTGTGTGCGTGTATGTATGCACACAGTTCTGCCATGTGTCTGGCCTACACAGGGGTATTATTGACTGCTGCAGACTGTACAGGTGAGGTTTTACAGTTCACAGAGTCCGGCCATGGACATGTGACCTGTGCCTGCCAGGGGTTGCACGGGCACTACCAGGCAGAGGTGAAGATTGGGTACTGTCTGATGTCACTTGTCCACTGGAACCATGTCCCTGTTGGGACCATCCTGGGCCATATGCACATGGCCTGCTATGTCAAGATGTTGACAGCACAGCACCAGATGCACTGCTGCTGCTACCTCCACTATGGAAGCGGACATGTGAAGTAGCTTGTACACTTAGACCTGAAAAAGGTGATATAGCTGGCCTACATCCACATCCCCAATGCCTCACTCCTACCAGATGTTCCAACACAGACAGTTCACGCTCATGGATTGTCATGTCACGGTCAAGGACTCCAACCATGTCACTCAACCCTCTATCCAAAGCTTCAGCAATCTGTTGAGCATTTACCATTGCCTGGATGTTGTTGTTTAAAGAATGGACAGCAGCCCTCTGTAGCCTCTGATCTTCTCTGTTGCACCATTCAGCACGTGCCTGTGCCTCCATTACAGCCTGAAACATGCATCTGGTGACACCAGCAGCTGCGCTCTGTCTTGCAGGAGCATGTTGGACAGAGGTCCTCCTATGAGCAGCACTGGCCATGTGCCTAAAAGAATCACTGGCCTAAAGCAGATGCCATATGCTGACCATTTAAAAAAACTCCAGCTATACTCTGTGGCATATCGTCTACTCAGAGGCGATCTCTGCTTAACATACAAGGCCATGTCTAACCCTGAGCTGTTGGACATGCTCCACTTAAAGAAATCCCAATCCCTTAGAGCCACACGCTCCAGGGATCTAAACCTTATCATCACAATGAACAAAACATGCTGAAGAGATAGGTTCCTGACCCAGAGACTCCCCATACTTTGGAATAGACTGTCCATACATGTCAAGCAGAGCACCTCATTGGCCCTCTTCAAAAGGAACCTTGATGATTGGATGGGAGAGAGGAAATTCACCCCGGGGATCATGTCAGTCGCCCTGCTAGACAGGGGCCCAGAGAAGTAAATATTGTGGGAAAAAATTCCAGGGAATTGTTATGGCTAGGCTTGCAGGAAATGTTATGGCTGGGCTTGCATAGGCCTTAGGGCCGATAGCCTAGTACCAACCTATGAAACTATGAACCTATGAACCTGTGTGGGGCACCACCAGTTGCTTGGCTGACACCATGGTGTGGAGGCACTCCTTTCATAGCCCCCACACTTTCTTGTTCCAAGCTATCAAGTGCCAACTGTCCTTCCTCTATGGCGACTGGTGATGGGGCATGTGCAGGCATGGGATCTGTGTGCAGGGATGAAGAGGATATAGATGGAATGGCAACCAATGGCACAGTTTCAACCCCTGACAACTCTGCCTGCAACTCAATCATATGTTCATCATCACTGCTAGACTCTGTGGGGACACTAACATCAGATGTACCGCAGGAGGGCAATGCACCTACATCACCTGTGTGGGCAGACAAGAACTGTACATTGCAATCTATACAATAGACACACAAAGAGACACACACGCATGTGATATGACAGAAGGCATGCAACATTCATGTGATACGGCAGACGGCATGCAGCGCAGACAATAATAGTGGTAGTTATCATACATCCCTGGGTTGCACATAACAACATGCATGTGTCATAGCAGACGGCATGTAAATTACACAATCATAGTAGCAGTTAGCATACATCCCTGTGTTACACCATGTAGACCAGCACAGGGTAACAGTATACCTGCCTGATGTGTGGCATATGACCTTGACAATCACATGTAGTATGATATGTGATCTGCTGACGTGTGCAATGACATGCATACATATTTAACACAATGGTGTGCTGTCAAATATACAGTGGGACAATGGTGTCCCAATGCAGTGTTGTCTGTCCACCCTACAGATATACTGCACATTTAGCTGATGTGCATAGCCATTGCAGGGAATCATAAGGCATCTCTATTGCTATACAGTGTGAGTTACAGACAGAGTTCATAGCCATGACTGTGTTCAGATACAGTACATATATACTGTGGAATGTGACCCACGTCACTGAGGTGTATACACACTAAACCATGATGTGGAAGTTATGACACAGGTCACTGAAGGGTATACGGATGACACCCCTGCACATCACATCTGCAACCATATTGCTGCTGCCTGGCAACTATGGCCAGACATGGCGAACACGTCGGTACACCATGTCCCACATGACATCTGTGTACCACACACACACACACACACACACACACACACACACACACACACACACACACACACACGAGGAGCACGTATGACATTGATGTCCCACACCAGCAAGGGGAATATACTGTATCTGTGGGCTGATGTGGATACTGTACATGTGACTGCTGTCATGTTGTGACACCCTCAAGATGTTCAACACATCTTATGTGGTGGATTGATGTTATGCCTACACAAGATGTGCACAGGCCTGTAGGATGTCTAGTGTTCCACATCTACAATATGACCATTATACAAAGGTAATAGTTGGACCATGTGTAGCCATTGTATGACAGGGTGTACACACAAGCACATCACGTCTACTGTGTGTGTTGATCCATGTCTCTGGCCATCCTCCATGGCCTTGTGTGTACATGTGTTGGCCAAATTATTGTGACGGGCATCTATTTCACATGTCTGTGTTGTCACATATGACATTCATGCTCCACTGATGACAGGGTTATGCAGATAAAGGGTGGTATGTGGGATATGTTTTCAGGTTAGCTAGGCAGTGTTGCAGCCAGGCCACTAGATGTCATGGACATGTCAAGATAGCACATCATATTGTGTGACATTCATAGCAGGGCTATGATCCACACCAGCGAATCCTGTGGGATGGCCATAATGCAGCCCACTGTGTAGTACTGTTTGTATTCACCACATGTGTAGTTCCGATCTGTAGTACATGTCCCTAAAGTGAACAGCACCTCCACCATTGTATACACAGCTGTCCACACATCTGGCAGTGACAGTTTGTGAGGATTCATGTCAGTGAGATGATTCACATAGTTTGCAAGTGTTGCACATGGATAGTCATTGTGATGCATTGCAGGTCTGACCTGTATATTGTGACAGGGCCATACATTATGTGTACATGTTGTAAATGACCACATGACAGATAGATTTATGCATTACGATTCCTGATAAATAATAACAGTCTCACCTGCAATGGGCTGCTGTCACAGCTGAACGCCAGAGGTACTTAAATAGGAGTAACACAGCAGTATGAGCATAACCCATGCCCATATAATGGCTACAGGGTGCAATGTGCATAACACATACACCAGTACATTAGACTATACTATGGTGTATGCACATGTGTGCATACACAGAGTAGCATACTATAGTATGCAGCATGTGTGTATACATGCCTTGCATATGATGTTACATTACATATTGTACAGTGACACATGCAACTATATGAATATAGCTGTTGTAGGTGCAATACTGACTTACCAGGCAACTCCAGGCTCAGTGGTTGAGAAACACCCACCTCCACAATATTGGCTAAGGCTTGTGGATGTGGTTCTGCAGGTGTCCCCAGGTTGGCCAGTAGCTCCTTGGTACGTGTGAGTGGGGGCTGGGTTGGTGGTCCACCACCTGCTGCACCTTGTTCCCTGGCAATTGCATTTGCACGCTGTTTCGCTTGTCTAATGAGGTCTGTACAGTGTCTGCACACCTGCTGGTATGTGCAGTTGTGGCCACCAACATCATTAACCCTCCTGTGAAGTTCCATCCATAGGGCATCCTGCTGCTGTGCATCCTGTGGCACATGGCTGAACAGGATATCATGATTGTCGAGTAGGTATGGGATGAGGGCCTCATCCTCCAAGTGGGTAAAAGGGGGTAGCCTTGCACGTGGCATATCTGGAAGACATAATGATGGAGAGAGGTCACAGTAACTCACAGAGACATACAGAGCTACAACTGAACATACATGTGCATTGCATTTATTAAGTTTAAATAGTTGTATTTGTAAACCTACATGACACTGACATGTTTGTATCACACACATGTGACACTCAATGTTGAGTGGATATTATTACCATATATGTGTGTGTGTCACCTGATTACATTGTTCATACTCCATGTGGATGCTGTCTTGATGTGGGCATGTCTGTTTGCCTGTACTGGTGTTCCTACCTATCAGCACATGGCTGGATGTGTCCCCATTAATGCAGTTGACCTTGATGCTGTGTATATGTCACATATAAGGACTTACACTGCCTTAACAGACATGACCTGTGACCCTGCAGACTTGCTCATGTAAGATTTTACATGTATGTGTTCTGCCATATACATCTACATGGCACTATACAGCAAGTCAACATCCTGCCATGTATCACCTGTGTTGCACATGTAATACACATGAAACACTGGCTAGCCAGATGGTATTTGCACGGATGGATATCAACTATAGCATTTGCAGTCAAATTCAACTAGTGGGCTATATGCCATGGGCCATGATCGAATCTAGGATGAATGGTTAACTGGCAGTAGCCAACAGGTGGGTCTGTGGGGCCAGGTGGAGCAGTGCCACATTACTGATCCACAAGGTTAATGATACATTTACCATACGGTCACCAAACCATGTCTGGGAGGGGAGCAATGTGCAGCTTTGACGGACAGGAATGCATAGTATGGCAGGACTATGTGAAGTGTATGGGACAAGGATCTATCCAGCATGGGGAAGGAGGATGTCCATGAAGTATGTGTTCGAGATCAGTATGAGTACGTGTAGCATGTCCAACATCACTGGGTTGGACATGGATTTATTCAGGGTATGCATCATGCTACATAGTGGAAATGGGGAATGGAAAGGTTGGTGTAGGCCATCTGCACATGGCCAATACCCCTTAAAGGAAATATGTGATATGATATGGGTCACTTGAGTGTTGTGTATGGCTGGACAATCATCTCTAAATTCATGGATGGCACCCTGTCATTATTAGGGTCGCCATATATGACTACCTGACAGGTGTGATGATGTAACTATCAAAGGAAAGACAACTGCCCAGCTGCATCCCTTACACACAAGTGTCCATTATGTTGACCGCTGCCTAGGTGTTAGTTCATGGGTACAGGGTTATTAGCATAGGGTTGACAATGCAATATGTAGCTATTGCTCCTAGGTCATAGTCATTTGCATACTTCAATAGGCAGATGCCTTCTGTTTGTCTGTGAGGTATGGACTACAATGAGGGGGAATAAAATTCATTAGCCCTGACATACTGTAGCTGCCACTGGTGTGATGAGCATGTATTATTCAGACACCTTCTTTAGTGTTGGTTCTGCCAGCAGTCCCATTGCAAAACACTCCTGTGACATCTAGTATACCGATTGTAGGTGGTACACAGTATGGGTGATGATGTCCAATGACCTAGCAAGGTTATGATATGCAGTGTGAAATCAACCTTACTGTCATCTACATCTGTACTGCTGCCATCAATTATTTGATCAAAGTTCATGGCCTTCCAGACCAGACTCTGCAGGATAGAAGTGCAGTACTTCCTATTATCAGTTGTGTCCCCCCCATTTGTGGGTTGTGATACCTGTTGGTGTGCACCATTCAGTGTGTACACAACCTGACATGGAGCTATGTTTTACATTATGTGTACATGGAAAGCATCTTGTTTTGCCATATGTGTATGATGCAACCTGTGATGTGGACGGATCTCATGCAGCCTGAGTGCAGGGGCCCTGTGGTGTACATGGATATATTCTTGTGTACCTGTTAGGGGGGCCGTGTGTTTATGTTATCCAAGACCCTATCTGGATTGTTTATTCATGCTCAGCACTTGTTCAGAACTTGTAAGCACTACGTGAGCTAATAATTACTATAGCACTCAATCGTCCTCATTACCTAGAGGTAAGGGTAAACAGGTTTTGTACATTCTTTTCTCACTTGCTTAGAGTATAATAGCTCTTGTACTCACTTTCTTCACTTATCTAGGTGAAAGTAGTTCTATATTCAGACATGTCCAAGAGTCATCTGCCAGTATTCTCTCCTGTCTATCTGATGAATCTGGACATCTTGAGGCAATGTACACATTGCCTCATGTACACAGACAAGCTTCTCCACCTACCACCCAACACTACAACCTGTGTGAGATGCTCTCATCTAGTCAAACTGGAGGTAAGGCTCTCTCCAACCAAGCCTGACCCTGACAGTCATGTGGAGAAGGTAAACATTTGCACCACATCACACTCATCGCATAGTCTCACTGAATCTACCCCACCATTAACTGGGAAAACTACTCGTGTACCAACACATTAGCTCAACTCTTACTGGAATTCATAAACACCAATGCCCTGAATCAACATATCCACACATCCACCAAGGGCAACAATATCCTAGACCTAGCCTTTACCAACATGAGTGACCAGTGCTCCACACATGAAGTCAACTCCTTGTTGGTCCGATCCGACCATGAGCTGAACACTGTTGATATCCACATCCCGCCCCCACCCCTCATTAAGGGAACCACAATATAATATATCTACAAAGCCAACTACATGCTTCTTAAGACAGACATGGTGAATGTCATGACACCCATGCAGATGGACAATACTGTTATAAGATCCTCCAAAGCTAGCTATGAAAATTAAACCGTCACGAATTCCAACAACAACCACAAAGGATTCTATAGCTATGTCACATATCTCGATGTCAAGAAAACAGATCTGCTCTGAGTTACAGCACAAGGGCACAAACATTACAGAACCAACTGATATTGGCAACATCCTGGCAGATGGGTTCAGTGCTACCCCCCCCCCTCAAAGCTGCACACTCTAAAGCCAATATCACAGCATCCATGGGACTTGACAACATCCCAGGCTGTGTTTTACATGAACTTCAGAACTTACTGGCTCCCCACCTATGCACCATGTTGAATAATAGCCTCACATTGGCCATAGTGCCCCCTGAATGGTGCACAGCAACATTTATCCCACTCCACAAAGGTGGTTCAACAGCGGACCACGGGAACTATTTCCCTATAGGTCTGACTAGCCTGGTCTGCAAGGCTATGGTGTACATCATGGATCTCAGTCACAGAGACATTGGGTACCTCCAAACCTTTGACCCCTCCCAGGTTGGCATTGTTAAGGGAAGACCATGCCTCCTAAACCTGGTAGACTTCTTAGAGACAGTTACCAAGGCATTAAATGAGGGTAAGGAGATCCACACAGCCTACATAGATCTCTCATAGGCTTTCAACACCATTACTCCTTCTGGTATTATCAACATACCCATCTGCCTGAACATTAACCCCTACATCATGTGATGGTTTGCAAAGTGGCTCACGGACAGAATCCACACAGTGGCAGTTGCATACCCTAGGTCCGACTGTATACCAGTTACAAGTGGCATTCTTCCAGGGCTCAGTCCTAGGACCCCTCATGTTCGGTATATACTTCTCTGACATACAGACAAGCACAGGAGGGCTTTGGCTGAAAAGGTTTGCAGACAACTGCAAACTAGGGGACATAATTGTTTCCCCAGCTGTTACAGACACCCTCTGGAAGGGTCGTACTGAGACGGATACCTGGTGTCAATATCATGGCGTCAAGATGAATGCCTAAATGTGTATAGTCATCCCCTTTGGATATAACTACCACATAAGTGCTAGGCCCCTACATACAGAAAAGGTAATAAGGGATCCAGGAACCCCAGTAGATAGCAATCTCTCCTTTGATACCCATAATGACAAGGTGGTTAGAATATCCTTCTACATGTCCCCATTATCTCTAATGAGTTTGCATCCAGATCAAAGGAGGCCATTGTGACTTTCTACTCATGACTTATTAGACCCATTAAAGAATGCAACACCCCATTTGGGATATACCTTACAAGACAACTGCAACAGCTTGGAAGACCACAACAGTACCACACCAAGAGGATTACTGACCTCAAACAGATGACCTATGCAGCCCAACCTAAGAAACACCAGCTGTACTCTGTTGCATACCGCATACTCACAGGTGGTCTCTGCTTGACATACAAGGCCCATGTCCACCCTGTATTGCTGGATATGCTCCACCTAAACAGAGGTGCCTGAGAGCCACATGCTCTAGGGATATACACCTAACCTGAATGATGACTAGGACATGCTGGATGGATAGATTCCTGACCTGGACACTCCCCATGCGTTGGAACATGATTCCATTGTACATCAGGCAGGGCCCCACACTAGCACTCTTCAAGTGAAACCTTGACGTGTTGATGGGAGACAGACATGTACCCCGGGGGTCACTGCAGTGGCTCTGCTGGATGGAGGCACAGGGAACTAATGGCTCTACTGTTCAGAGGCATAGGGAACCAACCTATGGGTGTGGTGAAAGCCAACACACTCTAGCTAGTCTTATAAATACCCTTGGTAAGACAGCCTAGTACCTGCCTTTGCACATATTACATGTCTTATGTGTATGGATAGTTAACTAGCTCTTCCATTTTACTTTGCTATCATGCTAATAAACTGTTGGGTGACTAAAAGACATATGTATCCTGTTATTGTGTATTGTAAATGCCAATAGACATAACTAATATTTGCCTAACATAACAGTAATGCTATGTAGCTTGTAACATATATCTGCCTACAATACTGTACATTACACAGTTATTGGCACAATATCCCACAATGCAAATCATAATTGCATAGTGGCCCAACCTTTGACATGTTATTCTCAGTAATACACCTATACATATGGCTACAGTTACAATATATCAACATATACTACCCCCTGTTATAGTACATACTTGTTGGACCAGCCCTGCCACTGACAGCGGCTGGTGAGGAGTATTTCTGTTCAAAGCCCTTATATAGCATCCCTTGTGGTGTATGCAGTGTTTGCCTTGTGACCTACTCCGTACACACAAATACTACAAGCGTTACTATGCTCAAAAATACATCACTACAAGATAACTGTTTCCACTATATGGATTGCATGCACTTTAAATACTACAGAAAGGTACTAAATACACAGACATAATGACTGTTCTACATACCTTATTAGTAACCCAAGGTGTCGTTAACTGTTGATTCAATCATTTTCAGTTTGTGTTTCAATGTTCTTTGTAACGTTCTGCTGGTATATACGCATGGTTTGAATGTGTGATAACCCATCCTTTTCTAGTTACATATCAGTAACATGTGGTATCCTGTCCACCAATTGGTGTTCCAAAGTAGTTAATTAGATGCACATCAGTTGTGCAGCTACTCCGTTAGCCGATACCATGGCAACAGTAGTGTATAACTGAGTAATCCTCTTGGGTGTTGTCCGTTTGCCTTACTTTCAAAGAAGACGGCCTGGATGTGTTGTTTGTGATATATTTCAACAGCTATATGGAGACACACAGAGATATATTAGCTTCATGACTCCCATGGATTGTGTGTAATGGCTAGATGATTTTGTTCTACATGTGAGCACAGCTGTTATATTTCAGAACATTGCTACTTATGCAGGGTTTGTGTGTACCCGATGCATCTGCAGATGTTTAAGTATGGCAAGGATGTTTGGGCAGCTCAAGGCTGCATGGCTATGCATGAACTGTTATGTGGTTTACTGTGTGCTCACCAGACAACCTTGATTTGGTGTACAAGTGTAGCATACTGTGTTGTTACTCAGTAATTGCTAACACATCCTGGTGTACATGCAACCGTCTGAAACGGGATTAGTGCAAACAAACCCTGTAACATCAGCAGCTGTTCCATTGTATAACAGCAGCTATTTCACATAGGGCTATGTTAATGTGTCTCTGACAAGGTATGTTAAGGCTTCTGCAGATGTTGTACAGTGAGTGAATGATTTGTGATGTTATTACAGTTTGTATTGTAATATGTTTGGGTGTGGGGATGATGTTGGTGGGTGTGCAAAGCAGATGCAGGTGTGTAAGAACTGCTTTTATACATAATCGATATGTGCATGAGGATTCCTTCTCTATTTGAACACCTATCCTTTTGTGGATTGATACAATGGTAATTGCAGGCTGATTCATTAAGGCACTGTTATGTGGTTCCTGTATAGCATGCAGGTGATGTTAGTCCATGAATCCCTTCGGTAATACATCTGAATGTAATAAGGTGTTGCTACATGAAAGCTGTGTATTTCTGTCAAAGGTATTTTCAGTCATCGTAGTTGTGTTGGTGACTGACCCTCTTTGGTTGGGGTTGCCACCTTTTCATATGGCCATAGTGGGACATTTTGGGACACACATCAGAATTTACAGGCCGACACAACCCCACGGTCAGTACAAGTGATAGAACTTTCTTTTCTTGCCTAAATATAAGCTTATTCTTGTAGCAGTTTAGTTGCTTATCCTGTTTCTTGTAACATGTAGGTATTTTAGATACAGAAATAACTATTGTATGCAACTATTACAGTACATATGGGACATAATTATGTCCTACAATCCCAGGACATTTGCCACATTTAATATATTTGGTCAGGACACAACTGCCCAAAGAGGCACTGTCCCTCGCAAAGTGGGACAGGTGGTAACACTATCATTGGCTCATGTCCATAGCACATATTTGTAATAGTATATAGGCATATTCTCTCCATATCCTTTGTTCATAAAGGTTGGTAGTGGTGGAATGTGTGATTGCTATGGTCCATGTTATACACATATATGAAAACTTCAACCGCGTATATGGGATACCTATGGAATCCCAAAACCACAGAGTTCCGATGCACACTGTACCGGGCCCAGACGCCCATACCCCACATAACCGACAGCGACAGTAACTCGCGAAAGCAACACAAACATGGAACACACACACGCACACACAGACACACTGCTAACCACCACATCCTAACAAACCATCCTACACTACATATGAGTAGGTGGCCAAGCCCCCTTACACCCCCCATGTAGGTGTCTGCACCCCCACACCGCCCCACTTTATTATTCTACCTCCTAGATCGCGCAAACAGATGCACAAAGCTAACCCACGCCCACAAATTACAGTCCCCCAAGAACACACACCACACCCAGAGCACACACTTACACACACTACAGCCCTAAGAAACACACTTACACACAGTAACCTAAGCAACACAAGAAGCACTGACTAACTGTCTCTTAACATCATGATTTTACACCTCACGCATCTGGTGTTTCGGTCCTATGTTCTTTCGGACCTTAAGCCTTGGGATTACATGCGTTGGTATGTAAAGCAGTCGGTATGTGGTAGGTATCCCATTTATATGTACCTCCATGGTTATGTAGATGTTGTTAACCTATCTATATATCTACATATATATATGTATATCCCCATATAACGACATATATCTCTCTTTCTCCCTCTCTCTCTCTCTCTATAAATATATATATATATATATATATATATATATATATATATATATATATATATATATATATATATATATATATATATATATATATATATATATATTATATATATATATATATATATATATATATATATATATATATATATATATATATAAAACATACACCTTTCATTGGGTACATGCCGGTTTGTCCTATTTCAACACATTCCTACCTTTTGTGTTTTATCCTGTCAGTATACATGACTGCCACTGGTACATCTCAGGTAGCTTAGTGGTATGTTATTGTGATGATTGTGTACATGGTTGCGTGTTCTAATCCTGGCAGCGATATCTTACTTCTCAGAGCTGGCACTGGTAGTTCAAGGGTGATTAATGCACATTTCAGCGGTTGTGTGTTCCACATGTTTATTATTCTGTGGAGAACTACCTATATATGCAAGCTGTGTTTAAGGTATACTATGTAACATGTAAACATCTGTGAAGATTCCTGTCAGGGATACTCCCCATTATTTGGAACTACATCCCTGATTACATTATACAAAACCCCTCACTAACCCTCCAGGGAATCCTTGCAGAGTGGGTGAGGAACAGTGGCTACACCCCCAGGGATTCCTCAATTGGCTCTGCTCCACAGAGGGACAGTTAGTTAATCGATGGGGTGGTGACAGCAGACATTTTTTGCCTATGCTTATGAGTGGCCTCGGCAGTTGGGCATGTACCTACCTATGTATCTGTAAACCTCTACATACAGTATGGACACATGCTGGTAGCTTAATTTACTGTTCAGGTATTGACTTACCTTGTGCCAATGGCGGTTGTGTGTACAATAGTTGAGGGCTACCTATGTCGGATGCACAGAGTAGACCACCTATACATGACAATTTACAGGTGGTTGTGTGTGTGTGCCATCCATGTTTGCTGTGTGTGCAGGTGGAGAAGGGTGTCACTCCATGAGTGCCTACACTGTCAGTGTGTGTGCTATATGTTCCATCTTTGCCAAGGCATGGCCATACTGGGCATGACTCCTTCTGCCTACTGGGGCTGGCACAGGGTGTTCGTGGTCTGCATCCCTCTGTGCCTGTGGATCCCTTGGCAATGGTGGTGGGCTGTGAGGGCCTTCACCATTCTGTCCCTGCTGCAGCTGTTTCCACAGGAACATATTATGTAGCATGGCACATATTATGAAGATGTGGGCACACGTGCCTGGAGAGTACTGCAAGGCTCCACCAGATATGTCCAAGCAAAGGAACCATGATTTCAGCATCCCAAACATGTGCTCTGTGATGATTCTGGTTTCTGTGTGTGCCTCATAATGGCATTCATGCATGGCTGTGTGTGCATTTCTGATGGGAGTCATCATCCACGGTTCCAGTGCATAGCCAGCATCCCCCACCAGCTGGCCATATGGGATGTCCCCCCTGGCAAATACCTGATACAGCTGTGAGGTATGCCAGATGTGGGAGTAGTGATAGCTTCCAGGGCTGTCAGCACACACATCCATGATAATGCCCTGGGCATTGCACATGACCTGACAGTTGATGGAGGGGAATCCCTTGTGGTTTATGTAGTGCCTACCTTGCTCACCAGGTGGTGAGTTGATGTGTATGTGCGTGCAGTCTATTGCACCCAGTACCTCCGGGTAGTCTGCCACACGGTGGAAGAGGCACATATTGCTGGCCAACTCCTCCCGCATTTGGGGGAAGTATATGTGCTCGTTGGCATGTAGTAACATGGCATCCCGGAACTGTGAGATCCCCATGATATCCCCAGTTGGCCTTTGGAAGGTACCTGTGGCTAGTATTCTCAAGCTTACACATACCTTCATGTCCACTGGGATGGGTTCCCCTCTGTTACTTCTGACTATGAGGCATGGCCAGCACAGCTCAACAAGTTGCTGTATGATGTCCCTGTCCATCCTGTAATGCTCTACTATCTCCAGATCATGTAGCCCCTGGTAGGTTACCCTGGGTCTGAACACTCTTCTCCTCCTCCGGTGCCTGAGATGGTTGTCGGCATCATCCTCCACACCACTGTCAGTCTCCAACACATGCTGGTGAATCAAAGTTATGGTGGCCCCTAACATGTACATATTAAAAGTTCCCCGTCTGTATACAACAATGGTGCAGAGTGTCTGGGAATACACAAGTGTGTGTGTGGGGCTTTCACACCTTATACTATTGTGCAATGGATGATGAGGGTGTAATTTGGTGTGTTTGTGCTATTCCAGCTGAATGGTATTTTAATTATTGGTTTTACAGCAGGTACTGCTATTGTGGGGCCTTTGGTGTTGACTTACGCTTGGCTGCCATGATTCATCTATTTCCCTTTACTTCAATTTTCAACCCAATTCCCCTCCCATTGTAAGGCATGCATCTAGCTGCCGGCTTTCTTGTTTTGTACTTTCACAACCCAGGATTTTGTTGGGAAATGTGTTATGTAGCTGATCTACTGCAAGTTTGTTCCTAGGTGTTAATTACTCATTTGTACTCCAATTACCATGCTGCAGCATTTCCTTATTGTCTTCCCGTATACTTTTTGTATCAGCTGTGGTGCGAGCCGCACATAGCCATTTACCAGATTTCGTGCGCATTTTCATCCACGTTCGCATGAACTTTTGGTTACCTTGTGTGCTCTCAGCTAATCAAAGCTATGGCTACTTCCACACCTCTATCCTGCAACTTTGCTTAGCAACAGTCAACACAGATTAACAGTGATCCAATGTGCTTACAGCTATGGTGGTGCGCCCTTCTCTTGATGTCATGTTTACCTCCAGGCCACTCCTCAGTGTTGTACTGCCACACTGTGTCATACATCCTTACGCCGGTGGGGCATTTGCGATTCAGTATTACTTGACGAATTTGCATGGCATTGACTGCTAATTCCTAGTTACCGTACAGAACACTGTCACAGACCCTTAGCAACCATTGCGGCATGGTTGTGGTGTAGCATGCGTGCCTTTGACTATTATGGGGATATCATGAATTGTGTTAAATTGCAGTTTTATGACATCTAAATATATTTTCCTTGTGATCCCGTTTGCGAACAGATACACTGTGGTTTTACTTTGCGTTAGTGTGGCCATGACATTAAATGTTATTTTTTATATGTTGTGCATGTTTTTTATGCCATTGGCTATATATTAGGCCATTGGCATATATTAACATTATAATACGTAAGTTTGGTCCGCTTTCATGGCTCTGATTTTATGTTTGACAAAATGTAAACCGTTTTTTTGGTTTACATTTCTACATGCTTGCGCTATGCCTGCACCACTTCATGAATCACTATATACCTTCATTTGCATGCTACACTGCTGCACATGAGGTAATTAGCATACATGCGTCAGGAGCTGCGCAGCTCTGGTGTATGCTGGTAGTGCACGTGGAAACAGCTCGTACCTGAATCGCTCGGTGGCCATATTTGGCTCTAGAGCACCGACGCTACTCCGGCGCCTAGCGCAAACTTCATGAATCCCAGGGATTGTTCAAGACATTGAAAACAAGATGGATGGCTTTTATAATTAAGATGCAACTTCAACAATCCCGGAAGACATGAGCATCCGCAATCGACATATTCATGAAATCAATGCACAAATTAAAAAAAAAAAAAAGCATGAGTACCAGACATCGGATTGTCTATTAAAACTAGTTTCAGTAATTCTTGACTTAAGATGCAACCATTCTGTATGTACAAAATTAAGCCTAAATAAATTAACTTCAGTAATGCAGTGGCAGAAACTGTACTCATCAACTTATATTACACAAGCGCAGAAGCCCTCTTGTGCTGCCTTACTAGTTTATGTTAACATTAACAATGCCCTTATCCTCTACCTTACCTTAGAAAAACCCTTTCCATAACACTGTTAATATCTTGACAGACCACATCCTCCTGTACTACTATTAGTCAGAGTTGTTAGTTTTGTTTTTAATTTATTATACTTTTTATTATAAAGGGATCAGAGAAACAAACATTTGTCTTTATTTATTTATTTATTTATTATTTTTAAACATATAATTTTATTCTGAAACAATAACAAATTCCAAAAATATAACAAACAATATACTTACATGTGTTGACATTCATTGCATTGTGATAATACAATAACTCTTCAGCATGAACTTCGTTATTTTAACATTTTGATGATAATAAAAATATGCATATAGTTTGATCTATTTGTCACTACAAATTCTAATGCCTGAATAAACATTTCTTTGCTTCCTATAAACAATTATAACTAATTATTGCTATGCGTTAAAATTATTATTTATGTGAATCACAGCTTTATTAAATTTACACAGTCTAAATCAATTGACAATTTTTCTCTTTGAAAGATGGCCTGCACCTTTTACATTTAATATTTATTTAATTAACATGTTGCAAAATGTGAATCAAATTCATCCCACCTCTTTTTTTCTTTATTTGTCTTTGACCAATTACCAAGGCTACTCAATGTCTTAATGAAATAGATCTGCCATTCTGACTTTACTATTTGGCAAAATTTAAAAATCAGTGGCTAACAAGGTTGTAATAAACACCCTAATATAATGGATGAAGTCTATTGTCTCAAGGAGGAAATGCCAAATAACCATAAATGGACATCTTTACCGTGTGTGAAGTAATTACCTGTTGGGCAGCATACCTTATCTAATGTTTATGATTTTGAGAATAAACTGTTATAAAGACCTCCCAAAGAGGCTAAATTTCTTTGCATTCTTAAACCATGTGTAAATAGTTCACTGGAATATTCATACATCTCCAAAATGTTATTTCCATATTCCCCTGGTTGCATTTGCAGGTATCTGAAGTTAAATGCCATGCATAGATCAATGTGATATATGAGAAATGTGAAATATGTTAAATGTGGGTTGGCATAAAGTTTTAGAACTTGATTCCATTCTTTTTTTAAGATTATGCAATGTAATATGTCTTGCCATTTATGTTGCACTAATGTCATAGGATTTTTTAGTCGTATTCATTATTTTATGAAAGTACTTAAGATTAGATAACACTTTCTCCTAAGTAATAACATTAATCTCAAACTTACATTTTATATGATTAGCCCAGATATCCCTCACCACCCTGAGGTTTTACAAAATAACAGATCTTAGTTGAAGGTATTGTCAACATTAAATTGTCTCCACTGCTGGTGTGCTGTACTACAGCTCTTGTAATGTCTAAACAGATGAGGTGGTAATGTCACAGATATTCAGAAAATAGTAAATACCTTTTTTATCCAATATTCCATGCAGTGCCATCATTATTTATTTTAAAAAGTGGTTTAGCACAAATTTTAGTGCAAAGTCAAGGATAATATATTTTCCATATCCTTAGCAATTTATGACATACTTCATTTTCAAACCAATCTTCCTAGCCTCTTTGATCCCAGTCCTTGTTGAAAGTATTGATTTTTTTGAGTGAATTATGTCTTTGAAAACAATTGACTTCCTTTTCATATCAGAATGGCTTATCTTTTCTTCTAGCTTGAGTACATTGTCCTATTGTAATGGTAGCACCATATAAGTATATGGTAGGAAAGTCCAAATTACCCTTAAGAACTAATTTGTACACCTTTTCTTCCAGAGATCCTCAACTTTTGACCCAGTCAGAGGTGATAAAATAATGTGATTTGTACATTCTTTTTTGTGAAGTGAAGAAAGAGCCTAGCTATAAAAAAGTGTCATTGGGAGAAGAAATATTTTAACTACTTAGATCCTCAAAAGAAAAGAGAGATATTGGTGTTTTGAAGATGTAAGCTGGAAAGTTATATATTGTACCATTTTTTTGTACTGAGTAAGGCTCTAGATGGATTCCTAGATATAGACATCAGTTTGATATTTTCAGTGGAATGTTAGACCATTGGTTTGATATTTTGAGTTCAGTATCAGACCATTTGCTCAGTTCTTTATACCTTCATATTGTTAATGAAAATAACACTGGTTTAGGTACATTGAAATACAGCCCAGACCATTTAGAAAATTTCCTGGTGCAATTAAGTATTAATAAAATGAGACACATGGGTCTAACAGCCAAATGATACAATCATTTTCAAACCATGATGTTAGTATATGTTTGTTCTTAGAAACTTCAATCCCATAATCTGAAAATCGATGGTATAAATATGTATCTAAAACATAGAATACTAAGACAAACAATTAAGGAGATAGTGGACAACCTTGTCTTCACAAACAGGTAAGGAGATAGTTGGCAACCTTATCTTCTATCTTTGCATATTCAAACTTGTGATGAAAAACTTCCATTAGTTTCTGCTTACAAGTCCTGGCAAAGGAGTTAGCAAATCAATATTCAGTTAAAATTTCCCACATAAATAACCACTCAATAGAATTGAAAGCTTTATGGCAATCAAGTAGGAATGCTGAGGATAGTGTATGAAAGTATTGAGCCCAGGTTTGAATGTCAGCCAGTGTTTTGTAAGGTCTGGCCTCCTTTTCTGATTTTAATAAAACCTTGATTATTTTTCAGAATAAACTCTGTTATAAGGGTCTCCATGTGGTTAACTAATATTTCAGCATATATCCCAGTTTCTACATTAAGAAAGAAAAGGGGTCTGTAATTTAAAAGCCATAGTCTGTCATTTTGTCGTTTTGGAAAAATAATTACTATTACCTCTCATGTTTCAATACCAAATTCCTCCAGTAACTCAGCTTCTCTGTAAATATAATAAAGATAGTAAATTAGTTGCTCATTATGTAAGTCTTTGGACAATCTGTCCATACCAAGGCCTTTACTTGGTGCCATGAGTTGAATAGCTCTGCTAATTTCTTCTCTCACAATAGGTTTTGCTAAGTTATCTGTGAATTTGCTTGTGTTCCTTTTTAACTTTAGTCACTTATTTAGTGTAATCTCTGTGCAACATGTTATCTAAAAGTAACAGTACAAGAATGTTGAATCTCTTTTGCAAATGTTTTATCTCGGTTGGGTATAGGTACATATCTGTGGAACAGGTAATTATTTCGCTCTTTACTGGTATTATTTACTTATTTATTTTGCTAGTATCATTTGAGATTCTATACCATTGGCTCAGTGCCAAAGTTGATGTCTTTCCAATTTGCATTAAATGATTTAAAAATTAGGGCTTTAAAAGTTTATTTTCAGTTGTAGTACATTATCATGAGCACTTTGTTTCTTTGTTTATCTAGTAATATTTGTGTATTAAGCCTGGCTGTTTGATTCAGCTGTTTGATATATGTTGAATTTATGTTTAAAATATACACAAGTATTATTGATATTATAGATGGAGATAAGGTGTGATTTCCAGAAAGATTTTATCCATGTCATAATAACAACTTTACAGTCCTTTTTGTGTTATAGCAAATCTTTTTTTTGTTTGATAATATGGCTTACCTAGCTGATTTAGAATAAGAGTACTAGACTGTGATCTGACATGAGGGCAATGATTGTGTGAATTTGCTCTATCTGAGAAAACAGGTGTTGTGAGACAAAAAAAATATTGAGTCTGCTGACAATGCACACATGCTTACTAATGTCACCAATTCTGTACAGATGCCCATTAATAATGCTGTCATATCTGGGATCAATTAATACCTGTAGGCAAGCAATCAATCCATGGGTCAATGCCAGTATTAAAATCATCTCCCAGTGTAATGGATGTTAGGTCATTATTAAGGCTGAAAAAAATGATTAACCATATTGATTGATTTAACCATCAGAATTTCAGATTGAGCCAGCTTCCTTACTTATTTTTTTGACATTGATCTATCGTACCACTCATTGAGTGATGGATCAGAATACCAACAACTTTCTTAGCTGATGCAACACTACTAATATTTACATCTCCATTCCATAGCTTGAAAATAAGGTCGTTGTAATTCATTTTTAGTTTCTTGCAGGAATAATTTTGTGGGTTTTTTTAATACTTATCCATTTGATAATTTCTGTGGAATTAAGGCTGTTTAACATTACTGTCATGTTTCATGTTGTTGAACATATTGGTTTGAGTGGGGGTTGAGTCATGCAATATGCTAATATATTCCTTAGTGTGTTAAAAGTGCAGCAATTAGACTAAATATTTCACAACTGTAGGAAAAATATCACCATAGGAGAGCCTTATCTTTTAGAAAATATTAAAAACTAATATTCAGCATTAAGATGAGTTCTTGCTGGGATCCTTCCTCTTGTTTTTATTGATACTTGCTTTGTTCAGAAATTATTTATATATTAATTTATTTATCATTGTTTACCAGGAGTGTCCAACTGGGATTAATTTCATTTTTAATGGGGGCCCAGGGGAGAAACGATCTACAGTTATTACAGATATAAGTATAAAGAACATTGAAAAAGTATATACATAAAATAACCTAATACAAGTTTTTCATTGTACAAGGAGAAATAAAATGTACAGTTTTACAGCTACAAAATACAGAAGCTATTCACTTTACATGAGTCTATTTAAATATTGTGGCATTTTTCATTGTGAATCAGATATGTATGTACATTAAAATTAGGTGATCGTATTTGAGATGATCGTCGATTAATATTCCGAGGAGTTTGGTTTGAGAAACACATTCTCCCCTGGATTCACTATCCTTCCATGCAGCACTAGCTTAGTCCTGCATGGAAGCGGCCGTTTAGGAGCAGGATGGCAGTGCGCCATACGTATCAATGAAGGCGTGCTGCCTGAGCTCCTAAACAGACAGGGGATGTGTACGAGTGCAGGGGGTGTGTCTGAGAGCAGAGTTCTCAGAATATACACACCCCTGCAATGAAGAACAGCAGTGCATGAATAAAATCAGAGAGAGATGCTCATAGATGTTCACATACCCCAGGCAACATCACCCCAAGTTTACAAGAGCAATAGTTAAAACATTAAATATAAAGAAATGTTTTTTTAATAAAACAGATTAAAGTTAACCATAGTTGCATGGGTTTGCCCATTGCTTAGCTATGGTTTATGCAGCTTAAATGGCACAAGAGGATAAAAAGCAAGATATATGCAAATTAAGCAGTATAGCAATAGTGTAGTGGGCAGAGCATTCACCATAAGAGCAGTCATTCCAGGTTTGAGTCCCACTCCAATACAATCCACTTTCCATGTCAAATCACTTTATGAATTATTTATTTTGTTGCATAACCTAACATAACACATATTTGTGAACTGGAGTACTGCATTAAAGGCAGATGTGAGGTGTCATTGTCATAATGTTGTAAAGTCCAGAGATAATCACAAGTGCCCCATACAGTATATGTACACAGGAATTAGGGATACAATGGAAGGTAAAATGTGTGATGAATGATCAATCCATACAGTTTTCAAACCCTTCCCAAGAACCGTTAGACATTACTGTCTAAATTAGAGTGGTGGTAAGTGGGAGTAAGCACTAGTAAAAAAGAGTAAGCATATTTAAGCAGTAGTAAGCGGGTTTAAGCCTGTTTGTGTGGGGGTAAGCAATGCGCACACAGGTTAAGCAATATTGAAGCTAACTCTCTGTAAGCATATTTAACCAGAGGTTGGCATTGCTTACCTTCGCACAGACCCTCACAAACCCACCTGCAATTGCTTAAAAGTGCCTTAATCACTCTGTACGCATCAGCTGCTGTTCTAGCTAGAAAAAAAATAAACAGCTTTTGCAGGTCTTGAACCCAGGACCCTGTACATTGTAGTCACAGCAGTTAACCACTAAGCCATCACAGCAGTACATAAGATTCAGGTATCACGAAACAGATCCTCACTACAGGAAATACAAACTGAAAATGTGAAAGGAATCTATATACAGTTTTATATTGTATAACCTACTACAGGACATAAATATGTGAACTGGAGTACTGCATTAAGCCCAGATGTGAGATGCCATTGTAATAAAGTGTTTAAATCCCCTAATAAACACAAGGACCTCATACAGTGTAAGTACACATGAATCATGGATACCAAACACATATATAACATGTAATGAATAATAAATCAATGCCAAAATGCAAATATAATGCAAATTAAATATTAAGCAACGCTAAGCATTGCACAGCCCAGCTTAGTAGGTGAAAGCAATGTGTAGGCCAGCTAACTCAGTCTGCCCATTGGTATACCCCTTTATGCAATGCCAACCTTAGGTAAGCAGGTTTGCCCATAACTTAGCATTTTCAAAACCATCCAATCATGGCATAATGTGGGAAACCGGCCTTATTCAAATCCAACAGGTGGGAATACATCTCATAACTGATTGTAGCTTCCCCTTGTAGGCACTATGTCTGGAATGGGAGAGGGTGTGCACTTTTAGGCGTAGCGATAGGGGCATCCAGGAGTCCAGAGTCATGGCAGGACTCTTTGTGAAAAACCATGACCAGAGACTGCTGCAGAGCCAGTACCAGGGTTCCAAAAATAGAGCAGAAGCCTGGGACCGTCTTGCCCATGACCTCACCAGTGCCATTGGCATACCCCAAACTGGTCAGCAGGTCAGGAATCACTATGCCAATCTGAAGTGGAGAAAGGGGGATCTCTTGGATCAGTGGATCCAAGAAGACAGGTGGACAGGGGATGTCCCAGCCGTGTGTTAGTATCACTCCACTACCTGTTTAATAATTGCCAGCTCAAGTATGTTATGGATAGGTATGGCTAAATATTCCTCATGTCTTTCACAATGGCAGGTGAGCGGGCTGTGAGCCAGGAAGCCCATGGCTGTAGACTGCAGCGATTGTGATGGAAGGCAGGTTAGTAATACTCGTGCGTGTACTGTCATAGGAAATAAATCTAAAAGTAGTAGTAAGTTAATTGCCTGTATAAAACCTGTATTGTTTTAAGCATGTACTGCATACACCAGAGAATAGGGCAGGAAGAGTCTCATATAGCTTGTATGTAAAAAAAACTGCAGCTTTACTCTGTAGCATATTGCCTACTCTGAGGTGATCTCTGCCTAACATATAAAGCTATGTCAAACCCAGAGCTGTTGGACATGCTACACCTAAAATAATCGCAATCCCTCTGAGCTTCATGCTCTAGGGACCTAAACCTTGTCACCACAATAAACAGGACTTGCTGGAGGGATAGAGTCCTGTCCCAGAGGCTTCCCATACTCTGGAACAAGCTACCCATCTATGTCAAGCAAAGTTCCTTGTTAACACTCTTCAAGAAAAATCTTAATGAGTTGATGGGAAATAGGAAATACACCCCAGGGATCACTTCTGTGGCTCTGCTCGACAGGGGCACAGGAAATTAACTTTTTTAGGTTTGCGTAAGCCAGTGAACTTTGTTGGCTAGGTTTACTTAGGCCCTTGGGCCGATAGCTTAGTACCTACCTATGAACCTATGAACCTATGTAAATAAAAGCATAATAGCCTGACAATAAAGGTCTAACTGCTGGACTGCATGTGTTCACTCTGGTATCATGTCATAATGTAGAGTTGGAATCACTTAATAGTACAGTTGTAATAAGCACTGTTACCCACACTGTGCTACATAAATAAAATGTGTAGGAATGTCTGTATATGTCTGTTGTAATCCCAAGAGGCAAAGTAGTACAACCGAGAGAGACTTAGACAGAAAACACTGAAAAGACAGACAACAAAATCCAAATAGCACACTCAACTGTGATGTGAACTGTTGTATTTTTGCACACACAGCCATGGTTTGAATCCTGGGAGTGGTAGTAGGCTGTATGCAGAATCATACCCCACAACTGTACAGAATGTCCAGTAAATCAGCCCATAGGTGCTACGTGTCACTCTGTCCCCCTGGCAGATCAGTGGGATGATCCCAGACTTTTAGGCAGCAAACAAGACATGCAAATGATTGTCAGACATCTATAAGAACAAACCTGTCACTCTAGTGACTCCCCAAAATGTTATGAGAGTAATTAGCCAAGTATGTCCCATCTCCACCCCCATGTTGTCAAGCTGTGACAAGAGTGTGTACAGTAACAGAGTGAGACGTATGTGCATAATAGTAATGTGGAAACTGGTAATTTGTGTGGCAACATTCAGGTAGTGCTAACAAACATTGCTCCCACATGTCTGCCAGATATGAACGCTGTGCCTATGAATAAAAGATTGATATCCTGTACTGGTACTGTTTACTCCGGTATTGTATGGCATTCTTAGTGTTGCAGTTGCTCAGAATAATAAGGTATTACTCATCACTGTCACCCATACTGTATTACATAATACAACTGTCTAGGAAATCCTGTATAAGAGTGTTGTAATTACAAGGTTAGAATGTAAAACCACAGGAGAATTATAGACAGAAATCAGACAAGATATACGCAGCAATATCTATATAGCACATTCAACTGTGATGGACAGTGTTCTATTTTTATTAGACACAGCCATGGTTCGAATCCTGGGAGTGGTAGTAAGCTGTATGCAGAATCATACCCCACAAATGTACAGAAATGTCCAGAATGTCCAGTTATTCAGCCCATATCTGTTAGCTGTTACCCTGTCCCCCTGCCATATCAGTGTGCTACTTTCTGACATGTAGGCAGCATTTCATGTCATATAACTGTCAGACCTGTACATATTTGGAAAATGTCAAATAAAATAAACCTTTCATTGTACAACTCACTAAAGGTTTAAGAGGGCAATAGTCGAAATATGTCCCAGTTCACCTGCATGTGGTGAAGACATGCCCAGAAAGTGTGCAAAAAGAGATGGACAGGTATATGCATAACATCAATCTGGAATGTGTGAGTATGTGTAGAAACAGTTAGGTAGTGTTAACAAACAATACCTCCACAAGTATACCAGGTAAGAGGTGTATACTGCAGGTAAAACGCAGTTCATGTATATAGTTTTCGACAGCCATACTACTGTCCAAACTAAGGCAATAGGGTAGTGTACTAGTACCTTTAAGGTACAGATCACAGCACTGACTAGGAAAGTAATGTGAACTACAGGAATATACTAGTTATTAATTGACATATTTCTCTCTGCTCCACCATATATGCACCAATAAACTAAATACACAACTCAATCGGTATGTGCTGAATTAACTCTACTTTTGGGGCATATGTCCTATTGTTTGATAATTATGTAAATCTGTTTCTATGCATGTGCCCTGTTGAAATACTCCCACATTGGTGGCATGCTGCCATAAATGTACCTGCATTCTGTTGTAATGACCACTGTGATCCCATGTATGCATGTGTTCTGTTTGCTATGCAACTGTTACATATCTGGTGTTTGGGTTAATGGGAATATCTATGCATGCCATTATTCCTAATCCTGGAATATGTTGACTATTACTAACCCACATATGTTGATAAAATGTAAACACCATAGGGCAATTGGGAAGTCCGGTCCCGGCGGACCCACCTGTCCCACCTCAGCTGGCCGTGGCACCAAGCACCAGCATGTCTGCGGCCCAATCCAGGATCTCCCTGTCCATTGGTGTTGCACCACCTTTGGGTAGAACTGCCTCAGGGAATGGGGCTCACCACCCTCGGGAGCGGGCACAGTCAGGAACCTGTCACCCATCGCTAGGTATGGGTCGTGGTGCGTAGCGAGCTCCAGAGGGAGCTCAGAAATCTGCTATGCCAGCTTGAGTGCCATGTGTTGCAACTAGAGGGTCGGTCTGCCCCTATTACTCAACCCCCAGCACAGCCACCTTTGGGGCTGTGAAGGTGCAGTGGTGCCTGCCCATGGGTGGTGACCTTAGTCCCACTGTTTCCACTAGGGGGCTCATGGTCTTCCGATTTACCACCACTCCCCATCAAGGTGTTTACCCCCCACATGTATCATATACTGCCCCTGCATGCATCTTGTTTGTTTTGCTGTTAACCTACCCAACCTACCTCCCCAAACATACCTAATATCCCTCCCCAACCTCCCACTCTCACCTCAAAAAAAGAGGGCAATCTGTTGCCAAAATAAACCCTCACCCCATACATAGCTGTCCATTTCACACATGTCCACTGGACACATGTAATCTGATCTAATTGGCTTAACAACATATCGTTGCCTCGCCCCTCTCTCGGGGGTATAAGTGTCCAAATCTAGCTCCAAATTTAGTGTATATGCACAGCTGTTGCTGTAGAAGAAATGGGCAGCTATGAACCTTTCCTACACCCTTCTTGCACATCTCTAGCTATTTTCCCTAAAGTCTTTCCCTCTTTGTGCCCCTTTTTCACCACTTTCCTATCAACCCTTTTTCATTTCTTTTAAATAAATTAGCACGGGGTAAGCGGGAGTAAGCACTTTTAAGCAGCAGTAAGCAGGATTAAGCTTGTTTGCACTGGGGGTAAGCAATGCCTACACAGGTTAAGCAATTGAGAAGCTAAATCAGTATAAGAAACTGTAACCTGAAGTAAGCATTGCTTACCTCTGCGCAAACCCACGCAAACCCGCATACAACTGCTTAAAGGTGCCTTAATCACTCTGTATCCAACGACCCTTGTTCTGCCCACAAACAAAATAAACAGCCTCTGCAAGGCTCGACCCAAGGACCCTGCATACCATAGCCAAAGTGATTTATTACTAAGCTATGTCAAATATACAAAACCCTGATGTTTTCACAAACATATCATCCAGCACAATTATTCAACAGTACAGGAAATGTATTTAAACATGTAGATGTATATATTTATGTATGTATTTATTTATTTTACATGTCTTAGCTGTGTTAGTCTGACTGAGCTTCTGGCTCATCTTCAGCAGAGACCCTGGGAAAAGCTCCTCAGTGAATAAAATTCAACAAAGTCCCATTACAGTTAGCAAAAAAGTTACTATAAGGTTACAATAGAGTGTGTGTGTGTGTGTGTGTGTGTGTGTGTGTGTGTGTGTGTGTGTGTGTGTGTGTGTGTGTGTGTATATATATATATATATATATATATATATATATATATATATATATATATATATATATATGTATGTATATATATATATATATATATATATATATATATATATACATATATATACATATATATATATATATATATATATATATATATATGTATATATATATATATATATATATATATATATACTTATGCATACATCTATAGATATATATGTCTACATATATATGTATATATATATATATGTGTGTGTGTGTGTGTGTGTGTGTGTGTGTGTACATACAGATATATATGGTAACATAAATACATTTATGACCACTGGCACCATTAATGGGGGTGAGGGGGCCCAAGATACAAATGTCTTGTACGTATTGATATTACCCCCCCCCCCATAGTCAAACAGGTCTGCCCTGCAATACAGTACCAACTGCTGCAAGTCTCATAACCAGGACCCAACACAACATGGGCAAAATATGTTAACAGTAATCCATCACACCTGTATGAGGTCAGGCTGGTATCAATGACATATCATGCAGTACAGTCTGGCTACCATAGGGAATGTACAATGTGGAAGCAATAAACATTCCTAAGATACATATATACACACACACACACACACACACACACACACACACACACACACACACACACACACACACACACACACACACACACACACACACACACACACACATATATATATATATATATATATATATGTAACTACACATACACATACAGAGATATGTTTAGAAAGATACATATTTAGAGGGTGCACACCATACGGAACAGCCAGTATTCCTACAGCTGCCACCTTATCGAATGGATACTGTTTGAGTCACCCATACAAAAGACAATTGTTGCCTGGAACATACACCCACAGAGAGGTCAA
>NC_056736.1:471663780-471953780 GCF_019279795.1 Protopterus annectens | reverse complement strand
TAATGGCTATTCTGCATGTTTTAAAACTAACAAGAAAGTGCTCTGTTTGCGAGGGAACCCCCATCTGTAGGGCCATCTATGGACTGGTCAGTGTGTGGAACCATTTGTTTCTTGTGTTACTCACTGAACACACATCTGTCAACTGCAGAAGCATAGTGTGAGGATTGCAGTCAGTACATGGTGATAGTGATGAGAGTTACTGCCATCACATCCCTGATTGGACATATGCTACATGAAACAGTGATATGACAGTCACTGTCTGAGGTTCTCATAGTGACATGACAATAATGGGCCACTGTTCATAGCTTTAGTCACAAGTCTTCTACACTTTGTATAGATGTCATGCAGTACATATGCATGTGTTGTGCTCCCTCTGCAAATGTATGTCATCTGTTGTGTTGGGTTAATGGTCATATCTATGCACGCTGTTATAAGTAATTCTGAATGCTGTAGACTATTACTAAGCCATATCTGTGTTAAAACTACAACACCATAGGCTGCATGGGATTGGAGGTCTCGGCGGAACCTCCTGTCCCACCTCAGCTGGCCATAGAACTGGGCACCAGCACATCTGGGGTCCAGCCTTGGACCTCCACCTCTGTTGGCTCTGCACAACCTTCTGGTGGTACCGCCACTGAGGATGGGGCCTGTTTCCCCTGGGAGCAGGTCCAGACAGGAGCTTGTCCGCTGTTGTACAGTCCCAGATATGGTGCGTAGGGGGCTCAATAAGGGGTTTTGAGGCCAGATATGCCAGCTCAAGGGCAGAGTGTCGCATTTAGAGGGTGAGCCTGCCCCTCCTAGACAGCCCTCAGCACAGCCACCATTGCGTCTGTTTTGGTGCAGTGGTGGCTGCCCATTGGTGGGGACCTTCATCCCACTGTTTCCATCTGGAGGCTCATGGGCTTGTGACTGTTGAACACCCCTCCCCATCCAAGGTGTTTCCCCCCACGTGTCATATACCAACCCTGTATGCTGTCTTGTCTGTCATCCTACCAAACCTATCCTCCATGAGCATACCTACTCTCCTTCCCCCACATCCCACTCTCACCTTATGGAAACAAAAGGCCAATCTGTTCCTAGAACAACATTTGCCCTATACATAGCTGTCCATTTCACACACATGTCTACTGGACACATGTAACCTTTTTAATTTGCATCACAGCATACTCCAGTTGTCCTAACCCTGTCTCTCAGGCACACAATCCTGGTATGCACATGACTCGTAAAGGTTCCAGATACACGTGATGCAGACAACCCCATTGTACACACGACACTACTGGTCCCTCCATGGTTACCCCATTTACCTTTTTTTTCATGATGATGATGTCGCACACAGCACCTTGCAAGAGTACTGTTCTCACATAATGACTGGACAAGAACTGTTGTGTTAATGTAAATAAAATGCACAGAGTGATGTATTTGGCCAGTGTACAAATGTTTGCATGTATGAATGACACATGTCTGTCTGAGGGAGTCTTGATATTACGTAGGACAACACCACAACATAATGCAGGCATTGCTGGTGTTTCCCTTTTCATTCCTTTGTAATGCTTTGTTGTCACATAGGATGTTCTTGATATATCTATATATATGTATGTATCTATATCTGCACATAAACAAACACACATACATCTACATGATGGAATACATTTCCTATACTGTTGAATGACTGTGCTGGATGATATGTTTGTGATAACATCCAGTGTCTGTATATCTGCCATGGCTTAGTGGTAAATCGCATTTGCTGTGGAGTGCAAGATCCTGGTTTTGAGACTTGCAGAGGCCATTTATTTTGTTGCTGGGCAAAACAAGGCTGTTGGATATGGAGTGATTAAGGCACTTTAAAGAGTTGTGAGTGGGTGTGCATGGGTTTGCATGGAGCTAAGCAATGCTAACCTCCGGTTACAGTTTCTTACACTCAGTTGGCCTCTACATTGCTTCACCAGTGTAATATGGTGTTTGCATCTGACACTCACACCCCTGGATGGCAGTGAGGACTATCATATTACCTTGTGATGCCTATTACATCAGATTACATGCCTACAGTATCGGGAATGGCTGCCCTTTAGGCGTAAGCATGCCATTCGACTGTATGGAATCCGTGGCCTGTCCAGAGTTTGATTCATACTATTGGTGTGTTCCTCTTACAATCTGCACCTGTCTGGCTAATAAATGGGAACTGACACCATTCAATACAAACAAGTAATTGGGTTTTGGAAGCCGCATCCTTCAGCCAAGTCATGCTACTGCATACCTATTATTCTATCATCTTTCTAAGGTTGTAAGTGGAATATGTGCTTTCTGTCCTATGTGTTCCCCCAATGGTTTATGTACAGTCCAGTGGATTTGCTCTTAGGGGTTGAGAGGTATGGTTATAAGCTATGCCCATTTCGGAATATTACTTACAGCACTGGGGCGGTCCTAATACGACTGCACCAGCCAACACCTACACACCTAGACCCATAATTGCATACCCATAGTTCCCCCACCTGCCCCTCCTCTACAGCACTCATCCTTAGTGTGGGTGCAGGTGGGGTATAAACACACCACTACACACTGCCCACTCTCTACATGTCGGGACACATGTCATACGTTGTGTCGACCCATGGGTTATCAGGCTTGCACAACTTACTGGCCCATGTACGTCTACAGCCTGGTTTGATGAATCATTACAGGGACTGACTCCGATGATCAGTAATTTTTGGGTGTCCCACAAGGGACATTGATGTCTTTGTTTCAATATTAGACCTGGCAGGTCTCTCCCACTGGTATTATTCTGCCGGTGGTCTGGGAAGCAGTGGTGTGTTTACTTTTATTGTGTGTCTGTATGTTTCACCAGCCTAGCTGTAGGGGGGTTGATGCTACATGTTACACGTTTGTTGATTGGACCCCTCACCCCCATATGCACGGCCTGTAAACATATGTAATTCGTAACTGCTGTGTCATATCCTAGCTATATACATGTGTATATTTACAGTTTTATATATATATATATATATATATATATATATATATATATATATATATATATATATATATATACATTACTATATACAGATATATCTGTATATGTATGCATACATGTATATATTTATATATTGCTGTCTATATATAACTAACAACATATGGGTCTATGGGTGTCTGCATATGTATATATATCTATATATGGGTATGTATATGTATTCTGTCTGTGTATGTATGCATTTGTACTACCGAGAGGGAGAGGTATATCTCTATGTTGCAATGAGTAGATATACACACACATACCTCTACATATATACATCTACATCTGGTTATTCTGTTACTTGCCATGTAGATTACACTTTGCTGCAGTGGGACTCATATCAGGTATGGCTGCTCATTGGGCTACGCCTCTGCCCAATAAACACTTTTGCTTACATCCCTGGGGCTGTTCATTTAGGCCTAAATCAGTCAACACCTGCACACCTAGACACATAACAAGCTACCCTTAGTTCCCCCACCCGCACCTCCTCTACAGCACCCATCCTTACTCTGGGTCCTGGTCTGGTCTGAACACACCATTACATGCTGCTCACTCTCCGCTTCACGGGACCCATGGGTCATCAGGCTTTCCCGCCCTTGTATTCTGGGTATGTGCACACCCCAGCCAGAATGGTCGGCGTATCACCTTCTTTTGGTCTTATGTCAATTTTTGGGGTGTCCCGCAAGGGACGCTCTTGTCTGTGTTCCAAGATTAGACTTCATGGGTGCACTGTGTACCCCCCCAGTAGTATCCTGCCTGTGGTCTGGGGAGCAGTGGACTATTTACATTGTTTGCAGGTTTGTGTGTATGTTTCCTGTGTCCGGCTGGGGGGGGGGGGTGGAAGGTCATGCTACGTGTTTCATGTTTCTTGCTTGGACCCCTCACTTCCATTGTCAAAGCCTGTGAACATATGTCATCTTTTTATAGCTGTATATCTGTGAATATCTATGCACATACACACACACACACACACACACACACACACATATATATATATATATATATATATATATATATATATATATATATGTATATATATATATATATATATATATATATATATATATATATATATATATATATATATATATGTGTGTGTGTGTGTGTGTATATATATATATATATATATATATATATATATATATATATATATATATATGTGTGTGTCTGTAAAGCAATGCATACACCGCGCAAATGCACTTACACATGCTTACTGGTGTTTATATATGCTTAAACCTGCTTACTAGTGCCTTATTCATTATGACACTGACACTTCGATCCAGTACACTTTTAATTGTTATTTTGCAGGTTATACAATGGACAGATGTCGAAATATGTTCATGTACAGTTTACCGATGGAAAATTGTATGTGCTGCAGTGGGATTTGGAACGGGAATGTCTGTTCATTAGGCGCGATGCTCTAACCAATACACTATTGCTGTGCTGCTTCATTTGCATATATACCCATAAACCCATGACTCTTGGTTTCCCAAACACCCACCCAACACCTCACTAACACTGCAGTCATCCATTCTCCAGTTGCATTCGCGATCTATCCACAGCACTACACATTGGCCACTCCCTACTCCTGTAGACCCATCCCATTGGTTGACTCAGGCCTGTTCGTTAGGCGGATGCTCTAAACACTACACTATTGATGTTTACGTTAATTCTGTATGTTTTTCTCTGTTTGAATGATTTTGATATGTAAGCTATGCTTGGCAGAGGGCAGCGATGTGCAAACATGCTGAGATTTGCTTACACTTTCAATATTGCAACAATACAAATGTAAAATAGGGGCACGGGGAATCTAATTGTGAAAGTTCTAGGGACTGGGATCAACATTCCACTACATGCTTGTGTGTTTACTACTTCGATTTTATTTCACTGTTTGTGGACATTCTTCTATGCTTAGCATACATTTTGGTATCCATGGACACTGAATTACTGACTTACTATTAGATGCGGGCTCTAATAGTAAGCATAGTAGGTTGTGCAACTGCCGGGGCATGTTTACGCCTCTGTAGAGCACTTGTACATGCCCCCTGCACTCGCACACATTTCCTGTGCACGTCAAGGGTGCGGCGGCGCACCCTCATACATATTCATATGGTGCTGCTGCACCATCTGTAATGAGGACGCCCGGCGCAAGGCTAAAACCGTCCTTGCGCCAAGCTTCATGAATCCTGGGGTATATTATTCAATCTCCACACAATACAATACATATTATCCTTTAATTTATTTATTTGTTCCTGTTGTCCTGTAATCAGTTGTCGCTGGGGCATTGTAAATTCAGCTACGCCTGCTAAAATTATAAGAATTTATTTTAATTTCACTTCTTCTTTGCCTTTTTATCAGTCTGTTCCTCTGCACTGTGAAGACATCCCTTCAGTATGTAGTTTTATATTTTTCATTTGTTATCTCTAATTTGAAAAACTGTGTAACTGTAGAAGAGCATGTAGACTGGACTGTCATCTTTCCTGAGACATTGCCATACCCCCCCCAAAAAAAAAAAAAACACCACAATGATGACAGCATTTTCACTGTTATCCTTGGACTAGCTACTAGGTAGAAATAAAAACTGGGCAAAATTATTCAACAAATAAGTAATAGCAGAAAAGTATGAATGCTAATACAGTTGGAAAATGATTTATTCCACATTTAAAATGAGACTGCTCTGTAAACAGCACAATCACTTTTATTGCTCTTTTGGTTTGAAGGTAAGCAGACTATCTGCTGATTTCCGAGACTTGTTAACTGTCTGATGAAATAAACAGAAATTAAGAATCAGATGATGGAATAACTTCAAGTAGGGACCATTGCAATTTTCCCTTATTCCTTTGCCGAAGATGGGAAGTATAGCTTGTCTACATAAATTACTATCTCTATGGTATTTATTCATTCATGCATCTGTCTATGCCTCATAGAAAGATTAGACCCCAGAAGCCAATTTTTAGCAATGTCCTTGTTACAATAAACTATCCATGATAACACAGCATTGATAAGTACAAAAATGATACATAGTTTACCAGTACAACACATGAGCTAAAACACCAAAAAGTAATCAAGCAGGTGTCTTTTGAAAGGTAAAAATTGACTTAACATGTCAAAAGAACACATCAAGTCAGAAGGCTTCAGTTCACATAATAATAAAGCTGTGAGGAGGTTATTTGTTCACAGAGCTGCATATGAAGATTATGAAAAGATGAAGATAAGGTTAAATACGAACTGCTGACATGATGGCATGCACCCGATGGCAAGTAGAAGATGAGTTCTGTGCTTTAGATGTTGTTGTTTGTCTTTTGGCTTTTCCCAGTTAGGGGCCGCCACAGCAGAACTCCGGTCCGCTAATGATTGGCAGTCAATTTTTACGGTGCCCAGTTGCCAGTTCAATGTCCAACCTTCAACGAAGGAATGCCCATTCATGCATGTCTTTCTGAACACCACTCAACCACGGGGAGGACATGCAGACTCCACATAGAAGGCACTCCCCGCACTCCAGCCAAGAATCGAACGGAAGAACCTCTTGCTGTGAGGCAACAATGCTCTACCGCTGCACCACCGCGGATCTTTCTGTGCTTTAGATCCCTTTTGTTAATCATTCTGTGGAGTAGATAGGGGAATAATGGTGAAACATTGGCCTAAGGTGACTATAAACAGTGATTTTAAGTTATTTTTGAGAAATAGACTTGGTTAGGAACAGTGCTTACAGCAGACAGCTTTGTATACAAAGAAGGAAGGTGCTACAGTGACTATGTGCATGAATAGTAAGACATCTGGTTTTGAAAGGATGGTGTATTGATATTCTAGCAAGGTAAATTAACTACAAACCTGTTGATCTCTTTTGAAGAACGTGACGCCTACTGCAGTCGACGGATGAGCAAAACATCAACAGAGAGAATCCATAGTCAAGAAGTGGTTTAATCAAACATTTTTCAGTTCTTACCTTTCCCTCATGTGCTAGTGTAAGAAAGTTAATGGTTGATAAGCATAATATTTTTTTAGGTTTGTCAGGTACATATTCAAGCCTGGAACAAAGATATATTTCTGAGTTATTCATTTTGTAGGAAAATTGCTCTGGCTTGGAAAGATTGGCATAAAGAAGTCTGAAAGCCTCTATCACTTCTTTCTGGGAGGCAAGTCCTGCATTGGGGTGAAAGGAGTGGACATAGTATTCAGCTTCTATAATACAGACATATCATACACATAACCACTTTACAAAATAAAAAAGCAAAACAATAAAAAACATGAGATAAAACATTAGCATCAAAGACAAGCAATAAAAAACACCCAAGGTTCATAAATGCCATTGAAAAAAAAATAATAGTTTAAAGATCACAAACAGCATGTGATCTGATGAGATGTTAATCTGAGACCCCATCTGGTTGAGATGATGGTATTTCAGATGGATGTAAAAGATCCAATGACACCTATTGAAAAGTGTAGTTGAAGTTTGCCAATACCCAGGCCAGATATCCTCTTGTAATGTAAATACCATCTTGGGTCTCCTATGAAAAGAGGTTACTAGCCTAGTAGGACTAACCAGGATAAATAAAAATAAAAAATATTGACCATAAAATAGAAATGACTAGTTTATCTACTACAGCAGTTAATATTAAAAGCAAAATAATTATTTAAGAAGCTCTGTAGCTTTAAGATGGTATCAACAAGTAAATGCAGATGAAGTTCATTTTATAGATGTAAGACTTTTGAGAAGTGCAGAAAGGGGAAAGAATGAGGTACTTATGAGGACTGTTTATGACGGATGAATGTTCTGGAATTGCAGTTAATGTAAAACGTCTGTAACTGAAAACAACAACAAATGGAATAAAATGTGAAAATACCAAAGAAGCTTTAATAGCTCTTTCAACCTACAAGGTCAACTATAGTGACCTAAACATTGAATATGATGCTTTCATTGCACTGTTTGCATGAGAGTTTAATTTTATGCCTAGAACTAGGATTCATTTAGAGGAACGTTTGTTGGAACTATGCAGTTTCATAAGGAAAATTACTTTAAATGTAATTTTTAATTCCAGTAGTGTATCGAGGGCATACAGAAACAACTGTTCAGTTTTAAGAAGTAAGAGTACGTTCAATTCTCCTGTCGATGTATTAAATCTGTTTGAAAAAAATACTGAAAATTATATTACAGATTTTTTAAGTCTTGACAGTGATGGGTGTCTACCAATCTGTCACATGCTGAAGCCTCCTTGTTGAAATCACTAACAGATGAATATTCCGTTTGGTATATGATGCCTGAGAAAGACTGGGTTATTATAATAATGGATGACATTATGTCATAAATGTTATAAAAATGCAATACTTACATTGAAGTTTCTGTTAATGAGATTAATATTTCCTTTTTTAAAACTGATATCTTGCTTAATGATTTAGCATTTCAGAAATGTATTTATGTTGATACTTATAGATATTTCCAAGTAGAAAGCCCATTATGCCAGCAGTTCTTGGGATTCCTAAGGTCCACAAGTGTCTATCAGTCCCAGCTCTTCATCTGATTGTGAATGCAGGAGGGTCTAAGATGCAGCTATTAGCCAATATGGTGGATGTCTACACTAAACCATTTATGAATTGCTACAATTATTTGTTAAATGATTCTTGGCAATGTTTAAGTATGTTGAAGAAAGACTTATATGCAGCAAGTGATTATATGGTCCGAGTTGATGTAGTAGACCTGTTCTCAGTAATTCCACATGATATTAGATTACAATGGTTTAGGGTAATACTAACTGGGTATAATTTTGTATCTGATGCTGAATTTATTGTTATTTGTGATCTTATGGAAATGATTTTACAAAACAACTATATTCCTTTTAGCAGTGAATACTTCCAACAAATTTTAGGTATAGCAATAGGGACATGTTACTCTATATTTGTCAACATTGTTATGATCTACTTGGAGAAGAATGTTTTTTTAATTCTCTTTATGCCCAATATCCAAATGTGTACTACTGTTTTTGGATGACATTTGTCTTTTATGGGCAGGTGCTGAAGTATTTTTACCATGCAATATTGAGTATATTGCATCAGAAAAACAGACTTTCTTAGATTTGCTTATGAGTTTGATAAGCAAAAGATTAATTATTTAGATGTTAATAAAACAACCCTATTAATGAATGCTTTATTTGTAGTATACAGTATATATATATATATATATATATATATATATATATATATATATATATATATATATATATGAATTTGACGTTTTCCAGTTGTCATCTATACCATGAGAGTATTCACTCCTGGTAAAGGGTCATGTCGTATACCTTGATAAAATGGTTTCAAATAATATTGATTTTATAACTGAGATCATTAAGGTAAAGAACATGTTTTAGAAAGAGGGTATCCTCATAAATCTATTGCCTCTGTGTTTCTAGATGTAATGAATAAAAGGAAGAATGGCCATTTTATGCCATTATTTAGCAAGCCTTTACCAGCAAAGGAATTCAATACTAGGACTAATTTTAGCAGGCTTATGATTCTTCAATATGGCCCATTTAAGAAATGTGCATGCATAAAGTAGTTATTAGTACATGGTAGTAAAGCATACATTAGTTTATTAACTAAACAGTACCAAGTAAAGTATTTTTTGTGGTCAATGAAATATAAAAATAAATAATTCTGATATTAAGATTCCAGGATATGGATGTTTGAATATTAAGGACAAGTTTATTTATAATACTAGGGGAGTAGTGTATTTCACTACATGCAGTACTTGCCTAGTATTTTCTGTTGGCAAAACAGAACACACTTTGCATAGATGTAGCTATGAATATGATATTATGAAAGTAGAATTCTGCAGTGCTTTGAGTAAGCATGCCACAGTTTGATCCAGTGTTAAGAACTTTATTTTTATTGTGTTACAGAAACTTCATAAAAATCCTAGAAATGATATGTGGGAAACACAGTTGAAAAATGTGGACTTATGTGACATCTTAAAGTGTGTGCTGATAATAAACTTACTGCTGAAAAAACAGTGGACTGGACTCCAGAAAGTTCGTGGAAACTAGTTGTGGACAGCACAGTATGCTGAAGGAAGACTTCAGAGCACCTGGTGAGGATGCAATTCCAGAAGACACTCTGAAGGTAGACTAAGTATTTTAGCATGCCAGTCTGATTCCAAATCACATTGTGGCACACAACACAACTCAAATGCAGCAAGCAGCCATACCAACTCTATTTCTGAAATCCTGGGTGCATACTTTCTGGACCCCAATGAATTCAAAAGAATACTGTTGATTACAGTGAAATTTGTAGCAAAACATCAAAAATATACTAAAATGAAACCTGCAGGCTGTTACTGAGCATTCTAGAATGCAACCAACAAATCATTGAACAGCATTTTGAATGGTGTTTTGTCAAACATACTATTTGTTGAACTGTTCTTACTGAGATGGCATTATGGTAGGGATCTGAAAATTTGCCCTTTGCCCACTGTAGTGTGATCTCAGAGTTGGCATATATAATTAGCAGAGGTGTGGGGGGTTCGATGAATGGCGTATCCAATGAAAAGCCATTTGTTGAACTGATGGCTTGATAATATAATATAGACCTAGGTGAAATACCTAAAGGACTGCTACTGATTAAATACAGGAACACAGCTAGGATGCAAGCTAAGGATACCATGCACAACAATATCCATTCTGACCAAAAGTGTTTTTATTCCCCACAACAGGCGACTGTGGTTGTCCACTTAAGCTGTGGCTAATGCCCCCATACCATGAACCATCAAGCCCTGCACAGTAGGCCTACAATAGAGCACACCCAACAAACAGAAACAACACAGAGCATGTGTATGGTGTATTGAAAGCTCCGTTCAGATGGCTGAACACATCCAAGGGTGCACTGCAATATACAACTGAAAAATAAGCAAAGATGATAACAGTGTGCTCAGTACTGCACAACATGCTAACCAGAGGTGATGGCAGTCTTTAAGCTGCAGGTGTATGTAAACTACCACAAGAACTCCAAATGTCTGAAGGAGACATCCCACAGGTATTGGAGGAGGAGCAAGGGATCATACAGGACAGAAGTCACAGGCATAGGCAGTGTAAGGTACAACAACAAAGGAAGGCCCAGGAAACAGTGCAGCATCTGACTCAAATATCTGAGTCATAACAAGCCACATGCACATGAGTGCACAGATTCAACTCTGAAGTTGAAGTATTGCCCCAGCACAGTAGCACAGATTGCATCTAATGGCAAGTACCCACTAGATATACACATTGAATATCATGAACATCACACATAACATAAGCATAACCTATTCCAACAAGAACATATGCAGACATGTCAAAACAGGGATCATCATCTCAGGGCACAACTGACACAGGTATGTATACACACTCAGATTGCTGTATCACTGTATGGTAAAGAATAAAGGATACACATCAGTGATACACAAACATACCGCTACAATATAATGACATGAAAAAAGAGAAATCACCCATGACATAATGTAGAAATTTTAATTTCAGAAGACACATATCACATTACAGTGATATTCCAATAACGTGTGCCAGCTATGTATACTACACAGCTGGACACATGCTAATGCAGTCTAGAGTGTCCTCACTGACATCTCTCACCATGGTCCATTCTGCCCCAAGCATATACAGGCACATCTTGTCCTGGTTGCTCCACAAAAGAGTTGGATGGGACTACAACACCAGGTTGAGGTGAAAGAGCATTACTGTGAATTGAAGGCCTCATGACCAGTGAGACCACATCAGATGGACCTGCAGTTGAACTCTGTACAGGTAAGATCACAGACAGTGCTTCTTTTTCTCAAAAATTATTTTTACTTTTCAAATATATTTGAATGAGTTCCATAGTATTTATACATACAATCTTAAATAACTATGTACACTATTTATACTAGCCTAACACTATAACAGATCTTAATGTATACAGTTACTTTATAAGTATGTCAAATCCATTATCGGAGTGTCTGATCAATTATCGTATAGTGTCAGTCAATGATAAGACTTCTCCCCAAGGGTTGTTGATAAATAGTTTGGATAAATTCTTAGTTCTTTAATTTTAATTTCCAATAATGCTGTGGTCTTCAGTAGGCTGTAGAAATCTTTCAAAGCTGGTATTGTGTTTGTATTCCATCTTCTTGTTATACACTTCCTTGAAATTGTAAGTATAGTCCATACTAGATACATGTTTGATCTTATCAAATGAGGACCTTCATTCACATTTAATAATACAAGAGCTTTAGTTAAATAAAGTGATTCATTAAATAAAGCTTGTAGAAAGTTATTAATACCATTCTAAAATGGCTTAATTTTAACACAATCAAAGAAAATGTGGTTCCAGCCTGTATTGTGTACTTGCTCACATCTCCAACATATTCCTTTTATGGAAGAACTAATTTTACCGATTCAGTCTGGGGTTAAGAATGCTCTGTGCAAGCATTTCCAATTAAAAACTTCCCAGTATTGTGTAAAGGATGCATATTTTATTGATAATAAGATATCTGTTTTAATATCTTCAGTTAACTGTATTGAGTGCCCTTTTGTTATATATTTTCAAAATGAGGTTTTGGGTGTTGTTTCATAGTTTATCAATATTTTGTAGAATTTTGAAATACTGTTTCCCATGTCGAAGTCATTATTTATGATTTCACATATGTATTTCACAAATTTAAGTATTTCTTTAAATCAAGAATTGTTAATTATTCTACTTAAATCTTGTGAACATGACAGAATACTCTCTAAAGTTAGCCAGTCCTGTTGTGGAATTTTGTATGTTGTTTTTATTACTTGTATATCTAAAACTTTTAGTTCTTTGATACATTGTAGCCAACAAACAAATCCTTTCTGCTCCCAGGAATTAATAATTTCTCTATATATTTTATGTGGAAAGTTCTTTGTGACTATAAATGGTGTTAAAAGATCAAACCAGATTTTTAAATCTATATTTGCATTAATAATTTTTCTAAATGAGTCAATGTAATAATTAATCATACGAGCTTTAGTGGGTTTAGTTATGTTATATTGCATACTAATACAAAATATGTGCCATGGCAAATTGCTTTTATCTGTTATTTGAAATTTGTTTTGTAAATCAAATTCATTTATTGATATTACAGTTAGTAATTATTTCCAATTTGCAGAGTAATTTGGAATTATCCAATCTGAGATTGTTTTAGATATTGATGCTTTTATATATGTTTCTTTATCAAGAAAGTTTAATCCTCCCTGTTTCCATGGTCTGATATGATGTAGTAAAGCTATCCTGTTTCTTTTGGGAAACCATAAAAAATTTGTTAGGCATGAATTTATTTCTTTAAATATGTTCCTTTCTGGTAACAGTTATATTGCCAAGGCTATATATAGGATATTGGGCAGTAAAAACATTTTTATTAACTGTAGTCTATCTTCAAATGTTAATATTATTTTGTTCCATTTTTCGACAGAGATTTTAATTGTATTGATATTATTGTAGTTTTTTGAGACTAATTCATTATTATCCTTTCATAACTCAATTGCTAGATATTTTAAGGTAGATTCTTGTTTCCCTATGATGTGATCCCCCTTAGTCTGCAGTTCTTTTTTTATATAAAAATAAAAATTTTGATTTATTGAAATGGAGTCCTGAACTCATGTGAAATTTGTCAATTAATATATATAATTCTTCTAATGTCTGTTTTGTATTAGATGTTAGTAATATGTCATCAGCAAATAGCATTACTTTAGAACAACATTGCTCATAAACATCTATTCTGTTGATTTTTATATTGTTACAAATTTAATCTGCCAATATTTCAATAGCCAGAGCAAATAGAATCAGTGGCATGGGACATCCTTGTTTGCTGCCTTTTGTTATATGCATAGATTCAGAGGTAAAAGGACCTAACTTGACATATGCTAAATTAATTGTATATATATTCTTTAGGAGCTGAACAAAGGATGCAGGAAATTCAACTCGCATTAGTATTTTGGATAAATAGTCCCAATTTAGAGAATCAAAGGCTTTCTCTATATCTAAGCCAATTATGAGTGTTTCTTTATTTTCTTTATTAACATAATCTATAAGAGAAATCATACTTTTAATATTGTCATGTGTGTGTCTATGATATTTAAATCCAGTTTGATCATTATTTATTGTTTTGGATAGTGGTATTTTCATTCTGTTAGATAACATTGCCATAAATATCTTATAGTCATTATTTAATAATGAAATAGGTCTATATGAGGTACAGAGGTTTGGGGATTTGTTTTCCTTTAGGATTGGTGTGATTAAGGAATATCTCCAAGAGGGTGGTATTAAAGCTTGTGACTGAATTTCTAATAGAGTTTTATGGAAGAGGGATAGTATCTTTGAAGGAAAAAGTTTATATATTTCCATAATTATGCCATCTATACCTGGAGCTTTATTATTTTACCCTCTTTTATTGTATTTGTAATTTCTTTGTAGGTTATGGATGCTTGTAGATCGAGTTTTAATTTTTCTGTTTTTTTTTATATTAGAACATTTTTCATCTAGATTTAATTGATCAATATGTATATTTTCTTTTTGGAAATGTTCCATATAGTGATTTCTATAGGCATCAAGAATGTCACCTATATCCAAGACATTTTCCCCTTTCTTTTCATGGAAGATACTTTTAATGTTATTAGCTTTTGATTGTATTTTTATTCTTGTGGATAAATTGTGTAGATATTTGGGAGAAGTGGCCAAGGTATTAATTTTTAGTTTTTCTAAAGCTAAACTAGTTGTATGTGTTAGAATTTTGTTGCATTTATTGTTTAATACTTCTACTTTCTTTTTCATCTCCAAATGATTTTGATTTTTTCATCTTTTACTGACAAAAGTTTGGATTGTATATCTAATAATTCAGAATCCCATTCTCTGATTTTTTTTTTATACCAAGTTAGGATTTCACTATATACGTAAGCTTTTAATGAGTCCCGTATCATTATTTTATTTATTTCTGTGGTGTAATTAATATATAAGAATAACTGTAATTCAGATAATAACCAGGGTTTGAACTCTTTAATTTTAGTTATATATGCTGGAATTCTGGAGTTAAAGATTAATGGTCTGTACTCATTTTGAAGTTTTAGTATCAATGAATTGTGGTCTGAAAAAGGACAAGGAGTGATTAAGAAATTAATGATTTTCCAGTGTAAGCCATGGGCAGCAAATATTTTATCTATTCTAGTTTGGGTACCAAATCTGATGGGAAAACAACAAAGCACTTGTTTAAAGCTTTTGATACAGCAGACGTACACTTTTACGTACGTCTTTTATTTGTAGTTTCAGAAATATCAAATATACAGTTAAAATCTCCTCCTAATATTAAGTTGCCTTTATAATTATTGGAAATGAAGTCCAAGTGTTTTTTAACAGTTCCTGTTCCAATGCCTGGGAACTAGTATAGATTGACTAGGGTCCATATTCTGTTATTATATTTAACTATTACTAATGACATAAGGCCTTCTTTATCTTCATACTTAAAAATTATTTCTGGGTTACTCAAATTTGGTTTCCATAAAATTGTTACCCCTTTTGTCTTTGTATTTTAAGTGGATTGTGCCAATATCATATATTCCTTAGGATTCCATTTGTAATTTTCATTTGTTTTGAAATGAGTTTATTGAAGGAAGACAATTTGTGCTTTGTTCAGTTTTAAATATTTCAATAGATTTAATATCTTGCTAAGATTGTTTAAGCCATTGGTATTTAAAGATAATAAAGTGAAATCCAACTTAGGTTATTTAGACTATGTATTTTTTTGTTTTATTGCGATGATTAAACATTTATCACTGATAACTATAAAGTATATGTTTGAGCATTTAAAGGAAATTATCAGTTTTATACTTTGAGTGTATACCAGTAAAGTAATGTTTTGGTCTAGCATATTAAAATACTTTTGTGAAATAAATTTAAATTAATAAATGTTAATAAAACTAAGATCCGCACTAGCCATGGAATGAAAATCATTCCTAATCTGATGGATAAACCCAGTCCATCTGATTATCACTCATACCTTGTCAATCCAGAACATCTGTGCTCCATAAATTGAATTATCATATGGAGAAATATTTGTACTAGGAATAAGAAATATTTATATTATTTTGAACAGATATAGTACTATTGTATGTTAGACAGAATTCTAATACAACATAAATGTCTACTTATTGTATAAGCAATTAATATTTACATGAAAGATAGATGACAAGCAAGTCAAGCATAGAAAAGTAGGATGTATCATATATATATATATAAAACCTCTGTAAAAGACTATAGCACACAGTTATTTAAGATATTCACTGTTATTGATGAAGTCTTTCAAAATGTATTACTTAATATAAATAGATGGTAAAAATATTTATACCTAATGTTTATAATACAATATATTTTACTGGGTATATCAGAAGCTACATTTCATTTTTTGCCAGGATTTAAGTAATCACTTTGTTTGTTGCTAACTTACTTAAAGCATCAAGTTTGTTTTATGTGAACATTGATGGAAGTTCATGCATTTTAATTATCAGTGAATCCCACTTCCCCCATTTCCTACACATAAGGATTTTCATATCTGTCATTTTTTATTATAAAATGAGTGAAATTATAGGTTAAGAACAACACATTCATTTATTGTGATTAATGATTACAAGTCCCCTTTCCATATTCATAAATTGCCATGCTATGGCATATACTGAAAGTTTTTAGATTTAAATGGTAACATTCTATTTTGTATAATCAGCAACGGTTAAACTGAGTGATTATTGTCAATTTAATACTATTTGTTCAGAATGTGATTGTTACATTCTGTGACATTCCTAGTTCAGGCTTCTATTGTTTCCCTTGAACAACTTTGTCATTTTGATGTCATGTATAAAACATTAGTTACCTTGGTAACAGCTTAAGTATTATGTATGGTCAAGATGGGTTACAAAACCACAATTCAAGATAAAACAATTGTATGACTTGTTATGCACATTTACTTATATGAAAAAAATCATCATGCTTCCCCTTGATGTTCAATATAGTGTATGCTATTTATGACAAGTTAAGACAGTAGTGTTATTATACACAAGCCCATGTTATTAAACCCTGTCTTTAATATCTATATTCAGCAGACTGCTTCATCTTATATGATGATTATATATTTTATGTCTAGATTTACTAAATGTTTGGCTGTTACTTAGTTATTTGAGAAACCACAAGCTGTAATGCTTATTCTTATTTTTAGCTCCTTCCAAGTATGTTTATACAGTCCATAGACTTTAAATTAAGAGACCCTTCTAGTTTCTTATTTGTTATAAGTATATTTCCATTCTTATATACACACATATCAATACTTCAAGCATGGACAACAATGCCCATCCAGTTTTGCCAGAATACCATTCACTAATTCATGTGGTGTGTTTCCAGGCTGTTCTTAAAATATCCAAACCAATATTTGTCCTGTTCCATTTTACCAGCCTGTTCCATGCAGTGGCTACTCTGCCAGTGAACCACTCAACACACCTTCCATTCTTAAAGATATTTCCATGAAGGAAATCTGATAACTCTCTAGCACTTCCTAGAACCCCAAACACCCCTAGAATCAGCTATCCCCATATGCCTAACATGTCTGAGCAAGCTCACTTCCCAGACCACTGCAAAGGGTACTGCACAAGACTAAGTGCTCTTTGTCTTTCACAATAACTTAGACTTTCACTCTTATGTAAGTCCTTAATATGTTTGGACCAAAATACATTTTAAATATAAAATTGCACTTATTATTTTACTTTATTTTTTTTATCAAGAATCAACTTAATGAGCTAAACAAAGTGTTGGGAGACCATCAATATGTGTACATGTGTTTTAAAACAGCCCCTTTATTATATATCTATATATATATATATATATATATATATATATATATATATATATATATATATATATATATATATGTATATATATATATATATTTTTATTTTTTTTAAAACCAAAAACTTCATTGCCGAGAATCATTTCGGAGGCTTCTCATAGCTGTTAAGCATTATCGTCACTCTGTCTCCATTACCATAGCAACCTGGGAGCATCTGTTTCTGTTAGTGGGTCTGTGTACTGCATACCAGAGGTCTCTCTTTCAAGTCTAAAAATTCAGGAATCCAGATTGCTAAGAATGAAATAATCTTTTCCTTCAGTGTTTTCAGGCAGACCAAAGATCCTTATGTTGTTTCACCTTTCCCTGTTTTCTAAGTCATCTATTTTGTTAAGCAGCCATGTATTCTGTTTAAGCAGAAATTCTGTTTAGAATTCTTCCTCTTTGAGTCTCCCTTCGATGTCATTTAGAGAAGTCTTTATATTTGTTATTTTTTTATGGCGTTGCTGTAATAGTTCCTTAAGAGTTCCTTAAGAGTATCAGACTTTTTCTGAGAATTTAATTTGAGGTTTTCTAAGTCATTTTTAAAACCATCCATCTTCAAAGATAGTTCCTGTAAGGTAAATGTCATCAATTGCAGTTCTTTTTTCAAAGCAGCATCTGGATGAGAATTCCTTGAGTTGTTCATATTCATTAACTCTATATATCTCCAAGTTGCTTGACAGGAAATTGTTTGTATATCTCCACCCAAACTGATATTTATGCAGTTTAGTAGTTTAGCTATAGATTTCTGACATTTTAAACATGAAAATAATAAAAGTTTCCTATATTATTATACTAGTTTATGGAGCTCTCAAAATTCACTGCTCTCAGATGGCCATCTAGGCTCCGCCCCTACAGACAGTGCTTCTTGATGGCCAATGGTGGTTCTGCAGACAGGTAGTCTGCCTCTCACTTGTTGCAATCTGCTGAGCACAGACAAGGAATGCAGAGTACTGCTGGTAGTACAACACTGCTGCAGTACAGTAGAGGCCAGGGTTTCCACCAACCATGCCACAGCTAGTAGAGTCTGATTCTGAGTGGTCAATTCAGCTATAATCTCACTGTGTCGGCACTCTTGTCCATCATGCATGACATGTAGCTGATGTGCTATGCAATCTGTGGCACAGGCAAGAGCATAGATGTCTGAACGATGCCATTGCTGTGACTGTACATTTATCTGCAGCAGGCAGCAGATACCGTATGATACCTAGCCATGCACGTCTGCTCTTCTGTCTCTGGTTGCTGTGTGGAACTGGAAGCTGCAGTACTGTCATCTGTAGTGTACTGGACAACAGACTCACCCTGTTCAACATCCACTATGACAGCATCCTCTGAATGGCTAGACAAGTGGACCACCACATCTGCAGCTACATCTACTGCAACATTACTGTCAAACTCATGGATGGACTCTACAGACAACTCAAGGACCTTTGTGTCATGTACCATACTACCAAGCTGAGATGCATCTTGAACACCATCATGAATGCTCTATAAGCTGCTGGATGATACAGATAGTTAATGTGATATCAGGACATATCAGGACAATGTGCCTGCATCACATGATAGATATCATCAAAGACATATATATATATATATATATATATATATATATATATATATATATATATATATATATATATATATCACTGCAATGTTACAAATAATAATGACTTTATATGTGGTTTTCTGTATGTATATTTCACAGATTCTACATAAATGAACTATGCAGGTTCATAGATTAGTACTAGGCTAACTGTCTTGTGGGCCATTTTAAGCCTATTCAATTACCCTATGTGAGAATCAAACCCTGTAAATTGTGTCTGTAAGGTAAACACCTTAACCATTATGTAAATTTCCAAACCCTTTGCCAGTCTCCCAACCCAAATCTCTTCACATGGCCGAAATGCATGACATATATGAAGAAAAAAAAAATACTGGAAATAATTCATGGAAAGATGGTAGTGTTGAAAAGGGATAAACTTCAACTAGTGTAATGAAAAACAAACAGCATTAGTGATCACATCATTTATATCATTAACCAGCTGAACACAGTTAAAACATACAGAATGTGTGAAAAACATATACCACTCATATGTGCACTTGAGGATGTTGATGCAGACTGACTTAGGAATTGTAAGAAGATCATAGTATTAATGGAGGTCAACTACAGGATTAACAGCAAGGACAGGTATGAAAAATACTTAATAGCATACCTCTGGCAGACTCCTTTTATGGAGAGGCTATGAGTTGTACTGTAGCTCCTGCAGTGGGAAAGTAAAGAAAAAGACAGTACAGTCATATGTTTAGCAAAAAGGATACTGACAGCATCACATATACAACACTGTAACATAGGCTGCAAATACTCATGTGATAGATGTTGCAACTATACACCAAATGGGCCTGTATTGACAAATATTGACATAAATATCAGGTGACACATGTGCTACACATTGTTGAAAGCTATGACAATTTTTGCTGTAACATACCGGGTCTGTCTGCACTTGAAAATGTACCAGAAGTATACAATGGTAGGTAAACAACAATATGACAGTAAACATGAGGTTGAGGCACTAACAAGGTAATGTTCACAGTAACAGTATAGAGGCACTCACTTGCCAATCCCTGGGTTAGTCTCAAAGCAGATGGACTTGGGTATATTAATGCAAACATTACACATGTTGTTTGGACTGCTCTGTCTGTAACTCACTTGTATCAATACATGTCATTAAACTTACAGTCATCATCCTCATCCTATGTGGATGTGTGTGCATGATTCAACTCTGTTGCTGTAAATGAAAAACTGCAATCAATGAATATGCATATTACAGTAATATGCAGTAATGGTCTTAATACGTAACCCTGTAATGGAAATAAAGAAATACATGTACATCCTGGAACTCCAACTTCAGTCACACGATCAGGGAAATATTGCTCCATTCCTGCTGTATGCAGTGAGACCTGAAATATTCTGATATCATCAAGGGAGTCAGAGGTGGTCCACCACTGGTGGCATCCCTCAATCTCTCATAACATGTCTCTGTGTTTGCTGAAGGAAGGATCATATCTGAGCAGCATCATCTACACACTTCATAGGATCTGTTATGGCTTTCAACTGCATTGATCATGTTTGTGAGGTCCATCCAGATTTCATTTCTCCAAACAGTATCACCTGAAAGGCCTAGGAGTCATCCTGTATGTTGGTGGAGAGCATCAGTTATGATGTAATTTATTGGGTGGAGAAGTTGTTACCCCCTAGAACAGTTGGCCATTTGAAAGACAGCTTATACCCACATGATGATATTCACATTTGAGTGCATTTATGTATTTAATTCTGTGAACAGCATATATCAACGTGAACAGTATGCATTCCTTTGCAATGGTAATTTTTGAATAACACTGTGTGTAATAAATGCTAATGTGACATATTACAAGTAACAACAATACCATCATACATAACATTGGTAAAATTAAAATAGCTTGTAATGTATTTAAAGTCTATGAGAGGGATTACAACCCCTGATAATACATACATTTTACATGGAGGTTCAAAGACAACAGCATCATGTCACATGAGTCTGCTTGCATATACCATTGAAATCCTGCAATAAGTAACAATTTAAAGAATTCAAGGAAAAGGTTGACATGTGGAACCAGATTGCAAAGTAGTACTGATGGAGGACAGGGATCTACCATAGTGAAATTTATTTATTTATTTATTTATTTATTTATTTATTGCAGTTGGTTTACCAGGATAGCCCATTGGGCCTTGAAGAAGCCATTTTCAATGGAGTCCTGGGGAGAAAAGCTCCAAACAGAAAATAAATGTACATTAACATTTGACAGTAACATCTAGGTACATGCTATCAAAAGAACATAAGCAAAACATAAATGTACATTAACATTTGACAGTAACAATCTTAATACATGCTATCAAAGGAACAAAAGCAAAATTAACTAACTCTAGCAAAACATAAATGCAGATTAATGAACAAACATAGTAGATGAATAAAGTAGATAATGATATTACAGGGCGTTAGGTAGAGTTGGTTATGTGGGGTGGGTGCAAGAGCATTCCCACTGAGATACTAGGTGTAAGAAAAGTGACTTCTTGAAGGTAGAGTGGTTAGAGGAGATGCGGATGTTTGTTTATGCGGAAATGCAGGTTTGTCACTGCTTTGATGACCTACATTGGTGGGACACAGAAAACACAGAAAAGCACTGAAGGAGGGTCATCAATGTGCTGAGGCATATATATATATATATATATATATATATATATATATATATATATATATATATATATATATATATAGTCTATATTACGTGATCAAATGATTAGGTGATCGAACACCTCCACATCGACCACGTAATATTGAACTACAAAATAGTGAACGTCATTACCATTGGCCACAAAAAAAAAATTAACTTTACAGCTAAACTAAGTGGGTGGGGGCTTCACCCCCCACACCCTCTGACATGGGAGTCTGTGCCTCCCCCACACCTCCTAACTAAATATACCAACTCCGAGATCACTCCACAGTGGAGAAAATGGCAAAATCCAGTGAATGGCCAAGGGAATTTGTCTATTAGCTATGGGTTTGATTCCCAAGTTGGTAATTTATGTGATAATGCATATAATATCCATACTTATGTCCTTTGTAAATGTACTTATGTTTTACAACATCTAACTACATAATTTCACATAGCCACTGTCCTTGCGCATCACAGACACCTATAGTACTTATGCTGCAGATGACTGCGTACGTCATAGCTTTCCATTATAGTCCCACAGTATCACCTACTGCACCATTATATGTTGGAATGAAAACACTTATATACCTTTATTATGTCATTCCACCTAAAAGCTACACAGACACATTTATTTAATTTAAAAAGTAATGCCAGTCTGTATGCTTACACTTATGTTTTCCATTATATGTTGATAGCTATTTGTTTACAATAAAGGGTCCAATAAGTTTTTTGCATTTTTCCCTGTTCATCCATTCTCTGCAGTACTTCTAATAAACACCTACAATACCTGTTTTCTAAAATGAAATCCTTGCTGAAAGGTACCTTGGTTGTAAAGCAGCCAGCTGCCATGTATAAATTTTGGCATAGTATGGGTTCCCATCCACATTGGGGAAACGTATATCTGTCCCTGTTACCTTGATTACATTCACCAATAGCATTTTTGGAACAACCATATTCCAATGTTTTATATTAATGTTTATGTTGTGCACAGTAATTACTTATTGATTTAGTCTTCAAATTTCTACGAATATGGCCATAATCCATAATGCTCTGCTAACATCAGCTTTCTAACAACAGATTGTATAAAGCAGTACCCTTTTTGTTTAGGAATAACATGTGCTGACTATTAGCTTGGCCTGTTTGTTTAGGAATAGCAAGTGCTGACTATTAGCTTGGCCTGTACAGAAACCATGCAGCATGTTTAAATGTCGGTGTGCTGTTGGTCCTAGTCCGCATAGAGGAAACATATATCTGCACCTGTTACCTTGGTTAAATTCAGCCATATCATTTTTGGGAAGAACCATATGCCAATACTTTATATTAATGTTTATGGTGTGCTTGGTAATGACTTACTGATTTAGTCTTCGAATTTCTGTGAATATAGCCATAATCTGTAATGCTCTGATAATATCAGCTTTCTAATAACAGGGTTTGTAGAGTACTATCTGTTTGTTTAAGAATGACATGTGCTGGCTGGTAGCTCAAATTGTAAGGAAACAGACCATCATGTATACATTTTGGTGTGCTGTGTGTTAAAATCTAGAGAGGGGACACATGTAGGAAACAGTTATTGTGCTTTAATATACTCATAGTATTTATTTATAGAAACATATTACAGTTGCTAATATTGCCATATATTTTGAGCATGTTTACAAATAATTCAGTTATTTGTCAAGTACCTACTAACATATCCGTAATCCGTAATGTTCCCTTAACATCTGCTATTTAACAGCGGGGGCAGTAAATCTTTTTAAATCCTGTTACATGTCTGTACTATGAAGGTCTGTTTTCTCATGAAATATTTAAGTCAATTGTAGAACATCATCCTCAAATTGTGAGGAACTGGGATGGGCAGACTAACAGTTAAAATGCAGAACAGGGAAGATGTATGTATTTTCCTAGTGATGTATAATTTTGCAAAGAATATTGTGGCCCTCACACATATCTTACTGTGTCTATTATAGCATAGGTTTCCATTCACGGAATCTGTATCCACATGAAGCAATCACACTGCCTGAGGAATATCTGTGTTTCATTACTGTTAATATTTCTGAACACAGTGCTAATATGAATGTAATTTTCCAACTGTTTAGATACATGAGCAGTATGTGTTCAATCCTAAGCCAAGATCCTTATTAGTAGCCCATTTCCCATACAGATGATGTCATAATATAAAGTCTTTTCACTGCATGCAAAACATGCTTTTTTGATAAGATGTGTTAGATAGGCAGGTAGACCTCAAGGTTAGAGTTTGGATATTGATTGTGGGTGCAGGTTTGAATTGCATGCCCCCCAATGTGTGTTCAAAGATGTTAACACCTGAATGTAAAAATATCAGCAGTGTATTGTGATTATCTGATGTTCTTCAGAAAGAATTGTATATAGTCTGTGATAAGAAATGTTTATCAGTGTTGTCTGAGGAATACATTATTCATTCATTCTCTTTTTGATTTCAGATGAGGAGGATCACAGACAGAACAGAGCCACATGCATCGAGCAGATACATGGGCTTGAGGATTAGCAGAAGGAGAGAGGTATGTTGATTATTTTACCTGTTTTATGAACTGAAATACATCTTGTTTACAAGCCTGCATTTTTCACAATAACATTTATATTGATTAGAATGCAAGAATACTCATCATGCATCAGTAAGGTAAGTGACATCATCACACAGTAACTGTGTTTACAACTTATTAGGTTCATGTTTTGCATGCAAGGCTAAGTGCTTTGGTTTGTGTTTATAATGCATGGGTTGGTACACTTGTATGTCTGACAATTGATTTGTTATGTATAGCCTGTCTGTTCAGAGAGTAAATGGATGTTTGTGTTGTGTCAGAGTTTGCACTGCTGTGTGAAGTGTTTTTGCAGAAACACAGTTATAGCCTATGTTTACTGACACATGAGCATTCATTGCAACAGTTCATATTCAGTGCACCATACAGGTCAACACTAGTAATGGATCTGCCTTCAACACCTTGGGTATTTTTGTAGAAACATAGTTACAGCCTAGGTTTACTAACACTTCCGCACATACACATTTGATTGTTGCAGTTCAGTATCAGCAAGCATATTCACAATGTTTTGATTTCTCAGGCTACAGATTGCTAATTGGTTTGGTAGATAATGCATACAGTTGTACACATACTATACTGACATATGTCAACAGCTATGTTGATTGAAAATATCACATTGTTTTTACTGTTGTACTCATTATATTGATGTGTGTTCAGACAATTATTATGCTACATGTTTCAGATGCTTGTCATATGATTTGCCTATTATCCACAATAATGTCTATAGTCCACAATATTGTCATATCACTTTCTCCTCATTTTAACAATGACATCTTTGTGGTTAGTTTTATAAATCATTGAATATAGACAGTACAGTCTGTTGAGTTGAGCATTCATACATTCTTACAATGACTCTTGTGGGTGTGTCTTAAGCATATATCATTTTTCAGAAATGTGTATTGACGTAATTTTTAGGAATATGACATATAGGGCCATAGGTAACTGTATCCATAATGGACATGTGTCAGTCCCTATGTAAATTGTCATCATAATCATATTCTGTTGTGCTGTGATATTCATGGCACTATTCCTTGTGACAGAAATTGTTGTGTTTTGCAATTAATCTTTACACAGCATGGGACACATGGACATTCTCTGATCAACGGATGATGATGAGCACATGTGAAGCCACTGCCAGAGCCTTATAAGGATAACATTGATGAAGAAGATGATGATAATGCTGAGGAACCTAGACCTGCCCCTGCCAAAGCCATCCTTCATGCAGCCCAGAGGAGACATTGACACAACCTGGATAAGACTGTTATCTGTAAGATATCCAAGTGGTCATGACCAATGTGTTCTGAACACATATGAGGGAGATTATGGGGTCATTATTTGAGAATATGGCATGGGCTGTCTGGGGATTCATTCAGGGTGATAGCTCGTGTGAATATTCGGGAATCTGAACCTCATCAGCCTGGTCCCTCTGGTCTGTAAGTATTGTCTGTGTGCTCCACTTGTGTTATGCTGCCAACACGGTGATTGCCATTTCATTGATTGGACTGTATATGCACTCTTGTGCATGCATACCATATATCTGTCATGATTATGTGTTATTGTCATGTGACATTTACTTTGGTTTCAATGTGTGCATGATACACATTAACACATTACACTTTCCACATACATTCAATGGTCCATGCATTGTGGCAGTTAACCTGCAGATAGCGCTGCAAGAGGTAGCCTGTAAATGTCTGTGTTACTGGGGCAAATGACAGACAATACTCCATCACTAACAGCGTGATATGCCTTGGATTAATGTTTGGCCATATAAGGTATGTGCAACACACAAACATGGCATTTTACATGTTTTATGGATGACAGTTATCATGATATCCCACTGTCATGATGTGGTGTTGTGTCATGGTTTGGCAATACCGATGCCATGTGAGATCATATACAGGTATATCCTGTCTATGTGTAGTCCTCCATTTCTGACTATATCAAACAGCAATGTAACATTAATCTGTAGACAATGTAACAGATAACATATTCTTTAACAGTACATTATGCTGTGGTGTATGTAGCATGTCCGTATTCATCATGTAGTGACATTGGTGTACACCTTACATAAATAGTTTTGTGTGTGTGTGTGTGTGTGTGTGTGTGTGTGTGTGTGTGTGTGTGTGTGTGTGTGTGTGTGTGTGTGTGTGTGTGTGTGTGTGTGTGTGTGTGTGTGTGTGTGTATAGCTAGATACATAATTACACACAAATATACTTTTGACATGTGAGCATTCACTGAGCTACTGCTGATATGATGTAATGATGCTCACAGTAGTGTCCTTTGCTCCATAATAAATAGAGTGGTTGACATACACCATGGTTTCTTTATTTGACATTTGCATGACAGTATATGTGTATGTGCTTCTAATTGTTAACTTGCTTACCTATGCATGTTAATGTGACATGATTGCACATTACTGTGTATGTGTATTATGTACATGTCCAGTTCTGTGGACATCAGCAATCAATCTGGCCATTTGGCATACATTTTCCATTTGGTTAAATTTATTTCTGTGTGGCTTTTATAGCATCCTGTGTGCTGTAGACATGCATTTGCATTATTCATAGGTTCATAGTTGTGTACTAGGCTAATGGCCCTGGAGCCTTTACAAGCCTAGCCCATAGAAGTACCCTGGTGTCATGCCACCCAACGTTAGTTCCCAGTGCCTCTATCAAGTAGAGCCAGTGGAGTGATCTCTGGGTGACCTTTCTTTTTCCCATCCACTCATCAAGATTTCTCTTGAAGAGGGCCAGTGAGGTGCTCTGCTTGACATGTATGAGAAATCTATTCCAGAGCATGGGCAGTCTCTGGGTTATGAACCTGTCTCTCCAGCATGTTCTATTGATTGTGGTAATGAGTTTGAGGTCTCTGGAGCATGCGGTGTGGAGGGGTTGGGATTTCTTTAGATGTAGCATTTCTAACAGAGCTGGGTCATACATGATTTTGTAAGCCAAGCAGAGACTGCCTCTTAGCAAATGATATGAGACAGAGAATAGCTGGAGTTTTTTGAGTCTGTCCATGTAGGACATGTGTTTAAGGCCTAAGATCCTCTTTGTGAGGTATTTATGTGGCCTTTCCAGCTGTTGCATGTGTCTAGTGAGGTACATGTCAAATGGGGCATTATACTCGATGATTGGCCTAATGAGGGGAAAAGTAGAGGGAGATGATGACCCTTTTCTTCCTGGATACAAAACCCTTGGTAATGAGATATGCCACATAGAAGGACTTTCTGACCACATTGGCAATGTGGTGGTCGAAGGAGAAGTTGCTGTCAACCTGTGTACCTAGATCCCTTATAATGCCTTCTGTGTTCAGTGGGCTCCCATTGATGTGGTAATTAGTGGGAACTGAGTTTTTCCAAAAGGGAATGACAATGCATTTTTTTGGCATTAAACTTAAAGCCATGGTTTTGACACCAGTCCTTGGTCTCAGTGAGGCCTTTCTGTAGGATGTCTACATCACTTGGGGAGTTAATGATGGCTCCCAGCTTGCAGTCATCTGCGAACTTGGTCAGCCAGAGTCCCTCCATGTTTCCTGAACTTACGAGAAGTAGATGCCAAACAGGAAAGGACCCAGGACCGATCCATGTGGGACTCCACTGGTGACTGGTTGGCAGTCTGACTTGGACTCCATTACTTTCACACTGTATGTTCTATCTGTAAACCAGTTTGCAATCCACCTAGTGATATAGGGGTTGATGCCTAGTTTGGTGAGTTTATCAATAATTCCTGAGTGGGGAATGGTATCAAAGGCCTTGGCCAGATTGAGGTAGGCTGTATGAACTGCCTTGCCATCATCCACAGCTCTGGTGACTGACTCAAAGAAATCAACCAGGTTGAGCAGGCATGATCTACCTTTCACAAAACCAGATTAAGTGGGATCTAGAGTATGGAGATTCCGTATATTCTTGTTAATTAGGTCCATTATGTTGTGCTCCATAGTCTTACATATCAGACTCATCAGGCTAATGAGGCAATAATTCCCTGGGTCTGTAGTTGCTCCCCCCTTTATGGAGAGAGTTGACTGTAGCAGTGCACCATTCGCTAGGGACAAAGCCTGAGGTGAGGCTGTGACTGAACAGGGCACACAGATGTGGTGCCAGTTCACTTTGTAGTTCATGTAGAACACATCAAGGGATATTGTCAGGTCTCATGGATGCTGTATTCTTGTCCTTGGACAATACAGCTTTAACCTGTGCTGCAGTAATGCTGGGTGCCTGGCATTCCTCCAGTATTGTGATTGGTCCTTTGGGGAGAGAGCGGGGTAAAGTTTGCACTGAATCTGTCAGCCAATATGTTGGCAATATCTGTTGGCTCAGTATAGGATGTACCATTGTGCAGTAACTCAGAGCAAACCTGGGTATTGCCATGGAGATTCTTGATATAACTATAGAAGGCTTTGCAGTTGTTTTTAGTGTCTGCCACAATTCTGCCTTCATAGCTGGCTTTAGAGGTTTTGATGAGGGATCTCAACTTTTTGTTGAGGCTAATAAGGGAGTTTTTTCCAGTCTTGGGACTTCACCTTTTTCTGCAACAGTTTCTTCCTTCTATTGTAGAGTTTATTAATGGCAGGGGACCACCGGATTGGCTTCCTTTTTTTGGAGGAGAGCATCTTGGTTCTGTTGGGTATGGCTAGTTCCATGCATATATGTATGTGTTTGTACAGTGCATTGTTGTATGATTCAGCAGTCATGCATCTATTTTCCATTAACAAGGGTGCTGTGAAGTTAGCCACCTCTGTTTTTAGGAGCCCAAAGTCAGCTTTGGAGAAGTTTTTCATGGTGGTTTTCTTTGTAGGGGGTGTGGGTGAGATGTGGATTTCCATGGTGATTAGTTTGTGGTCGGATCTAACCAGGGAGGAATTGACTATTGATGTAGAGCAATGGTTGTCCATGTTAGTAATAACCAGGTCAAGGATATTGCTTCCTCTAGTGGGGATAAGAATGAGCTGGTCCAAGGCATTGGAATTGATGAATTCCAGGAAGTGATTGGCCCATATGGGGGTGCATGAGTAGTTTTCCCAGTTGATGAAGGGATAGTTGAAGTCACCTAATATGAGCATGTTGGGTTGGACCCTAATAGTTTCCAGGGTGCTTAGGATCGTGGAATGAGAGTCTTGGGACATGGTTGGGGACCTATAGCAGGCTACGACCTGAATCGCCATCTTACCCAATGTTAGTTGTATCTGAAGTATCTCAGATGCATTATGTCAACTTACTTTGTCCTGCTTTCCCTTAATGTGGGCTTAGCTTGTCCACCTCCCTCCTACCTTCATATTTCACTATTATTTTTGCAGAAATGTTTGCCTTTGTTAAAATTACTGACCATTACCATGTATTACTTTGACACAGTGATTATGGGACACATGTATTCCTATTGTTCAGTGCAGGACATGTGCACACAAGTTACTGGTTAATGCTTGCAGTGTATCCTTATTCTCATTATACTTGTGTGTTACCCAGTGTAGTTTTTTCACATCCATGTGCACAACTTGCTATATTTATTATGCTGTCATATGAAATTTTTGAACATACTATTTCATGTTGTTTGTATATGTATGTGTATCAACCTTGATTTCATGTACATTCCATTAAAGACACTGACATAAATACATACACATCGACCAATGAAATTATCCTGTATGTTTTATAAAGATTTTTTAAGCAGTTTTCAAATGTTAAAGAGTTTGAGAAAGCCTGATGGCGAAAGCGCTTACTCAATTTCATGAATAAATAAGTTCGTTAATTTGCAGCAGAGCATTCAGCGTGTTATTTCCTGGAATATTGGAGCATATTCACTTTTATCGTTTTATTGCCATTAGGGGTACCTGCTTTTTGGTTTGGTTTTTTATATGTGTGTAACAAGTTTGTTTGGCTTGTGTACACCTACTTGTTTATGTAATAGTGTTGGTTGGGCTTTTTTAATACGTCTGTTTGGCACTGTGCTTGGTTGTTTGAATTTCATATGCATGGTCGCAGGTTTGGTTCTGTCCTCTTGGTGGAGTTATCTACCATTGTTAGACCTGCATTTGTTTATCTGATATGTTTCATGGCTTACACCTACACTTCTGACAGACTAATTGGATATGTGTATATTTATCCAATGTATACTGTGAGCTTACTTTATTACCCTGGAATGCACATCTACCATTGGTCATACACATCCAAGTCTGACTGCCACAAATTTGTGACATGTTTGAATGTGATACTGCATTGATAGCTATGTTTTTCTGCATTTCACCATGGCTGGTATGCATCCCCACCCTATTTATCAACTTTCCTATGCCCGCATTCTGCAATGCACTGTCTGCGTAACTTACCTGTCCTTACTGGTTTTTCCAGATTTTATCTTGTGTTGTGTTATTTGTTCTATTGGTATACCTACTGTGATGACTTTTTCCTCTTCTTTCTCTCTTTCTCTTTCCTTCTATTCTTAAAGAAAAAAAATGGGGCTTATTCCCCCCTACAAAAATTACTTTACCTTCATGTGGGCCTAGCTTGCCCACCTCCCTCCCACCTTCATATTTCGCTATTATTTTTGCAGATGTGTTTGCCTTTGTTAAAATTACTGAATATTACCATGTATTAATTTGACAGTAAATATGTGCCACATGTATGGGTATTGTACAATGCAGAACATGTGCACACAAGTTACTGGTTAATGCTTGAAATGCGTCCTTGTTCTCGTTATACTTGTGTGTTACCCAGTGTATTTTTTTTTAAATCCATGTGCAATGTCCTTGCTATATTTATTATGCTGTAATGTTAAATTTGTGAACATATTATTATACACTGATGGTGTATGTATGTGTATCGACCTTGATTTCATGTACATTCCATTTATGCCACTAACATACATACATACATACATACACATCTACACCTGTGTGTTGCCTTTGACATGGCATATGTGTGTAACAAGTTTGTTTGCCTTGTGTACACCTACTTGTTTACATAGCAGTGTTGGTTGGGCTTTTTCAATACTTCTATTTGGCACTGCTCTTGCTTGTTTGAATTTCATGTGCATGGTCGCAGGTTTGGTTCTGTTCTCTGGTGGAGTCATCTACCATTGCTAGATCTGCATTTGCTTATCTAAGATGTTTCATGGCTTACACCTGTACTTCTGACTGACTAATTGGATATGTGTATATTTATCCAATGTATGATGTGAGCTTACTTTATTTCCCTGGAATGCACATCTACCATTGGTCATACACATCCAAGTCTGACTGCCCCAAGTTTGTGACATGTTTGAATGTGATACTGCATTGATAGCTATGTTTTTCTGCATTTCACCATGGCTGGTATGCATCCCACCCTATTTGTCAAATTTCCATTGACTGGATTCTGCAGTGTGCTGTCTGTGTAACTTACCTGTCCTTACTGTCTTTTCCAGCCTTTGTCTGTCTTGTGTTAATTGTTCTATGGGTATACCTGCTGTGATGACCTTGCCTGTCTCTATGTTTACCTTTTTTCCTATTCTTAAAAAAAGGGGGGCTTACCCCCCCCAAAAAATTGACCATGACCCCTGACTTTCCCTCAGATTTTCCAATTCCAACATCCCTCTTGTGTGTCCCTCTTCTTCAACCATACCCATCTTCTTTTCTATCTCCCACCTTCCTTGGGTGTATGCATTCCCCACACAAGTCCTGAACCTATTGTTAACAAATTTTAACTATGATAATGTAGCTGTGATCGCCCTTTGCCTCTAATTTTTTTAATTAGAAATTTTACTGATTCTGTTGGAATCTGTAAGTCCAAACTGACATATTTTACTAATACATGTATCACTGAGATATTTGAAGTTTTCTCTTAGTTTGCTGTACAGAGTGATGTCAATATATATATATATATATATATATATATATATATATATATATATATATATATATATATGTAGAAACCACAAAAACCAAAGTCCAAAGCACACGAAAGAACAATACCACAGATGGATGACTCCAATGCAAATTTGAAAAACTTTTTTAATCCACTTCAAATCTCGAACACAAGTTGTAAAAATACAAATGGTAGTTTTCTCTAGCGCCTCGGCAAACTTGCCTTTACAGAGTAAAATTTCAACAATTCATTTCTTCTCCCCTTATATACATCTAACAAAAAACACTCCCATTCAATTATTCAATTATATAACCATTTAAAACTCTAGATGTCTATTTAAAAACATAGCATTCATTTAAAATAAAATTTCAACATTTATAATAAACTTTTCCATGAACAGTCATGATTTAGGCCATTTGGTCTTAATGTATTAAATTTTAATATAAGACATAATTCCTTTTTCCTTAATATTTGTTTTATATGCTGTTCACTAAAATACAAATTATTTTGAATACTATCCAACACTGTAACTTTTAAATTATCAGGTTTGCCTTCATGATATTTATAAAAATGTAAAGCTAAAGGACTATTTTCTTTTCTATTTTTAATGTCCCTAACATGCTCCTTTATTCTACAGGACAGTGATCTATTTGTCTCTCCAACATAGAACTTCCAACACGGACATTCTATACCATAAATAACTTGTAAAGAATTACAATTAAATGCCCCCTTAGTTTCAAAAGAAACCCCATTAATAATATGAAACTGTTGCACTATATATCTACAAATAGTACATTTACCACATTTTTTTGTACCCTGACATTTTACTTGCCTATACATTTGCATGTTAGGTATTTTAAAACAACTGTGTACTATGAAATCCTGAATGCTTCTACCTTTTCTATAAGAAAAATTAATTTTATTATTTTTCAAATAATCCACTTCATTCTTAAGTAAATTCCAACTGTAAATAACTCGTTCCTTAACACAATCAGATAATAAAGAAAAAGTAGACAAAATATATAGTTTCTTTATGCTCTCTATCTTTACTACAAAATCCATTTCTATTATTTTTTATTTCATTTTTAACTTTTTTCAGGCTATATTTTAAATTATTCTCTTTATATCCTCTTATTTTAAATTTATTATAACTTAGTGAATATTCCTTTTCTTTTGTAACAGGGTTACTACATAATCTATTTACCCTATGGAATTCAGTATATGGAATGGCCTGTATAACATGTGGGGGGTGATGACTTGTTCCATACAATACTGATCCAGCTCCTTGGAATTTCCTATGCACTTGATACTGTACTAATTGATTATTATATCCCTTTAAAGTAATATCTAAATATTGCACTATTTTTCCAACTTGTAACCCATCGAATTTTATACCCATACTATTATTCTGTATTTCATCCAGAAACTGCTTTACATTTTCTTGTCCACCTTTACATATAAACAATAAATCATCAATGTAACGGAAATATTTGCAAACATATTTTGAATAAAATGGGTTAGTATATATATATATATATATATATATACTTGTTCTCAAATAAACCTATAAATATGTTTGCATAACTGGGGGCAAAAGCTGCCCCCATTGCTGTACCTTGTTTTTGCTTATAAATATCTCCGTTAAATTCAAATACATTGTTATTTAAACACATATATCTTAGAAATAGCATTGCAGCTGTTAGTGGATGAAATACAGAATTATCTGTAGTTTTCTGAGATGTTTCTATGTCTATTCCTGAAAAGTTATGCTACGAATTCCATGCAGGTTACATTAGGATAGTTGATATTTGTTAATTCTTTTTTTGTGTGTGTGTGTGTGGGGGGGGGGTTATCGTAACAGAGCCAGTTACATTCCACAGTTGTCCTTAACCTTACTGTATAGATTATGTTATGTATATTTCTATATAACTATCAGGATGCTTGAATTGTGATCATTTTTCTGTAACTTTGGAACTGAAAACTGTGATTGGACAATCATTTCTTTTTGCTTATGGATTAGTTACACATATCTAGAGTGCACCGTTGATACTGTGATACTCTGTTGTCCACTGGGCTATTGTGAGCTTCTTGTTGTACATTTACATATTACAGTGTTATCCATAAGTTTGACCCTGATATTGCCATAATGCACCAGATTCCACAAGCTTTACGAAATCCATCCGATAGACTGCCCCACATTGTATATGCTGCAATAATGTGTATATTATTTGCCTACGTTTCCACAGCCATATTGGTAATAGAATGTTGCTTGCTAGTTTTTCATTTGTTACGCTCACCTTTTTCACTACATCAGCATTGATTGCATTATGAAATTAATACTCAGTATAAATATTCTGTATTAATATTCAGGGTAATTGTTCTGCAACATGCATATGTTTATTGCATCTGATTTGTAGCTGTAGAGTTTGAGGACCAGTCTATGTACATGGTTAACAAATTAGATAGATAGATAGATAGATAGATAGATAGATGGATAGATAGATTATAGATACATACATAAAGACATAATTCATATAGCCATCTCAGTCAGACTTTTAGTATCCCCAGGTATGTCAATATCCAACATTCAGTGCTGAAAAATAGCAGATTAGTATAGGACATGCTCATAATTATGTTTATAATGGAAACATGGCACAATACAAATAATTTTCTTTTATTATGCAATGTAAAGTAAGTATATAATTGTGTGTATGCCAGTACTATCATTGTATATTCATGTTTATGTCTAGATTCACTGTGGACCAATTTTAGACCACCAGTAACTGTTTCATATTGTTCCATATTTCAGACCAACACTTTGCAGAAATTATTTCCTTGTGAAATCAATAATTAACTTTGGTATGTGTCACTTGTCTTGGTTTACAATTGAAGACAAACAGGTGGGGTAGTTTCTTTATATACTTTAAATACCAACACTGCAGAGATACCGGAGACTGACCAAAAGCTCAGAATTCCACAAAGTCAATCCTTAATTAAAAGTGTTGTATCATTACTAGTTTTCAATAAAGGATCAACTTTTGTGGAATTTTGAGCCTTTAATCTGTCTCTGGTACCTCTGCAGTGCTGATATTTATTGTGATTTAGTTGGCAAGGTCGTGCTTTTGGCACTATACTTTCCTGCTGTTTCATGTTTCGTTTATATGCTTTATTACGCAGAAACATATCAGGATGGATAGCAGCAGTACAAAATATAAATGGACTGATTAAATGACAGACTGCACAGACATACATGCTTACATCTCTACAGCTTACTACAAAATGGCAGTCAGGCTTCCACATGCTTATTATTTATACACTTGTGCAAGCCCCTAGAAAGCTTCTTAAAAGTATACATACATATTGATCTACAGTATGTAAAACTGATGCTATTGCAATTTAAAAATATATATTTTATCAAAATAATTATATAAATCACATCTAAATACATTTAATAGACTACCTTTCCTTTCATTTCTTTTAGTTCATCTGTATACCCATGTCTTTACTCGTCACCAAATGTTAAATAAAGTTACATGGGTCACATTCCATTTCTTTGTTAGTAAACCTTGGGGATGGTTACTTTTCTTGTCTGTGTCTGGGATATCATCTATTGAAGTGCATTGCACTGAACATATGGATAGTAAATAAACATGACTGCGTGACCAAAAAAGCCTACCAACTGTGAAAGTTTTTCGACAGATACCTATGGTAAATGACTGGACAAGTAGTAATGACATTTCTCATTCTTACATAATTGAAGTATATCATATCAAAACATTTATTGCACAAAAAATTTCTTAAAATGATTCACATATTTAATGATCATTTAAATCCCTAGTAGGCAATGCAGTTTTAATTGCAATGTCTGTTTTTCTGGGAAACACGTGGCAGCTGAGGGCAGAAGCTGACTGGTAAACTTTTGCTAACCTGCCTGATTAGTGTAATTGTTCAGTCCTGAAAATATACTTAATTACAGTTTAATCAATGTGTCCATTGTGAGCAGTTAATGTCACAATATTTCATAAGTTCTCGGAGAAAAGTAAAGGTTTGCTGTAAGTCACATTCATAGCGTGTGTGGCTGTAAGTTTACTGCCATCGATAAATATACCCCAGAGGTGACAGATATTTTTTTTCCTTCAGTTAAGCAGATAACAGTTTAGTGTCTTGTGAAACAGATGCAAGACAATTATGTATTGTCATTGCCTGAGTTAAGCAATATCTCTGAAGTGTGTGTTTCTGTGCTCATGTGCAAGTATGGGTATATGTGTTGTGTCTTCAGTTTAGTGCCATTGCTCATGTAAAATATAAGCATTTGTTTAACTTGCCTGCTTATTGTTGTTGAGTGTCTAGAGAAAGATTATTTTTCAGTATTTAGTTACCTTTCCAAATTCATTCATACTGTCCTCTGATCCTTGACATTGATGCTTCACTTTCAAGGTACAACACTGAATTTCTATTTTAAAAGTTTACACCAAACCACCAATAAATTAACTCTGCCCCTACCATTTCATTAAAAGCCATGACTGCATTACAGTCCTGTTACTATACCTTTTGGACTGGTATGACACCAGTTTTAATTCACTGAGTTCAAGGAAAGAAAATAATGCTCTTGCAGTACTAGTATTTAATTGTTATATGCATCTGTTCAAAAGCTAGAACACCGCATAGACTTCCCAGTCAATCTTTTTTTTTTTTTTTATTAGCAGACATCCCAGCCTATAAAACTCATCCTCCAAAGAGAAATAGTCAAGATAACCATTGCTTATGGAGAATATGACTTGAAGAGATAGCCAAAGCCTGCAGTGGGTCATACATGATGCACATATTCACTTCTGAGAAAAGTAACATCTTGTACAGCCTAACGGCATCACATGTCCCACTTTCAGCTATAATAATATGTTTCTTTATAAGACAAAAAGGAACCTCAGGAAGCCATGGTACACAGTACTTTATTATAAAAAAAATGATAACAAGTGCTTTTATGCTCAATGTACTTTACCAAGTTAGAAACACAATAAAACAAACCAAGTATATAGACACCCAAAGAAATGATAACACACTCCCAAAATAATTAACTTCAGTAATGTCTCAATCCTAGTATATTTTGGGTAGACTTAATACTAATTACATCATTCAAGCCATTGGTTGCTCTCTCATTTAATCTCGTTATCCAGTTATACTCATTTTACTCTGCCCTATTAATATTATCAGCACCATGTTCATTTACATTAACTAATTATAATTCCAGAAATAAGACAGTGTGACAAAGACCCTTCTCCATTGTACACTCATCCAGGGTCTTCTTTTTGTTCGTTTTCCTTATATTATAAACATGTTCACTCCTTCACTCTGTTAGGGTTCTAATTGCTTACCCTAAATAAAAACTGAGACACTGCATGCAATGTGCAAGATAAATCAGGTTCCTCAAATCACAATCAGCATACGAGATAAAAACATGTATTTCTTCAAAGTATCAAGGTGTATAAAACATGTGGAGGAGTCAATAATTTGAAAAAAAAAATAACACGAATGACATTTAAAATTACCAATTCATTTGGGCCAAATTCCAAACGGGTTGCGCCCATTGTAAATCTGCCCTGATTCTGAAAGACTTGCGCTAAGTGTAAGTGACTTACTTTGATGTAAACCCATCTATAAACAGCCTTGCACCAGAGGTCAGATTCCAAAATATCTGTTCTCAGCCTGCTCTTAGTGTATGTGGTCACTTACAATGAGAGCAAGCTTTTGGAATTGCACCTATGTGTATGCCCATCATAATAACTGTTTATATAACACAGATGTTACTTCAAATTCTGTTTATTTAAATAAAAAGGTTTATGTACTGATTTACTTGTGAAATGTTGCTGTATGTAAATCAAGTGTGTTGGAAAAGGGGAAAATTGAGGCCTTAACATAAAAAGAAAGACTGAGGAGCATATTTTTAGAGTTTTAAGCTGACAATTTAATGTACAGCATGAAATAGTATGTAACAAGCTGATAAAGGTAACTTAAAGGATAATATGATCTGGTTAACACTTTTTGCATTTGTGCATTATCCTATTTTAAAAAACAATTTCAAAACAATCACTGTTGACTAAACATATGTTAAATATTCTCTGGAGCTAAAGGAAGTATTTTACTCCTGAAATACACTTGTAAAAACTGTATTTACATCAGAACTCTGTATATGGATCTGCATGTAAGCCCTACTTGTTGGAAAGCAAAAAACAAAACAGAAAAATTAGCTACTTCTGTCAGATAGCACCTAATGAGATTCAGTGTTGTATAAAGCTCTACCATGTCTAAGGAATCTCTCTACGTATTGCAGAGTTCTTAACAGTAAACAACACTTCTAGAAGGTAGAAAAATGGGCATTTTATAGTCATCTGTGGAAAGTGAAAATGCTATTTTAGAATAAGACTGATGGAATAAGTAATGATGTAGACCAGAACTTGGGTTTTAGATTAAAGAGTGCAAATTGGTTGCCATCCAGCTAACTAAGGACAATACCTTATACGAACAACATCTTATATTTACACATAATTTGGATATATAGAACAACAATGGATCTATCCAGTCTACTCAAAGGGCTTCATTCGGATAGGGATGATTTAGCCATTTTGGCATAAACAATACATCTATTACCTCCAATGGGACTATGCACTCCAATACTTGTGAAATAGAATTTCACAAACTTAATAAGAGCATGAAGGCCCTACAGGCCAACATTTGGCATGCTAAATTACTTAAGGCATACATCAGTAAGGACTTTTCCCCTAGAGGTTTTAGGAAGCGTATTCAAACATTAGTGACAGAAGCTGACCCTATCCTCATACAACAATGGGCAGAAGTGCAACATAAGCCATCCATGGATCTTGTCCATACATTAGCCTCATATTATGATAGAACCATTGATAGGAACATTTCTGAAATTACAACCATATGCAATGATATTACCCAATTTGAAAATTATGAAGGATATAATCAATGTCTGAGGAAATTGAGCCAGGACCTTTTAGTATTGGAACAACAACTAAAGGGGAAAAAGACTAGGAAGTTTCATAGAGATGTCTCAGATTATGAGGCAGGTCCCCCGTATGCAAATAGCAAACATGTTAGATTTGTAGCCTCTACCAGGAATGTAAACAAAAGAAAGAGGTCACACTCTGTACTTAAAAAATCTATGGCCTACAGTGGTGAGGGATCAGGGGAAGATTCTTCCTCTGGATTGGAGTCTTATGCACAGAATGTCACAGATTCACCTACAGCTAAAAAAAGCAACATGGCTACCCCTTTAGGGTTAAACCAAAATGGGGGGAAGGAAACACAGGGCCGGAAAGCATGGACCAACTAATAATAAATAAATAAATAAGAGCGGATAACAATTCTGCTACTACCTTATTTTTTATATACCTATCTATCGTGTAAACAATGGCCAGCATAGAACTTGACTACGTCCCTCGAGGTGAACACCAGAGGAACGAAGATCTGCTGAAAAGATTTAAACAGTATCTAGAGTGTACTGCCATTTCATCATGGCAGTTGGAGAGCCTGGCACCGAGAGATGACATCATCACTGAGAGTGCCGATATGGAGAGACTACACAGACTCCTCGACGAAACCGAGAAGAGCTTTTTTAAATTAAAGAGGCTCCAGGCGCAACGGATGCACTTACAGTTTTGCCTCGACAACAACATCGTGCCTCGAGGTCTGCGCATATTTAATATGCCAAGCCAGGGTCATGAATACCCTGAACTCCTAACTGCATGGCAAAAATTGAATTTAGACACCAGTCGGAGGTATTTAGATCTATTAGTAAACTTTTTTGGACCTGAAGAAAGTGCGCTAGCAGAGGACATAAATAAGAAACAGTCCATGATCTTTAAAGACTACACACAAGGTATAGTTCAACCACTTTTCGAAAATCTTTTGGACAGTGTACTAGCCTTTGAACGGAAACTGTTACAACAGAAAAGGCACAAAATAATTAGAGATTTAAACGACTTTAAATTAGGCCAAGTCTTTGCATGGCCTAGGCATGGACATAGTTCTGAGAATACTAACAATTTTGACTCCAATGGTCATGTTTATAATAATGTAACAGGTGATAATAATGTTAAAAGGAATGTGTATAGGAATTATAGGGGTATTAATCATGACAATTTGAATTTTGTGAGAACTCCACCTGTTGACTTGAGGGGAATACATGATAAGATCTGTGTAGATAATAATTTGCAAAATGTGAGCACTGCTGGCAATATTGCTGTCATAGATAATGGCACTAAGACTGTCAATCACACTTCTATGAATACAGTCACTAGTGTTAGGCAGGATGATTTATTGGAGTTACAAGGTAGGGATAAAGGAGAGAATACCATCATACCACACAATGATTCTACTAATCCTATAGATTCTAATGCCGTCACTAGTAGTATACCTAATACTGGTATCAGCAATGATTCTAATGATGTGATACATATAATGCATCCTAGCATGCATGCTGAGACTAATCTATATCCGAAAGTACAGGTTGTTAAAAATAAGCCTGTCACCCAAGACCAAGGAACAGACATTATTGTTAGACCCAAAGTGCAAAGCACTTTGGTGAATTCACGTCCTGAGACAGGCTTGAATGTTTCTTTTCCCCTACCCATCCAATTAGAGAAGGGTCCCAGACGTACACGCTCGATGAGCCGTGGACGACAGAAAAGGAAACTCTCAGAGGATTTCCCACAGGATCAGACCCTGAAAAGGATGTGGAACAAGGACAGACGTTAGTTTATAACCTATCTGATAAGATATTAAGCTGTGATGACTTTAAACTATTGAGCAAAGGGTTGAACTTCATTCCAAGAAGTAGAAGCGTGATTACTGAAACTATGGTAGATCTGAAGCTATTTTGTAGAAATGTTATGCTTAAACTACTTTACAAAGGATCTGCCACTAGAGATCAGACAAGTAGGGAATTTATTTTTAAAAATCTTAGTGAATATGTTCCCGTAAACCACCCATTAGTAGAGACTTTCCAACGCCTTACAGAAGAAGAACTTTATAAATATTACAATGAGAATATGAATAAGAAATGTTGTAAGAGAGACAACCTTACATATAATGAGAGGATTAGCCTGAAGAAATTACAGGATGATGATACTATAGTTGTTAGACCTGCTGATAAAGGTGGGCGATTAGTGGTTATGAATACCTCACACTACTATAGCTCTATGAGGGATATGTTGGATGATAGTTTCTATCAAGGCATTACTTCAGCTATGTCTTTGGATATCATAAGGTCGATAAAGGATACGCTACTAGACATCCATATGAGTGGTTTAATAGAGAAAGATCTATATGAGTATCTAGTCATTAAAGAACCCTTGATTCCAGTCATACACGGACTACCAAAGATTCATAAGGAAGCTCAGAACCCACCCATGAGACCAATAGTCTCTGGTCGTGATTGGGTTACTGAGCACCTTTCAGTATTTATTTTATTTATTTTATTTATTTTTATTTTACATTTGTTGACCGGGCTAGTCTAGCTGGATATATGTCCATTTTCAGTAGAGGCCCGAGGAGTTAAGCTCCAGAGTTTAAGAAGAAGTACATTTGCGATATTACAAGAAAGTAAGGGTAACAATATGCAAAGAGTATACATTGAAAATAACTTGAGACCCATTTTGAATGATAACAGATTTGTTTTGAAAGATTCTAAACAATTTTTGCTAGATTTTTATGAATGTATCAAGAATGATGTCAGCCACAATGAATATATTTTTGTTACACTTGACATCCAATCTTTGTTCACTGTGATTCCGAATAACCTTGGTCTCATATATGTTTCTGAATATTTACGAATGCATATTGACTACAGTGCTGTTAAGATAGATTTGGTGGTACATTTCTTAGAATTGGTACTGGAAAACAATATTTTTATATTTGATGACACTCTTTATAGACAGGTTGATGGCGTAGCAATGGGGACACCTTGCGCTAATAGCTATGCAAACATGTTTTTGGCCCACTGGGAAGAGAATGTCCTATTTAATGTTGAAGCATTTAGAAGATATGTAGTCTTTTTTCGACGTTTTGTCGATGATGTTTTTATTCTTTGGAAAGGGACAGCAGAACAGCTAGGATTACTACTGAATGATATGAATAGATTAACTGACTATTTAAGATTCACCATGAACTATTCGACAGATAGGATCGAATTTCTAGATTTGTTTCTGGAGAAATTACCCAATGGCTTGATCAACACAGGTATTTTTAGGAAGGCATGCTATAGTAACTCTTTACTATTAAGATCTAGTATGCATCCTTCCTTTGTGTTTAAAAATATAATCAAGGGTCAGGCCATTAGAGCCTCCCGATTGAACTCGACTGAAGAAGGTTTTTGTATGGAATTAGAGAACCTTAAGGGTAGATTGATTGATAGAGGTTATAATATCAATGAAGTGAGTGATAGTATGCAGAACATGTCAGAACTAAGACACACTACGGCTATGCCATATTTTGGACCCATTGCTCAAAATTGCATATCAAAAGATAATTTATCTACCACCACATCTGTAGTGAAATTTACAACTGCTTTTACTTCTGACCATTCTGAGATCAGAGACATAATTAGTAAGTTCTGGGCAGTTTTTCAGATTGATGATGATCTAAGGGAAATAGTTGGTGATATTCCTAAATTTCAATATAAGAATAAGAAGAATCTTAAGAGAATGCTATGTTATTCTAAACAGAAGAAAGCTGAGATGACTATAGGTTATACTGTTCCATGTGGACACTGTAATGTCTGCCACTATATTGATTGTGCGTCTGATTTTATACATCTTGACACACAACGCACTTTTAATACTGTTGCTACTGCAGATTGCATGACAAGTAATGTGATATATCTTGCAGTCTGCCAAGTTTGTAAGAGTTTCTATGTAGGAAAAACGAACCGCAAATTTAGAGACAGAATAAGAGAACATGTGTATCACATTAGGAAAAGGTCATTACATAACGCCTTAGCTAAGCATGTCAATGCTAATGACCATACACACACTTTTTTATTCAGGGCCCTTGAAGTCTTAACACCAAATAAGAGAGGTGGTGACATCAGAAGTGATACTGAGAGCAAAGAGAGTGATTGGATTGTCCAACTAAGGGCTGATAGTGGGTCAGGTTTGAATGAAAGAGCATTGATCAAGCCTAGACTTAGGAAACGCAGAAACATTAAGTGATTTGAGTTTTATGAGCATTATTACTCTGTATATATACTCTTTGAAATGTGATATGTTAATCTATGAAGGTACACTTTTAATGATTCATCAAATATCTTCCTTGATATTTTCCCTTAGTACATAGATAGTTTTTAGCATATTCCTAGTACTGCATTTTCAAATTTTCATTTTTCAGATTGTTTTTATGTTCGTGTACTAATGTGTTATTTATACATATTTATATACATTTTTATATGCTTTGTTTTTGAACTAAGCTATGATTTATGCACTGCCATATGTTTGTCTATTTATGTATATGTCTTTTGGAATGTGACAGACCACATTATGACAGCACAGTTCCAATGATTTATTTAGTGTTTTGATAAATCTAGGGATTTATTTGTAGTGCATAGATTCGTTATTTTTAACACTTTTTAAGTTTTCTTAATATATTTTATGGTATTTTAGTTTGTATGATACTTATGTATTGGGCATATATACTGATGTACATGATGTACCAATGTGATTTTTATGTATATATTTTTTATATATATTCTATATACATAGATATCTCGTATATATTTCTTCCTTTATACATATAGCCTTACAAATTTGGCTTGGTTTTGAACTAAGGTTCATTGTTACAAGTTTTTAGATCCACACACCATACATACATATACTTTTATATTTCCCTTTTAAATCTGTAATTGATTTATAGATTGGTTGATTGACATGCTCATATATTGAGCAATTTTGTTTCTGCATTTATTAAAGTGACCTGAAGCTTTGTTTAGCGAAAGCGCTTGTCCGTTGCAATAAAATGTTTGTGTGAACTACAGAATTCTATGCTTTATTTGGATGTACTTTGATTCATTTGTTTATTTGGAGTTATCCAGAGCGACATATCTATGGACTGTCCAGCTTCACTTCTTCCATAACTGACGTATTTACTAGTATTTAATTGTTATATGCATCTGTTCAAAAGCTAGAACACCACATAGACTTCCCAGTCAATCTTTTTTTTTTTTTATTAGCAGACATCCCAGCCTATAAAACTCATCCTCCAAAGATAAATAGTCAAGATAACCATTGCTTATGGAGAATATGACTTGAAGAGATAGCCAAAGCCTGCAGTGGGTCATACATGATGCACATATTCACTTCTGAGAAAAGTAACATCTTGTACAGCCTAACGACATCACATGTCCCACTTTCAGCTATAATAATATGTTTCTTTATAAGACAAAAAGGAACCTCAGGAAGCCATGGCACACAGTACTTTATTATAAAAAAAATGATAACAAGTGCTTTTATGCTCAATGTACTTTAACAAGTTAGAAACACAATAAAACAAACCAAGTATATAGACACCCAAAGAAATGATAACACACTCCCAAAATAATTAACTTCAGTAATGTCTCAATCCTAGTATATTTTGGGTAGACTTAATACTAATTACATCATTCAAGCCATTGGTTGCTCTCATTTAATCTCGTTATCCAGTTATACTCATTTTACTCTGCCCTATTAATATTATCAGCACCATGTTCATTTACATTAACTAATTATAATTCCAGAAATAAGACAGTGTGACAAGGACCCTTCTCCATTGTACACTCAGCCAGGGTCTTCTTTTTGTTCATTTTCCTTATATTATAAACATGTTCACTCCTTCACTCTGTTAGGGTTCTAATTGCTTACCCTAAATAAAAACTGAGACACTGCATGCAATGTGCAAGATAAATCAGGTTCCTCAAATCACAATCAGCATACGAGATAAAAACATGTATTTCTTCAAAGTATCAAGGTGTATAAAACATGTGGAGGAGTCAATAATTTGAAAAAAAAAATAACACGAATGACATTTAAAATTACCAATTCATTTGGGCCAAATTCCAAACGGGTTGCGCCCATTGTAAATCTGCCCTGATTCTGAAAGACTTGCGCTAAGTGTAAGTGACTTACTTTGATGTAAACCCATCTATAAACAGCCTTGCACCAGAGGTCAGATTCCAAAATATCTGTTCTCAGCCTGCTCTTAGTGTATGTGGTCACTTACAATGAGAGCAAGCTTTTGGAATTGCACCTATGTGTATGCCCATCATAATAACTGTTTATATAACACAGATGTTACTTCAAATTCTGTTTATTTAAAAAAAAAGGTTTATGTACTGATTTACTAGTGAAATGTTGCTGTATGTAAATCAAGTGTGTTGGAAAAGGGGAAAATTGAGGCCTTAACATAAAAAGAAAGACTGAGGAGCATATTTTTAGAGTTTTAAGCTGACAATTTAATGTACAGCATGAAATAGTATGTAACAAGCTGATAAAGGTAACTTAATGGATAATATGATCTGGTTAACACTTTTTGCATTTGTGCATTATCCTATTTTAAAAACAATTTCAAAACAATCACTGTTGACTAAACATCTGTTAAATATTCTCTGGAGCTAAAGGAAGTATTTTACTCCTGAAATACACTTGTAAAAACTGTATTTACATCAGAACTCTGTATATGGATCTGCATGTAAGCCCTACTTGTTGGAAAGCAAAAAACAAAACAGAAAAATTAGCTACTTCTGTCAGATAGCACCTAATGAGATTCAGTGTTGTATAAAGCTCTACCATGTCTAAGGAATCTCTCTACGTATTGCAGAGTTCTTAACAGTAAACAACACTTCTAGAAGGTAGAAAAATGGGCATTTTATAGTCATCTGTGGAAAGTGAAAATGCTATTTTAGAATAAGACTGATGGAATAAGTAATGATGTAGACCAGAACTTGGGTTTTAGATTAAAGAGTGCAAATTGGTTGCCATCCAGCTAACTAAGGACAATACCTTATACGAACAACATCTTATATTTACACATAATTTGGATATATAGAACAACAATGGATCTATCCAGTCTACTCAAAGGGCTTCATTCGGATAGGGATGATTTAGCCATTTTTGGCATAAACAATACATCTATTACCTCCAATGGGAATATGCACTCCAATACTTGTGAAATAGAATTTCACAAACTTAATAAGAGCATGAAGGCCCTACAGGCCAACATTTGGCATGCTAAATTACTTAAGGCATACATCAGTAAGGACTTTTCCCCTAGAGGTTTTAGGAAGCGTATTCAAACATTAGTGACAGAAGCTGACCCTATCCTCATACAACAATGGGCAGAAGTGCAACATAAGCCATCCATGGATCTTGTCCATACATTAGCCTCATATTATGATAGAACCATTGATAGGAACATTTCTGAAATTACAACCATATGCAATGATATTACCCAATTTGAAAATGATGAAGGATATAATCAATGTCTGAGGAAATTGAGCCAGGACCTTTTAGTATTGGAACAACAACTAAAGGGGAAAAAGACTAGGAAGTTTCATAGAGATGTCTCAGATTATGAGGCAGGTCCCCCGTATGCAGATAGCAAACATGTTAGATTTGTAGCCTCTACCAGCAATGTAAACAAAAGAAAGAGGTCACGCTCTGTACTTAAAAATTCTATGGCCTACAGTGGTGAGGGATCAGGGGAAGATTCTTCCTGTGGATTGGAGTCTTATGCACAGAATGTCACAGATTCACCTACAGCTAAAAAAAGCAACATGGCTACCCCTTTAGGGTTAAACCAAAATGGGGGGAAGGAAACACAGGGCCGGAAAGCATGGACCAACTACTCAGGCTAATGGTCAAGAAGTAATACTGAACAATGTAATAAATATTTCGTCTGTTGCTCTTTCACCTTCTCATGTAAACTTACTTAATAAAGGATTGAATTTTATAAAGGGTTTTTTTGTGCCTGAGGATATTTTTGCACAGGATGTATCATCCTTTTGTAGATGTCTTAACCTGAAACTTTTCTTCCATACAGCATCTGACTCACAACCACAATCTGGATTCAAATATCACAAGTCTAGCTTCAATCCACCCATGCATCCTACTGTCTTTATGTTCCAAAATTCGATCCTCAAAGATCTACACTTTAACTTTATGGAACATCCAATACAATCTAACAATTTATCCAAACAAGAGATGGATATGGTACAGGACTTGGGTAAGAACAAAGATATAGTTATTTTGCCAGCAGACAAGGGTGGTGCTAATGTGATACAGGATATGATACAATATCAAGAAGAAGCCATGCGACAACTTTTGAACAAAAGACATTATACATATATGGTATGTGACGCCACCAAAGGTTTTAAGAAACAGATCGATGGCTTTCTTCATCTTGCCAGAGAAAAAGGCATTATTACAGATGACACTGTATACCACCTCACAGTTAGGGATCCCTTTAATCAATACATCTACTTCTTACTGAAAATTCATAAAAACATGCAAAATCCACCAGGGAGACCTATTGTCTCTGGTAGAGGTTCCATTATGGAACCCTTTCCCAATTCCTGACACTACATCTTAAACGCCTACTCATACACGTATGAGCTAGAATATAAGACACCACATAATTTTTGAGGATCATTTCAGACATGCAATTGGAGGCTGGGTGGCTTATGTGTACTTTGGATGTTTCTGCATTGTACACTAGTATCCCTCATTGGGTGGGCTTGGAGGGTCTTGAGTACTGACTTACAAAGACCGAGCTATACCCACCAGGCTTTAACACTTTTTTGGCCTGTTTAACCGAACATGTCTTAACTAAAAATGTGTTTTATTTCCAGGAATCATGTTACTTACAACTTAATGGTACCGCTATGGGAGCCTCCTTTGCCCCCATATATGCCGATCTCTTCATGGCCTATATTGAAGAACAGCTCATTTATGATAAGGCCCATAACATCTGCTTGGAAGAGATCGACATATGGAGGACATACTTAGATGATTGCTGGTCAGTATGGAGATCTGATAGCATTTACCTAAAGGAGTTTGTTGAATATCTTAATCAGAACAAGTGGGGGATTGAGTTTATGGTCTCTTTTGATACCAATAGCATCGCATTTCTTGATGTATTGGTAACACACAATATTGACCATACTCTTTCCACTGAAGTTTATAGAAAACATCCACAATTTAACTCCTTACTCCATGCCACCAGCTTTCATCCATTTCACATATACAGAAGCATCCCTAAGTTACAATTTCTAAGAATCAAAAGGATTTGTTCAGATGCTAGCACCCATCATATATATGAGGAAGATCTTGTTGACAAATTTAAACAGAGAGGGTACAAAACAGGGGACATATACCAAGTCAAACATTGGGCATCTGAACATGACAGGTCTGGGTTACTACAATACAAGGATAAACTGGTGCAACAGAATCCTCTGATCAGACTTTTACTACTTATGGGAGGAATACAGATGTCCTTACCAATATTGTATGAAGACACTGGAACATTCTTCTAGCCGATGCTCGGCTTAGGGACATTGTCGATGAGATGTGCCATTTTTCCTTTAGGAAAGGAAAAGATCTAGGCTCATACATGAGCCACTACAAACGTATTGGCACCCCAGATACACACTCCACACAAACATCTGTAGAGAGTAGGGCTCTACAAGGATGCTTTCCATGTGGACACTGTAGACATTGCAAAAGTATCTTCAAAACTAGGGAATTCTCGAGCAAGAACAGTGGCCCAATATTTAACATATTTTTTTTTACGAATTACCAATCAGAATGGCTAATATATTTGGCTGCATGCAGTTGTTCTTCTTTCTATGTTGGCCAAACCTCTAGAGCATTTTTATTTAGAATTTTGGAACACCTAAGTGATGTCAGTACCAAGAGACTAAGCAATGCACTATACAAACACACACAGAAACATCCTAAGGCCAATTTTCATTTTACCATCATAGATAAAATTCAGGGTAATATCAAAAGCAAATCAGGTTGGCACCAATTACTTAATAACAAAGAGAAAAAATGGATTGCTAAATTAGGGGCACTATTTCCTCCAGGACTGAATGAATATTTTTAACAGTTTTACACCTTAATAAAAGTGTAATTTCTTATATAACCTCCAGGTGGACCAATTACTATATAAAAGTGGAATGTTTATTAAGCATGTTGATACACCGATGAAGGCTTTGTAACTTTTCATCCGAAACCGGTCTGTTTGTTCTACTTATAACATTATAATAAATCTCATTGTCACTGTTTTGCTGGCTCTTGCTTTTTTGAATTATACTAAGGACTTTTGGAGCAGTGCAGCTACCATACTTGCAGGGTATTTCCACTGAAAAATCAATGAAAATAAACACTTGGCACTACCTAAGTGAAGAATGTAAAATGTCAGTAGAAAAAGAAGCACAACCGTTTTATAAAAATGAATTAAATACAGCTGGCCACTCTCACACACACACACACACACACACACACACACACACACACACACACACACACACACACACACAATTTAAAAGAAAGATGCAAAAGAAATTAAACCATAAGTGAAAGTTTTATGCTTCTGGGCTTAAACTATCATTAAGTATAAACATCTGAAGACTTGAATAAGATCTAAAGCAACTCTTTGAAGGAAGCCAACAGTAAATTAAAACAACAAGAGCTGACATTTGCTCCTTAATCTGGCCTATAAAAGAAAGTTATGGTGATGTAAAAGACCTACATAAAGATGTTTAATACAATCATGCAGTAAAACATAAAGGTTTCAGAAAACCTTTGCTCCAACTCCAGTATTTTCATTAAAATCAGAACTTTTAGTTTTTATTTTTAGTTCTTACAGTATTTTCTTTTTGTTCTTTCTTTTTTATTAATACAATGCTGGATGATTTTAGCAAAGTAACCTATCACCTACTTACATTTGTATAAAATAACAGCAATAACATTTGCTTCTACTTAAATGTGCATAAACTGACAACAATAAATTTTTCTAAACATTGTTACTTTTTTATTTAACATTCTATCATTGTTATGTAGTTCTGATCTCATGTTGAAACTTACAGTGATATGGAATTAATAACATTTTATGAAAATTGAAAAAGGAACTAATGTTTATGCATTGTGAAAGGTAACAGTTTAGGATTAAAGCATTGCAGATACAAAGCACCTTGCTGTTAAATATCAAGGAAATGTCTTGGGAGAGGTAGATGCTAATTTCAGAAAACCGGTTGGTTTTAAAAGGTACTATATATTCTACCAATTTGTTGTAGTAATGTACTCCTTTGTAGTAGTAGTTGGTTAATTATCTGGTTAATACTAGTTTTTTTACAGATTGTTGGAAAATACACAGACCAAAATACAAATGGATATTATTAAAATTATTACCAGCCTTACAGAGAACAATAAGTTTGCAGGCACTGTGAAACAAAACAATTTGCACAGCTATAAATCTACAAAACCTAAAGATAGGATGCAATTGTATGAGAATGTGAGCTCTCATGTATCTTCTTATGTGGATATTTTTAAATTTCATTTTAGAGCAGATGATTATGGCTAAGAGCTGTAATCATCTGTGTAAGTCTTTCAGTCATAATTTGCCTGCTATGCAACTCTAAACAATTCACTTAACCAGACAGTGCTATCTCTATCATGAAAAGATGCATTTGTGCATAATGTCGCAAAATCTTTTTGAGGCATTAAAATACTAAGTAGTAATTTGTTGAGTGCTTTCATCAGTATGAAATTATAAACTTCATCAAATAACATTAAATGAAAACACAACACTTCAAATAACCTCTACCATATATCACTGATGACATCACTTAAAGTGACCATACAATTTATAAATTACTAATTCATTTAGCAGACCTTAATCTTAAACCAATATTTCACCTTTTAGACCCATTATTGCTGCTAGAGGTTGTATTATTGAATGTATATCAGTTTACTTGGATATGATTTTCCACTGGTACAAAATCTTCAGTCTTATATTCTTAGGAGTTTTGGGAAAAGTTAAACAGTATAAGTTAAAGGAGATGAATTTCTATTGAGTCTTGATATTTATTCCTTATTTACTACCATACCTGATAATGAAGGCATTGAATATAAAAGGGAGTTTTTATCTCATAAAACATGTAAAAGTAAAATTAAAATTAATTAATGTTCTACTTTATTAGATATGTTATTAAACATTTTTTGTTTTTAATTATGTTTTTATAAGCAGAACAGAGGTGTTGCCATAGGTGCTACAGTAGCTAATTTGGTATTGGGTTGGTGGGAGATTGATATTTTATCAAAGTTGGATCTTTTCCTACATGTATTTCTTTAAAAGAGATTTTCAAATGACCTTTTCTTTATGATGCCAGAGCAATTCTATGGGCTAGGCTTGCAAATGCTCCAGGGCCATTAGCCTACTACACACCTATGCACCTATGGTATGGTTCTGAGATCAGAATTATGGAATTCTTTGGCTCTTTTAAATAATAGCACTAATTTTTTTAAGATTTACATTAGGTGACTTAGGTCATACTGTCAATTTTTATGGATGGTGCTGTGGTGCAGCAGTAGTGTTGTTGCCTCACAGCAAGAGGTTCTCCGGTTTGATTCTCAGCTAGGATGCCTTCTGTGCGGAGTCTGTATGTCCTCCCTGCATTCATGTGGTTTTCCTCTGGGTGCTCCAGTTTCCTCCCACATTACAAAGACATGGATCTGGAGCATTTCTCCCTGGGCCTCGGCTGAAAATTGGCTTGTTCCAAGTTGGATTTTTATAGTTAACAACTGTAAGATAAACATTTTTGAGATATTGATTATGATAAAGACAGACTTAGTGGTCGTATTTATAGAAAAATGGCTTCATAAATAATTTACATTTTAAAAGTGGCTATGCATCTTTTTATAAAGAAAAATATTCTTAGAGGTCAGATGTTTAGAGCTTTTAGGTTGATTACTGATGAAACTAAATTTGATGAAGAATTGTTTCATTGCCAAGATGTCTATACAAGTTATAGTGAAACTATGCTTTATAAGGAAGTTTGAGATATAGCATCTGTGACACCCCTGCACTGGCACAGTAATCAAGGAGCCTCAATCCTCATCACTAGCACCAGTGAGGGATGTACACATTGACAGGATGACAAGTTCACACACAGTAAAGTACAATTTTCCTTAAGAGCACACAGAGATGACAGTCAATCTGGGGCTGGTTTCTCCCTCTTTCTCCAGATCCCCAATAAGACTCCTCATTGGCACAGCTATAGGGTTAAGATCTCAGCTCAAAAAACTCCAGCTTTACTCCATAGCATATCGCCTACTCTGAGGTGATCTCTGCCTAACATATAAAGCTATGTCAAAACCATAGCTGTTGGACATGCTACACCTAAAGAAATCCCAATCCCTCTGAGCTACATGCTCTAGGGACCTAAACCTTGTCACTACAATAAACAGGACATGCTGGAGAGATAGATTCCTGTCCCAGAGACTTCCTATACTCTGGAACAAGCTACCCATCTATGTCAAGCAAAGTTCTTCATTAGCACTCTTCAAGAAAAATCTTGATGAGTGGATGGGAAATAGAAAATACACCCCGGGGATCACTTCTGTGTCTCTGCTGGACAGTAGCACAGGAAAATAACTTTATTGGGTGGCATAAGCTATGGAAACCTGCTGGCTAGGATTATGTAGTCCCTTGGTCTGATAGCCTAGTACCTACCTATGAACCTATGAGTGGCCAAGCTAAGACCTCCAGCACTCTCTCTGTCCAGTCAGTGCTTCATGTCCTTGCCCAAGTAGCTGACTCACACACTTGAGATTTGATTTATATACAAACACACACATACAGTCCTGGGAAGGGCTGGCATAGGTTTACTAGCTATGCCCCCTTCTGCCCAGACTAAAAGATAGTTATCACTGCCACCAACCAACTCTTTATCAGCTACTATAAGGCCCTTACAAAATGTGACCAATTTTACTGTGTAATGTTACTATTATCCAAATGGTAAGTGTGACCAAGACTAAGGCTATTTAGGAGTGGCCTATACAGTGTCACCAAATACATATGCAAGTAAACTAAGAGCTTAACTGTCTCTAAACAAACCAGCCACAATTAAAAGGTTTAAATATTTAATAATAAATAATAAAAGAACAAGACAACACTCAATCAACACAGTAAATACATAATTTAGAATCACAGGAAATATTTTAAAACAACATTGCAGGACAGTCTCAAATAAATACAGAAAACATCTAAACTAATCTTTACTATATTCCTATCTATATCTAAGAGAGATTACTGTACCCTGGTTACTTACTATTAGCAAGGCAAGAGCTGATGAGAGGATGTTTCCAGATCCAAAGACAAATACAAAATGCACAGTCTCTGAGAGAGTTTCCAAATTAATATCAAAGCATTACTTCAGCTGGATGACATCAATCTTTCTCACCTGCCTTCAGTTCCCATGCTAAACAGATACTTAGAATTTAGCACCTCTGTATGAAAAATACTTATCTCTCAAATGTGCACCTTCTATGAAGTCACAGATCAATAAAAACACTTAACATTTTAAACCTAGTGATTATTTCTGTTTCAAGAGAATAGGGCAACCCCTAGCTCTAGACATTGTGTCTGCTTCAGTGAAACTCAGAGATAAACACAATTGTAAAACATTCTGTTCCTTTCCAGTAGGGTACACTGTAGTTACATTCTTGAAGCTCAGTACATAGCATACAGTTCTGTATAAATCATATCAATATTCACAAATGACAGAATTTATTTATTTGTTTATTTATTTGTTTACATTTGTTGACCGGGGGTGTCCAACTGGACATAGGTCCATTTTCAGCTGGAGCCAGGGAAGAAAAGCTCCACAGTTAAAATATACAGACAGTAGTTACATTGAATTTACATAGTAATTCATAATTTGATCAACATAGCAATTAACAATTACAAACATAATTATAGATGAAGAAAATAGTACATCAGTAGGCAACTAGAATCTTTATCTGCGAAGTACATAACAGACATTAACAATTGTTACAATAAGAAGTTCCTGCTGTATAATAAGTAGTAGGCTTATGAGCATCTGAGCTTGCTATAATCAAGGTAGTTAGTGGGGTGGAAAGAAAGGTAGAGGCTGGATGGGGTGGGTGATATTACAGTGAGAGTTGAAAGGACATAGCCAGCATGTTGTTAGGTGCACTTTTAGTAAAGTTTTGAAGTGGGTGCATGATGGTATGGAGGTAATTGTGGGTGGGAGGGAGTTCCATAATTTGGCTATGGTGCAAGAGAATAGTGCTTCACCAGCAGAGTTACTGGCTTTAGTGATCTGCAAGTGATTTTTTTGTTGCTGGATCTTAGTGGTCTGGTGGTGCAATAGGGTTGGAGTAGATTCTGGAAGGATGGGACATTTAGTGGATGGTTTACTAGTTTGTGGGCAAGTGTGAGTTAATACCATTGAAGGAGGTGAGGGAGTTCAAGCCAGCTCAGTTCAGCAAGTGAGAGACAGTGGTGACTATGGTAGAATGCCCCTGTGGTGAATTTGGTGATTTTGTTGTAGCAGGTCTCTAGCTTGTTTAGATCGCATTGACTTAGGTTAGTATATATTGGAGAGGCATAAAACAGGGTGGAGATAAGGTGGGAATTTGCTACAGAAATCTTTGCTGCTTTGATGAGAAGTTGCTTATTTCTATATAACGCTCCTAGTTTTTGTGGACTTTTTTATGGTCATGGATATGTGAATGTTAAATTTTAGTTTATTGTCTATTTCCACTCTTAGCAACTTGGTGTGTTCTGTTGGGTGTATAGTGGTGTTGTCCTTTGCTGTGATATTAAAGTGAAAGTTGTTTTGAGTAAGTTTGGTGGGTTGGAAGATGATTAGTTTAGTTTTGTTTGGGTTGAGTATCAATTGGGCATTGGATAACCAAGTTTCAACAGAGGAAAAGGCTTCCTGTGTGACTTTTTGCAGTTTGGTAGGGACTGGGCTGAGCAAATGATAGTTGAGTCATCTTCGTATTGTATGAGTGTGCCATGTTTGGTGGCAGAGGCTAGATTATTGGTGAAAATAGAGAAGAATAGGGGTCCAAGGATGCATCCTTGCGGAACCCCTACAGAGACAGGTAGTTGGGGAGATGTGTCATTCTGCCATATAACAGATTTTTGGTGGTCATACAGGTAACTCTGAAACCAGTTGGTGACTGATTGAGAGAAGGATAGGTTATTGAGGACAGAGATGAGCTGTTTGTGTGGGACCATGTCAAATGCTCTAGATAGGTCTGGGAAAGTAGCAGAGAAGAGATAGACATTGTTTTTTATGCTGAAGGATAGTGTTAGTAAAGGAGAGTAAGGCAGTGGTGGTGCTATGGTTTGGTCGGAAACCATGCTGAGTATTGGAAAAGACGTTGTTAGTAAGGAGGTAGTCTAAGACCTGAGAGTGAATGCATCTCTCTAGTATTTTGGAGAGTGGAGAGAGAATAGCTATGGGGCGGTAACTGATTAGTTCTGTGGAGGGGCCGCCTTTGTGGAGGGGAATTATATGTGATACTTTCCATAGTGTAGGAACATAACTTTCTGACAGATATTGGTTAATCAAGATGGATACTGGGTAGACCAGAGCATCAGCTGCAATTTGTAGGTATTCACTTGGGAGGTTGTCTGCTGCTAATTTGGTGGGCTTAAGTTTAGTTAAGAGTTTTTTTATGTTGGAGGTAGCTACAGGAGAAAAAGAGAAGGCAGTGGGGAGATTACTAGTTGAGGGTGTGGGTTTGAAGGGAGAGGGGTTGTGTTGTTTAGCTAGTGATAGTATGGTTTGTGTGAAGTGTGTATTGAATGAGGTAGCAATATTTTCAGAGGAGTGAGGGATGTTAGAAGGAGGGGTACTGTCTTTACTTGGGTGGAGGATGGAGATTATGGAGGACCAGAATTGTTTGGGGCTGTGTTGGGAGGAGTCTAGGGCAGACTGGTAGTATTGGAATTTGTCCTGTTTTATTAGCATTTTGATTCTATTGTGTAGTTCTAGGAATTTCTGTCTAGTTGAGGGGGTTTTGGTTTTGCACCAATGCTCCCAGGCTTTATCCCTGTTTTTCATTTCTGACATAGTGGTTTTCTGTAGCCATGGAGAGGGTTGTGCTTTGGTTCTGGAAAGTCTTATGGAGGCATGGTAATTATGGATGCTCAGGAAGGTAGTATTAAAAAATTTAACTGCGTCATCAAGACTGAGGTACTTTAGAGGATGCCAGTTATATTCTTTGAGGGATGAGATGAATGTGAGTGGGTTAAAGTTTAGTTTTTTACATATTTGATGGTAGATGACAGGTTTAGCTTGGTATAGTTATTTTTGAGTAGGAATGTTGGGGAGTGATCACTGAGGCTATCTGATAAGCAGCCTGTTATATATGACTGGGGGCTCTTACTGACTAGTATCCAATCCAGGGTAGTGTGCTTGTTGGAGTTTTTATTTATCCTGGTTGGCAACTGGACTAGTTGGGTGAAGCCATGAAGGTTTACATGATGGGTTGGATGGTTGCCAGAACAGGATTGCCAGTCAATATTGAAATCACCTAAAATTATAGTTTCTTGTGGGAGATGGTGGGTAGACCAGCTGAGGAGGTTTGCTAGTGGAGGGATGTTTTGGCCAGATGGGAAGTAGCATCCAATTATGTTGATGGTTTTGTTTTGGTTTATTTTGAGGTTGGTATGTATAATTTCTTCATTCCCTATTTGTGGAGAGGATGATTTTAAGATCTGGATGTTTAGATGTTGTTTAAATATTATAGCTACACTGCCTCCTTTCTTGTTTAGCCGGTCTACTCTTAGTATGCCGTAACCAGTAGGGAGGATTTGCTCACTGATAATCTGAGGTTTTAGCCAGGTTTCTGTCAGGATGACTATGTCTGGGAGTACAAGTCTATGGTGGCATGGAGTTCATGGACTTTGTTGGATATACTTCTAATATTTAGGCTTAGTAGAAGAAAGTCACTTGGCTTTCTATTGGCTGTGATATGGGAGAAGTTGTGGTTTCTAGACTGATTATGAGGACTGGGTTTGGGGATGGTAGGGCCAGGGTTGGGGTGGATGTCTCCACTTAGGGCTAGTTTTGAAATACATGAGGTTATTAGTTTTCTCAGTTTTTGAATGTGTTTATTGGGGAAACTTTATGATTGTGCGCTGTGGGTAATAGATATGGTGGGATGGTTACTATGTTAAGTTGTAGGGATGCTTTATGTTTGTGTAATATAGTTGCTAGAATATGTGGGGGGTGCATAGGGTTGGTTCATCAGTTGGTGGGAGGGTAGCTGACTGATGGTGAGACATGACTGGTGGTGTGAGTAGTAGTACAGTGGTAGTGGCTGAGTGGGGGAATGATGGAGTTTTGGTAGGATGTAAGATATGCAAGGAGAGTGCATGCAGTGAGCATAGGTATGGTATGCTTATACATGTAAGCTGAGGAGGAGTGATAGTGGGAAGATGGAGGAGGTAGTGTTTGGTTTAGTGCCGTGGTTGGCTATTGTAAAGATGGGAGGTGTTTGTGAGTGTAATAAAGGTAGGACCACTGGGAGTGGTAGGGAATAGGGGGCAGGTTAGGGAGCAAAGCGGGTAGAGACCCTGTTAGTTGATCTTATGAGTGGGCTGGAAACAATCAGGTAACAGAGTAAACTGATAAATGAACATATGATAGTGAATGTGAAGACTCAGGTAGGTACCCTGTATTTCCAAAACCAATCAGTTAGCTCTGCCCCAGTTCAGGCAGTTTTAATAAGTTTTATGGCAGAGCCGAGCATGAGGTGCTCAAAGGGTGGTTGTAGTTTTAAAAACGGTGCCTGCCACAGCTAATATTTATTAACTTTGGGATTGTCTTAAGGTAATAAACAGGGAAGGGGGATGGGAGAACAAGTGTGTGAGCAGGCAGTTATTTTGTACTGCTGCTAATGAGCCAAAGCAAAGACAAGTTTGTGTTTAAGAAACAATCAGAATTGACCAAGGACTGCTCTGAAACTGTAAGTAATTTCTTAACCATTTCTCAGGTGGAAAAACAGGATAACCTTGTATCTGTAGGCTACTGTGGTCTCAGTTTAAATTAACAAACACAAAGTGTTTATCAGTTATGGATACTATTTGCTAACAGAAGGGAATAAGAGAGAAAATGAAAGATGAGTGTGTGTGGGGGGGGCTGCTTACAAGCCAAAGCAGAGTGCTCTCAAGGGGATAATAAATGTTGGCTCAAACAAGTAGACACATACTCAAAGTTAACTTTAGCTGTTTGCAGACCGTTCAGACCCGGACTGCACTTTTCTTATAAGAATGATAAAGGTGGTACCACATTTGAATACTTAGAGTGGTGTTAGGTCTAGAAAAGAAGAGTACAGAGAGGAGTAAGCACTTTTGAGATGGTAAAAATATATTATAAAGATTACAAAAAACAAACTGAGCAAATAGCTACTGCATACAGGAAAATATGTCTTGAACCAACTTCTAGTATATGCAGATACTGAGCCAATTGGAAAAACATCAGTGAGAAGGGACCTCAGCTGACAGTTATGCAGTCACAGATAAAAATATAGCAAGCAGCACTCTGTCCTGGGTCTCTAATGTCATTCTCTCCATCAGTAACAGCACAATTATATAGAAATAGTTAGACACCAGTATGAGCTGTCTACACAGAACGCATATACGTGAATAACATTAGTTAACAAGGTGCAGCTATGCAAATAGACCATGCTGTTATACTCAAAACAACTTAGTGCAGACAAACAAAATGCTAGCTTGCCATAGTAACTTCCAGTAATAAAGCATGAATCATATTAGATGTCTAACACAATTCAACATAAATAAGCATATACAATTGTAAAACACTTACTGGAGAGACACTGAGCTCCTCATGGGGCCTGTAGCAGAGTGGATTGTAGTTTTAAAAATGGTGCCTACCACAGGTAATATTTATTAACTTTGGGTTATTATTTACAAAATTCCAGCTAGCTGGGCTAGCAGTGTCACAGCATCTAATAGAGCAATTAAATATAAGCTTATTTTAGATTCTGAATTTACAAGTATTAATTTCAATATTAATGTAGATCATTCATGTTTCAAATGAATGGTCAAGCATAAAGAAGCTTTGACACTGGAGATATCAAAGGACTCTAAAATATTAGTAATATTGTAATTAGTAATTGGAATATTTTAAGAGGCAATCAAGGTGTTTGGCGTTTGGTAGATGATAAACCTGAATTGTTTTTTAAAAAGAATATTTCATCAAAATATTTATTAGAGAAAGTTTCTTCTAGGATTGATCATCCTTCCAGTACTAAAGGTAGGGGCACTTTTAAATGTGGTGAATGCAATATGTGCCATTTTTTATGAAGGTCCTTACTTAGCCTTGGTGAATTTTAATTAAGTTGTTTACTGCAAAAGTCATTAAACTTGTAAATATAAAGGAATTGTTTACATCACGTTCTGTTCTGCCTGTGATTCATTCCATATTGGTATAACTAAAAGAACCTTAACTCAACACATTTGGGGGCACATTTATTTGGAGAAAACAAATAATGAGAAGAATGATTTTTATATGCATTCGATAATTTGTGAGGGTTTAAAAAAAAGATTCTTTGTTGTAGATCACGAGGATGGTGATATACGTGAAGGTGATATTTCAAATAGGTTATAAAGAAATTAAACTAAATGGCAGATAAAATTACCAGCAGATAAATCTCCTGGTTTTGATGCCTTATAAATATAATTTTTTTAAATATCTTAGGACTAAGGTCTGTTAAATGAATTAGTAATATATATTTCATGGTCACTTTAAGTGACATTATCGGTGGTGCTGTTAATCAAATTAGCAATTTATAAATTGTATGGTCATTGAAAGTGATGTCATCAGGGACGTTGTATGGTAGAGGTTATTTGAGGTGGTGTTTTTTCATTTCATGTTATTCTGATGACATTTGTAATGTCTTATGGATAAAAGTGCTCTGTAAATTATTATTCAGTATTCTAAAGCCTCAAAAAGTTTTCTTTTTTTATATTGCTATTGGTTACTTTTTGAATGAGTTCCACATTGTTTGTGATTTGTGCATAATGAGTTTACTTGTTTCACAGACAAATAGAATACAAGTAAAACTAAAAGGAAAGCATACACATTAGAGGGTAGGAATAATGTGGGTGGTATTGGATAACACTCTGCATCTCAGTTGGAAAAATTCAGTTATATTCTCTGCTTAATCATACTTGCTCTGATTCTTTTCTACTAATGATGTTAATTATTAAGCCATTAAACTGTGGTTAGAAAAAGAAGTGACATTTTTTGTAGTGGTGAAAAGTGTTTGGAGCTAGTATAATGAAAGTGTTGTATAGGTCGTTATTGACCTCTGATGTTGATGGACTGACACATAATTAGTGATGTTATATCATATGAGTGTTGTCTGAGGAAAGAGGTAGTCATATAAGAGACAGATAATATAAACACTTATTAGTTGAGATACAATTAAGACTAAGATATGGAAATGGAAAAGCTGTAAAGGAATAGCATAGGAACCTGATGGGGGTGCCACATTGGTAAGGCGGGTCAATTAAAGGCATAATAAAAATGGCAGCTAGTACATTTGTAGAGTATGATAGCTGCAATTCAGAAAATAGTTTAGAAGGATAACATACAAAACAAAGGATGGAGAACATAAGATTCTTGAGGAAGGTCAATGTGTTTAGAGAACTGATATTTATGAGAAGCAGTAGAAGTTGCAGCTGAAACACTGAGAAAAGAGAGGTAAAATAGGAAAAAAGTAAGGCGCTCCATATAAAGTAGACAATGGAAAAGATATATGTCACAACAGAGACAGTGCTAAAAGGAATCTGCCTACAGCAAGTGACTTTGCTGTTAATAAAAGGAATTTGAATCAATGTACTCAGTAGGCCTAAACAAGAAAAATATCAAAGGCAAGGTGCTCCACTGTCTGAATATGCATTTCTACTCTTTTCTCCTGCAATAGAGTGCAACCAGCTATATAAAGCTATATTAAAATAGTTTGAAAAATAAAAAATGCAGATAAGTAGCAGAGAACATGTAGCACGCTTTATCATTCACAAGTGAGAATTTTTTATCTTTTTATTTATGCATTACACATGATCTAATTGATGTAGAACACTGATCTCAATGGACCATTTCCAGGTTCAGCCCAAATGTAACACTTGTACACAACACAAATTAAACTTGAATAACACAACTACATACAACAGATATGAGAAGGACTATAGAATAATACATATAGAGATATTTACAGTACTACAGCAATTTGTAATTTGGACAGTTATAAGGTGAATTTTGCTATAACATCTGACCTTTGGTCTGTTTATATTGATCTGTGTCCTCACAAGCAACATGGATGGAGATGTTTCCTATATAGTTATAGTCTCCTTTACTACCCCTTTATTGTCATCTCCACTATCTGCATGTTGCTGTTGAGCAAGCCCTCCAGTGCAGTAATTATATCCAGTCTGCATCTCTACCTGCTAATGGCTGTAGTATAGGTTTTTGGTATGTATAGCACTCCAGTATTCTCTGTTATAATATATTGTCATTATACTACTGCAGACCATGACTGCTGTAGTACAAGTTTGCTTTGTATAAAATTCCAATATTCTCTGTTATAATATATTTTATTTATGCTGCTGCAGACCATAGCTGCTGTAGTACAGGTTTTTGTATTGTATAAAACTACAATGTTCGCTGTTATAATATATTGTCACTATGCTATTGCAGTATTTGCAGCACCATAAGTAATTCAATAGTGACTGCAGCTTTTGTTGTATTATTACTGGGCTCATAGTGCAGCAATTATGCTAATAAAGTATTTCCACTGAAATGTTTCTAAATAATATACATAGTATATCAAATTTACATTGTACTATAAGGACCGTGTCTGCCTGTTTGCATGCATTGTGGCCCATTGTACAATCTGAACATGCCCAGTCAGCTCTATTACAGCCATGGGCCCAGATGCCTTGGCATTCCAACAAATTACTTATTAGAACCTGATGATGCATCAATTTAATGGGCAGTGGCACATTTCCATGTTACTGTACTGTATATATGTTAGCATGGGAGCCTGTTATGTTACTGAATGTAATTTCGGAAAACACAATAAGAGTGAGTGCTGTTCACTGAAATTACATTTGATGACAGCGGAGATTACTTATTTCTCCAATGTTGTCTGATCTCGAAGTTCATATATATAAATCAATACAAAAAAATTACATTCACTGAATCAACATAAATCCTGTTGGCAGATGTGTTGTACCATGTGTGATGGGCCAGTATCTTCTATCCCCTTCCACACATGTTTTGTTGTGGTTGTGCTCCTGCACAATGGCATCAGGCTATGTTTTCCTTCATTGCTGTCTATCAACACATATCACATGGTTTCAGTAAACAGGTCTTTCTCAGATATATTTTTATCTATTGAAAAACAAAGCATCAGATGGCATGCATCATCGAACATGTGGTTCATTGAGCTGTTGTAAGACTGCATTACAGTAGGGATAAGGAAATGTATATATATATATATATATATATATATATATATATATATATATATATATATATATACATATATGTATATATATATATATATATATATATATATATATATATATATATATATATATATATATATATATATATATATATATATATATATATATATATATATATTTAGAGGTTTCAGCCCTCCCCACACATGAGGAGGTTTCAATGAACTGCATTTACGATGTAATGCCATTTGATGCTTATATTCTTCAATGAATAACCAGTAACCCATCTTTGGGCCCTGTGTACAAGTTGGATGCCAGAATGTACTGGCCTGGGTGATAATTGATGCCACAGACATCACTGAGTCTGGTGAGCACAATGGGAAGAAGAAGTAAGTTAAAACCTGAATACTATGTAAGTATGACTTTCCTCTGAATGGTTTTACAAAATTAGATCTTATTGTACACTTGGAAGCAGTGATGTCCTTGGGTAAGCTACATTCATTACTTGTTTTCTATTTTATTTTTTCCAGCACCTAATGATATTTGGCAGAACAGAGTCACCCACCAATAGGAGGCAGGCAGGACTGTTAAGGCATGTGGGTATGGCTACTGGATTGCTGTCACACCTGAAAATCTGTACTTCACCTGATTAGCACTGCACTGCCTGGGTTTGCAATGCTGCTAAATAATGTAACTCTTGCATATAGGTTTGCTTTGTTTGCTTTATTTTAGATGTAAATTGTAAATGCATGTGTAAATGTAGTACTGGTGGTTATTCCTGAGATTTTCATGATATTGCAGAATGTACTAAACTTGGTTATTATGAATTATTATGCTTGCAACATATCCTGAAAACTTAAAATGCAGACAATTCAGGGAATAGGTTTCCACTAGACTATTGAAGCAGTTTGTATGATTAATGCTTTGTATTTTTGTGATCGTAGGTAAAGTGCACAGCTTTTTTCTGCATGACACATCATACTGTATTAATAATGCTCATTCCACAATACATTACTCTGTCTGGTATTCTGGGCATGTCATGGATGTGTGAAAGTTGGGCTATTCTGCACCACTATACCTGCTTTTACATTTCAATATGCTGTTTTATGCATTGACTGGTTTCCCTTGTATATTTTTGTTAGTACTCTAAGGCATGTTACATGTCTTATGGTGCCACCTTGTGCCATCATTCCAATATTTGCTGCATTATTTATGGACCCCCACAGTGCTATGCCAATAATTTCTATACTGCTGTTATTTCTGTCTAGCTTCATGATCCATTGCACACACAATGTTTAACATTCCAACACTATGCCACTGACCTACACAGCAGGGACAGGGTATCTCCCATCATATTCTTCTACAATTATCCACCAGTCCTTAGATAAACGTGTCCTAGCTTATGTACTGTATATATTTTACTATTGTTTTGCTGACATCATTTCTTTCCTTCCAGAACTTGTAGCAGAAAGCTGTAGCACAATTTACTAATTATTGATCCCCCATATTCTCTTCATTACTGTCATCTTCTTAATTTTATTTTCCATTTATTATTTTGTACCTATTAATTGGCATTTATTTTTTTCTGCAGTATCCACTGGGGAGCTGGATTTGGTGTGGCAACATCCACTGCATTCTTTCACAGACTTGCCACAATCTGTTTAGTGCTCAGCAGTCTTTCAAGCTGGTCACCATACAGGTGATGAGGGTCTTCCTGCAGGAGGTGACCTGGAAGGCTAGCCAGTGGCCTTTGGTGCTTTATTTACAGTAGGCAAAGTATATTTCTCATGGAGGAGCAGCACCAGGGAGTCCCACTGGGTAATACCACTGGAGGTGGGTATCCTGGTGTGGTCTGTGGTGGACCAGCAACTGGACATCTGAACTGGCACCCTGGAGTGCATTATCATTGGACTCATAGACTCACTAAGCTGCATGGCCTAACACCTGGGCTACCAGTATGTGGGCCCAGCCATAAGGGTACTTGCAGAGCTGGTTGACCTCTGTTTAGATTCACCAATTTGTAACTTAGCAGATGACTTTCACTAATCCAATAACCTATCATTGTGTTCCCCTTCCTTTTGTGTCACTCATCCTCCCTAGTTTGCCCAATCCTTCCCATCACCATTTGCCCTCCCTTTGCCTGTCTGTGTATCTCATTTATGGCCCTATTTGTATCACCACCTCTCATATCAGTCTTTGTCTGTGTTATATGTCTTTGCATCAGTCCCTTTGCCTTCCCTATACCCTAAGTCCAACCCACTTCATCCTCTTGCTTTCCTCACACTCTACGCATCTCCAAATATAAAAACGTCTGGCAGTTAGCTAAGTGAGTTAAGGGTCATGATATTAATGAGTTTTTCTTGCAATCAGGGATACAGGGTTTGTTTCATTGTGTCTTCTTTTGTCTGTTGTGTGACTCAGAACAAGTAACTTAAAAAGTTAGTGCTGCTAGACTCCACTGAAACTGAACACTTGAGTCCAGGGAGCTTACTTGGTTAAAAATATATACAGGTATAAATTGGAATTAAAGTATTTGTTGCATCTTTTTGACTTGCTGATTTATGTCCCAGCATTCTCTGTCTTAAGCCATTTTTTGCATGCAATTTGTAGTATCTGTGTATACAATAAATAACCCCCTTACTTCAGCCATATCATTTTTCACGACTCATTGCCTTTCAATATATTCATCTTCTTGCTCCTCTCTCTTTCTGTCTAGCTTCTCATCCCATTCCTTCCCAATGATAATTTATTCAGCACTATCTCTGGCAGTGCTACCCTAAATTGTTACTTACACATACATAATCCACATCAGGCAACATCTATTTTAAACAGCACTGCCATTTTACCATTTGTCCTAAATCCTGGCCTTAATCTACCCTGTTGCAATTAATAGGTTCATAAATTTGGATGCATTAGAGTTTAAATATTGTGTTTATCATGAAAATGTTCCACTAATTCTATATCAATTAATGTTTTTTTTTGTTTGTTTGTTTGGTTGGTTGTTTTTTTTTTTTTTTTGTTATTGTTCTAATCCCCTCTTCTAGAGCTTTTCTTCCTGGGATTCTGCTGAAAAGAGGCACTTACCTAGTCAGGCCATCCCAGTTAACAAATGTTATAAATAAATAAATGAGTGAAAACTATCATTGCAGTTGTGGGGCTTTGTGTTTGCCTTCACAAAATTGACCACTTTGGAAGCTGCTTAGAATTGTTTATGAGTAGTGCCATGATAACATAATACTTGTATTCACTGTAAAATCAGTACAAAAGTAATAGCAGTGGGGTAACTTAAAACATTTAGGGAATATTCATATTTATCTGTATTCATTGTGTTATTCAGCAACTTATATAAATTAGTTTTGACTAAAAACTATGTAAAGTCTCATATGATGCTTTTCTTGTACGTGTGTGTGTTTTTAATTCAATACATATTTTAATGAAAAGATGGATTAAGTTATTACTAGATAATTATGCTATTTCAGTTAAATATGATAAGAAAGGATTTCACAAACTTGCTTTGGCTTGTTTAAATTTTAAATGACATACTTCTGTGTTTTGGATAGTCTTCATGGAGACATTATGAATTAGACTATAAAGAGTATCATGTTTGAATGTGTCTGCAGGTCTCAAAGACCATTACTTTATAAAAACTATTAAAATGAAACCCTTTAGGTATAGTTGATTTTGACTGATTTATTGATTGATTAACTTTATCACATAACACCTTTATCACATGATTTTTTGTCACATGAATGATATTTAAATGTGTCTTGGTTCAAACAGTCTGAAGAAGTTTGTCATTTCGGAGACAAAAGCACTTACTGGTTTATTCTTTATACCATTTCAGCAAACCTCTTCTTATCTAGTTCCAGGCTTTTTGTTTTATGTCATACTTAATAATAAATGCTTCACCAGGGAACTAACTGCATGATACTATTGAGGCCTACATGAAAATAATCTTATTTGTACTAATTTTAATTGTGCAGAGAGCATGTCACTTTGAAATGCATAATATTGAGTATCCAGTTCCAATTTCAGTCCACTGCATTTGTTTAACTTTACAAATGTATAGAAAATTAGACATGTTTATTTTGTAAGACCAAGTAAGAAAAATAGAACAGGAAAGAGAAGACCTTCAGAAATGCCCATTATATGAATCACATGATTTACCTGCTCCCATCTTCTTATTAATAATAACAAATCAAATTCTACCATGTATACATTGTACAATGTAACGTACAACTCGTTGAAAATAAACACTTCTCTCTTAAAGGCACTTATTCCTTGTAAGAGGAAATAGGTGAAGGGATATAGAAAACTAGGACAAATAAAATATTTAGGCTAGGAAAATATCTAAAAGTAGAAGTGTGCCGAGGGACAAATACAATAGGTGAGACAGACATAAGGTTACCATAGCTAAAGACCCATGAATGGCAAAATGCCAAAAGAAGTAGGGACATGTATAAAAGTAAAATAAAACTACAGCCAACAGACCAGGTCACCAATTTTAATAGCAGATTTGCACTCTTGCACCTTGGCTCTAAAAGCCCGCATCATTTGCCCCCATATATGCCAACTTATTTATGGGAATGTTTGAAATGGAGTATCTCTATAAGCATACATTTTTTTCCAAAATTTGTTTTGAGGTACTATAGATTTATAGATGATTTGTTTTTTCTTTGTCAAGATGGGTATGAACAAGTAAAGCATTTTATAGAAGACTTGCACAAAAATAGGCTTGGTATAAAATGTGATGGTTTGCAGTACGGGTCTAGTGTGGTGTTTTTGGATATTGTTTTGCAGGGACGATCCAATGGATGCATAAAAACTAGGCTGAATAGGAAATGCAATAGTGTAAGTCATTTTTTGAGTGGTAATAGTTTTTATCCACCATATACTATTAAAGCATTCCCACAAATTTCCCATTTATGTAATGATCAAGATGTTGTGAGAGAAGAATTGACTAAAACTGCTGATATGTTTTTTAAGAGAGGTTATAGCAGAAGTTTAGTAGAAGAAGCTTTATGCCATATTGAAAATCAAATAAATAAAAGAATGGAAATTATTTATTATGCATATACTAACAATTCCAACAGTTGTAAGGATAAGAATGGCATTTTTGTAGTTACAATTTATAATAATTTGAGTGAAAAAGTAAAAGAGGTTGTACAATATTATTGGGATTTTTATCACAATATAATGATTTGAAAAAAATAATAGGGAAGGTCCCAATCTTCTCTTATAGGAGAGGATGTAACATTAGCGGTATTGTAGTTCATAGGAGGTTTGAGTTGCCTACAAATAACTTGATAAATCAACCTGCTAGCATGTGAACTTTCCCTTGCAATAAATGTATAAGCTGTAAATATATAGTGAATACATTTGATAAGTAAATGCTATTCCATTTAAATCTGTTGACAGATATTGTTCTCAGATGGAGGGTATAGTTTATGCATTGAAGTGTGGCTGTGGTTTATTTTATATAGGTGAAAGCAAGACGACATTCAAGTCTCGTCTTCAGGAACATATAAGAGATGTTAGAAATGGTAAACTTGAAACCCTCTAGCAACACATTTTAAAATTTACCATGAAAGTGATCCTGATAGTCTTAAGGGGACAATTTTAGAAAAAAAAATAAATGTCGAACAAGGAAATTTCAATATAAAAAAGAAATTGTTGCATAAAGAAGCCTTGTTCATTTTAAAATATGCAACACTGACCCCCAGAGGGCTTAATATAAAGTGTAATTGGAAGTTTTTTGTTTGATTTGTTAATTGTTTTAATTGATTAATTGTATAATTAAGGAGGGATTTTTTTGTATAAGAAGCATGTGTTTGTAATGGTTTTTGCTCTTTGACGTCTTTTTGAGCCGAGACACTAGAGTGTAAATCTGCTATTAAAGTTAGTGACCTGGTCTGTTTACTATTATTTTATTTTATTTTATTTTTATTTTGTTATTTGTTTGTTGTTTGGACATGTATAAAAGTACTACAATACAACTGGAAATTAATTTAATGTAATTCACTGGGTTCTAGTACTGATTTGTTGTTTGTGTTGTCAAAAAGACAAAAAATAAAATCAGACTGAATTTTATTTAAATTATAAGACTGTCAGACATGCATTATTTATCACAATACTACTGTAAACATAAATTTGACTAGTAATAACACATTGAGTTCCCACTGGCAATGACATAGGGGAGGCTAAAGGCAAGGACCAGGAAGAGAAAACAAACAAAAAAAAATCAAGCTTTAAGGATGTACAGGCAGCAATTGTATTAGGCATAATCAAGGTACTTGGACAGTTGAACCATGAGCAATGCAACAGACCTGAATCCAGACAACAGGTCTGAATTTGTATATGTGGGAATTAAGTGGCTTATAGAATAAAATATTGTCAGTCTATAGATTTATATTTACCAGAGTCTGTTATGAACTTTGAAAGTATGTTAAATTAGCTGCCATGGGTAGGGATAGAAGGTAAAATGCTGTACAAAAAAAAAAAAAAACAAGTTCTGGCTTTAAGTTAAATATTCATTTGAATATGTTATTGTTTATTTATTAAGGAAAATCCAATGGATATACGATCTTTGTTTTAGTACTGACAAAATCATTGGCCATTTATGTGATTTACACAGCCAGTAAGTTTGGAAGTGAAGAAAATTACAACTACAGGATGAACTTTATTTGCAGCTCATATCTTAGGACTCTGTGATTGTCTTTCTTGAAAAATATGTTTAAGTAGACTGTACTGTGAACTTCAGCTGTTTGTGTTATTACTAGATATGGGAAGCTGGCATATGATGAGACCTGTAATTAAAATAAGATGTGAAAATCAGTTTCCTAATTTCCAAAAAAGAGCACAGCGGCCATTATTGAGGGAAGTGTACTATGAAAGTTAATATTATGTGTGATCTATCTCTGTAGCAACAGCTAATGAGTTCAGAGTGGCTTTTCACATCATATAAAATACCATTAACTGAAGAATCAATAACTGTGCTTTAACTATACATGTGTTCAAAAGGCAATTAGTAATAAACACACACACACACACACACACACACACACACACACACACACACACACACACACTAGATCAGTGTAGTCAGGGAAGAAGACAATTGTCAAGTCAAGTCAGGTTTGATGACTCAGAAAGCATCAGCCCTGAAATTTCGCTTGTGGTGGTGAAATCCTCTTTTAAATCTTCAGCAGTATATCCTGATTCACAAAGTCCTGCTTTATCATTCTCACACTTTACAGTTTCTGGAAACAGCTGGGAAAATTTTAGCTGCTGAAAGACAAGTTATAGTATCATATACAGCTGTGTATAAATGTGAAACTAGCTTCCCACATGCAACTGAAGAGCAAACTCAAGACAGCATTATATCAATATGTCAGGATCAAAATTCTTTTGAATTATCTATCACTGCAACACAAATTCTATCCTGGAAATATTTCTAGTACTGTAGGTGAGTGTCTTTGTAAGCAATAGATAAAAAATTCCTAAAGTATGCAAGCGATGAAGGGAATGAATGTTACTCACTTTACCAACAAATGAGTAACCTTCTAGCAAGAAACATTATAACACTCCCTGTAACAATGCACACAATCTTCTTTATGTGCAATATCAGTAACATTAGCCTATTGAAGTGATCATCTTTTGCATTGAATATGGCTTGCAAGACCATACCGCTCAGCACCTTAAATGGACGGCAAAAGTGACTGAAGTGCAATTTGCAATGTTAGAGTATATATTGCCTTTTTGTAGTTTTCATTTTTTTTTTTTAATGAGGGGGTGGCAGATGGCAGGGAATCAGTCAAATAAAAAGTACTGATTGGTCAGGCCTTAATATGAGACCTTATTCCTGTTTTGCTTTGTTTTTCTAGTGCACACTGCCTACCTTTGAGTGTGATGCAAATATGAATAAGCATATAGGATATGTGGACATTCATTTTTTCTTCCAAAAACATTCATGATTAGCATGGATTTTCTCTTACATGTTCATATATGATAAAGCAACAGCTGAAGCTCTTTCATTTACATGTTTCAAAAACTGCTAGTGCAAAGCTACGATGAAAGAAAAGATGCATTAGGGAAAATCAAAGGACTGTTTTAGGAACTTTCATTAAACGTCTGCGATACATTGATGAAAACTGAGATGGAAGATTCTTTTTATCTTTTTTTCATTGCTTTCACTTCCTTAATTCCTTGATTTGCTAGCGCAGATCTTCAGATGCTCTAGTGCCATTTCATATCACTGCCCCTCATGTGCAATGCCCTTAGACCTTAACACCTACCAGTTTTCAGTGCTACCGTTCATTGGGCATGTCTTCTAATTTCCCAACGGGTGGGCCCTAATGATTATTTTACGTGACAGGGACTCAACTGTGACATTTGTGAAGTACATTCAAAGCCAGCATGCCTATCAGACACTACTTTATAATAAATCTTGGGCTGTGGCAGAAAATAGAAATAGGATGCACATGCAGGTCAAGCCATACCTATTTGTCTTCCTGCCGTGTCCTGCCAGATCTCCTGGCTGCTGCCATGTATGCCAGAGAAGATGTTGTGTTCCATGTCAGTCCTGTTGGATAGAAGAATAGAACAGCAGCTGCTTCATCATATAACAGGAAAGGGACATTTCCATTTGATCAGATTATTTCCAAAATCTATGTTTCTAGTGATAAAGATTTGCATCTTGATTCTCCTCCTCTGAATTAGCATGAATTTCTTGGGAGATATGAGTGAAAATATATCAAATTTAGCATAATCAGTAGAATGATAATTATTATTTGTTTGCTTGTTTATTTTTACATGATTTTTTTGTTGGTGTTTCATGAGCAACTCAGGAAAATCTGTCCATCAATCCATCTATCTATCCATCCTTCTATTCATCTAGACAGATAATCAATCCGCCTTTACATTTACTTGTGCTAGTGACATTGGTTGTGATGGCAAGCCAAGCATTACAAGTTAAACTTCATTCTTCCTAGAAATAGTCCCTAACTCTACCACTATACCTCTCAACCTGGACACATCAAAAATCTGGACAAAGGCCCATGAAAAATAGATACAAATCTGTATGGTGATTAACATAAAATGTACATACATAATTATGTAACCCCACCCACTGTGGTAGAATTGTGGGATACCAACTTTTAAATGCAAATTGAAGAACAGACAAAATACTAAACACAAAATATAACCACAACAATAGTGTTTTTATTTCTATTAACATTTAAACTTGTATAAACAATAATAGGCATTCCATTTTAGCCCTTGGCAATTATTCTTGCTTGCCCCACCCACCAGCTCCCCGTACCACTAGGGTGACCTTTCCACTCCTTGCCATTAAAAGCTGAACAGTTTACCAGGCATAAGGTTCAGTGAGTTGGCAGACTTTTAGGATTCGCAGTGGGATGCATTGTTAGAGATACTGGGTAGACAGATTGTTGTGACGAGGGAGATGATTTTTCTGAGCTATGATACAGAATTGGAATTGCTTAGATATGGTAAGGCCTTGCTGTATCTAATAATGGTGGCTGCCAAAAAAGCAATTACTAGAAAATGGAAATCAAAATCTAAACCAGCTTTATTCCAAATAGTGAATATAGTAGCAGAAATAAAACAACTGGAATTGAGATCTTTAGAAAAGGGTAGGAGTAAACTACATAGGAAAAAAATGGGAATTTTTCAATTTGGGAAATGGGAAAAATGGGAATTTAATAATTTATGTAATACTGCTTAAGTTATAGGATATATTGCAATATATGTGAAGTAAAATGTTTGTTATATTTAATTATTGTGTGATTACTTTTATATGAATATAAATTTGCCTATGTCACAAGTGATAATTCAATAAAGGTGTCTGAAAAAAAATGGTTCAGCAGACCACTGAGGAGTCTATTTCTCCAGAGCAATGTTGGGCTAACTGACTTGCTCAGAGTCGCACAGAAGGCAAATGGAGGCAGAAGGAGTCAAACCCTGGACTACCAGATACAGGTCACTAACATATCAAAATTTTTATTTACTGTGCTGACTGTCAGGTAAATCAGAATCTGCACTATCTGGTTTGCTCCATCAAGTGAGGTCTTATTTTGGTAGGGTAAGCAAAACACTGTGCAGTGAAAGGAGGTTTCCAGGGCTGTAAACAGCACAGTGTGTGTGTGTGGGGGGGGGGGGGTAAAAAATCATTATCATGTTAAAATCACTCTTTCCCCCAGATTCTCAAAAGCTTGCACAGCATGCATGATTAGTGTTAGATGAAGTTTTGCCAATATGGCGGGTGAGCAATCCACATACATGCACGTCTGACGTGCGCAAGCGCTGTAGCACTAGTGCTGCACGTCCCCAGCCTCTGTATGCAAATCACCCCATTTGCAGGTAAAAACCATGCAAATGAGGCAAATTTGCCATCCAGGAAGCAGGAAACAGGGCGTACAGGACTAGCGTAATATGCCGAAATGTACTCGGTTAGTAACCGAGTACGTTACTGCAAACTGCAAAACAGAGCTATGACAGCTCCAAATAAAGGCTTCATAGCATTGAAGAAGCATGCCAATGGCCAAGTAGAAGGCCACTGGCATTACAAACAATGCCAAATGTACAAAATACAACTTTTATGATATGTCCGCCGATCACGTCCATTGAAGCATAGGGCAGCAGTGTGCAAACGGGATTGGGGGGGGGGATAATAAAATAATCCTAAAATAAGCATTCTAACTAAAAGCAGTAGTCTGCCATGCAAGTCAATGGCAGGCAGGAGACAATCTGGCCAGTGAGTAATGGTTGCTAATGGGGGAGGCTCAGTGTGGGACATGTAACTATGCATTAGCAGGCAATCCAATGCAAATGATGTGAAGGATAGTGAATCCCAGATTTCCCCAGGGTATGAGGCAAGTCCCAAGAGTGTAAGAGTATAAATAGCTGGGTGCAAGACTAGGATAGAGGTGACATCAAGAGGGGGGTGTCAGGCATACTGAAGTGGATTGGAGCCCTGTGGCTCAGGATTGCTTCTAGCTTAGCACAGCTAAGCTAAGGGTGTGTCTAAACCTGCCTAGCACCCTTTAGAAAGTGTAAGCGGGTGTGCACTCCACGCACTGGGTTGTACAGAAAAAAAAGAAGTTAAACCAGGAAATAGCAGCTCTGTGCATATTTGAACAGGGAGGCAATGGGAAGGGAAAACAGCAGCAGAAAGGTAATCAAGGAGAACTAGCTGAGCTGACAGGTGAAATGTGTCAGAACTAGCTAATCACACAGGCAGCAGACCAGTCCAGCCCAGAACACTACTATAAACTAAGCAAACACCTTCCCGTCTGATTTTTCCACACTCTACACCACCAGCATATACAAGCAGGGAAATTTTAACAAACAAACCTACAAAATGAGAAGGGCTGCAGCAGGCAACATAGAAAAACATGTGCAAGAGCCTGAGGGTGGTGAGGATGTGAATGCTGCCGAACAACCCACAGTGAGGAGACAGAGAAGAGTGTACAGACCCAGGGTAACCTACCAGGGGCTACATAAGCTTGAGATAGTGGAGTGCTATAGGGTGGACAGAGACCTCCTACAGCAAATTGTTGAGCTGTGCCAGCCACACCTGACACACCAAACTGGCCGAGGGGAACCCATCTCAGTGGATAACAAGGTATGTGTAGGCCTAGGTATACTAGCCACAGGTACCTCCCAAAGCCCAACTGGGGATATCATGGGCATCTCACAGTCATCAGCATCCAGAGTATTCCACCAGTTCCTGGATGCCATGTCAGCACATGCCAGTGAGCACGTATATTTCCTCAACACACGTGAGGTGTTGACCAGCAATATGCATCTCTTCCACCAAATAGCAGAATACCCTGGGGTAGTGGGTGCTATAGATTGCACACACTTATGCATCAAAGCACCACCCAGTGAGCAGGGTAGGACCTACATCAACTGCAGGGGCATTCCCTCCATCCACTGCCAGGTCGTATGTGATGCCCAGGGCATTATAATGAATGTGTGTGCTGGCTGCGCTGGAAGCTATGATGATTCACACATATGGCATCTGATACAGCTGTACCACAGATTTGCCAATATGGACATCCCCTACGTTCACCTAGTGGGGGATGCTGGGTACCCATTGGAGCCATGACTGATGACACCCATTAGAAATGCACAGACACCTAAACAACAATGCCATAATGAGGCACAGGCACAGGCCAGACATATAATAGAGCATGTGTTTGGGATGCTCAGGTCACGGTTCCGATGTCTGGACACATCCGGTGGAGCCTTGCAGTATTCACCAGCTACATGTACCCAAATTGTTATGGTATGTGCTATGCTACACAATATGATCCTGCAGAAACAGCTGCAGCAGGAACAGCATGGGGCAGTGCTACACAGCCCCTCACCAATGCCAAGGCCTGTACAGGCACAGAGTGACTCAGAGGAAGAACAACCTGAGCCTGCCCCTGGCCTTGGCAAAGAGGCAACACATAGCATATGCACTGACACATTAGGGACCCAGGGAATGACATCTCTCTCTGACTCACACAGACAGTAAAAGGGATGCCAAACATGACACTACCTGTGATCAACCATGTATAGGGAGTGTACTATGTGCATCTGACTTAGGCAGCCCTCCAGCACCATCCTCAAGTCCGGCACACCCTCAAGGTAAGTCAGTCAACCTACCAATTGCCAAATGGAGTAGAATGTGTTGCTACCTGTAGCTATGGTATGGATATGAGCATGCAAGGGAATTGGGTGGCCAAATGTTAAGGCAGCAGACAGTAGACACCCATAGTGGCACCATGACATCTGTAACACATACTGGAGTCTCCATAGTAGCCAGTACTACACAGGGTGACAAAACCCACTGCAGGAAATGGGCTGAGCGACATGTGTGTCCATAAGAGCCACACATGCCAGTCAGGAAGGTTCACATAACCAACAACAGTCTCAGCCAGCAAGACAGGTGTAGACAAAAGCAAACAAATGCTGTACTATTGCCTCTGAATGAGCCCTATGGGTAACACCTCCTACAGGCCTACAAAGACAGACTACAGCAGGCCAGGCAGTTGGATGTAAGTTGTAAAGGCTAGGAAGTCAGAAACTAATATGTAGGTAATTAAAGCTAAGATCTGTAGTACACTGGTATGCTCTAGCCAGCACAATAGGTAAGACTACAGACTGAAATGGAGTACCTGACATACCAGTACAGTCCTAGCAAATGTATACAAGTGTCAGGAGTGCTCCCCCATCCAACGTATACTTATAGTGACAGTCAGGTGTCCCCCCACTCCTGTGTAGAACAGTAGAAACAGTCAGGTGCCCCCCCTGCTATGCAGAAATGTAGCAAGAGTCAATGCCAAATGACCGATGGATACCCTGCAGACACAGCATGCTACCTGTCAGTCTACAACACAAAGGTCAGCACCGCAGTAAAAACTACCTGGACTTGATCCACACATGCAATACAGATGGCCATACTGGGCATGCTCACACACTTAAACACATGAAAGCCATGTCTGCAAACACCAGTGGACCAGACATATCTGGCAGTTGCAGTTCTTAGTTCAGACACATGTCAGTATGCACCACTCCTGCCTTGCACACACAGTGGATAGGAATACAGACATACATGTAAGGACAACACACTATAATAAGCCAAAGTTAGATGGACATAGATTTGTGGAAGAGGATGACTGTGACAAGGAGCCATTCGGGCCTGTCCCACCCAGCACACAGCCAAAGAGCCCCAGACACATGAGGTGCAGATGTCACTCACTATAGATACTAGCCACCAGTATCTGTCAGCATGACAGACTATGTGGTGCACGTGCCAGCTGTGCAACATGACTGTATAAGGAAGTAGTCATCGAATATCTGTATATACGTACCTGTGACATATGACCCTGTGTGTGCCCGCATGGGACATGTCAACCCCTACATAAATAGGTTATGGCTCATGCACACACTGCCCTCCCCATAGCAGTATTATGACAAGCCTGTTGAGGTCATCCAATTTGAAATACACCTTTGGGAGAGCTGTAGCTCAGTAATCTCCATGGTGTGTCCCATAACTGCATGCTGCTGTAGTGATAAACTAGTTAGGTAGTAGTTCTAACCCTAGACTTGGCAATTGTGTGAGTGTGTGTTTGTGTGCATGCCGGTCTGACTGTGTAAAGAGAAATGCTTTTTATGCTACTCACACTCCGTACAATTCATATACCCAACTTTGGCAAGGCTGATAATGTCACTCACCTAGAAATACACCTCTGGGAAAATTATAGCACAGTAATCTCTTTAGCATATACTGTAACTGTGTTCTGCTGTAGTGTGATAGCATAGTCAGATAGGTGTTCTAACCCCAGACTTGCCAATTGTGTGTGTGTCTGACTGAATAGAGAGCAATGCTTTTTAGGCTACTTACACTCCGTACAAATCATATACTCAACTTTGGCAAGGCTGCTTATGTCACTCACCTAGAAATACACCTCTGGGAAAACCTTAACCCATTAATCTCTGTAGCGTATCCTGTAACTGCGTATTACTGTAGTGTGGGAAAATAGGTAGGTGTTCTAATCCCAGATTTGCTGGGTGTGTCTGACTGAAAAGAGAGCAATGCTTTTTAGGCTACTCACACTCTGTGCAAATCATATACTCAACTTTGGCAAGGCTGCTGATGTCACTCACCTAGAAATACACCTCTGGGAAGATCATCGCCCAGTAATCTCCATAGTGCATCCTGTAAGTGTGTACTGCTATAGTGTGATAACGTAGCTAGGTAGGTGTTCTAACCCCAGACTTACCAACTGTGCTTGTGTGGGTGTCTGACTGAGTAGAGAGCAATGCTTTTTAGGTTACTCACACTCTGTACAAATCATATACTCACCTTTGGCAAGGCTGCTGATGTCACCCACCTAGAAATACACCTCTGGGAAGCCCGTAGCTCAGTAATCTCTGTAGCGCATCCTGTAACTGCATACAGCTGTAGTGTGATTTAGAATGGTGGTAGGGTTCCATCTCCATCCATTGCAGTTCTGGATGTTTTGTGTGCACTTCAATGTCTGTGTATGGAGCAATGCATTATAGGCTATTCACTTGCAGTACATTATAAATGCCCTACTTTGGCAATCCTGCTGATGTCAGTCATTGTGAAATACACCTTTGGGGAAGGATTTCACTAGTAATCCATGTGATGTATCCTATAACAGCTCTATGCTGTAGTGTGATATAGACCTTGGTAAGGGGTTCTATATCCACACGTCAGTTGTGGATGTTTTGTGTGTCTCACTGTCTGTGTAGGGAGCCATGCATCTTAGTCTAGTCACTCGCAGTACAGTTAACATGCCCTAGTTTGGTAATCCTGCTGATGTTATTCATTGTGAAATATGCCTTTGGGGAAAAAAAGCACTTCAGTAATGTCCATGGCACATACTATAAGTGCATAGTGTTGTAGTGTAGTAAACTAGTTATATAGGGATTCTACTCCCAGACATGAGAGGTGTGTGGGTGTTTGTTTATAACTTGTATCCTGTGTAGAGGTGGTTGTGAGTGTGTGACACCTGTTAAGGGGGTTTTGCTTATTTCTTTTATGCTGGCCCTACTATATATCACAATGTCAACCATACAGGGATAACAGATGTAAATTAGTTGAAATTAGCCAGCCAATCACAGTTAGCAACCCCACTGTGCCTTCACATGTGACTCACAACGGACATACCATGCCTGACAACATGCCCTGTATGGACAGATGACACTGACATTAGGGACTGCTGTTAGCATGCTATCAATGTAGGTGCAGGGTAAACCTGCTGCCCTTTACAAGTTCCTGCCACAGGTGAGCATGACTAGCACATCTGATGATAATCTATGCTCATAACATGGGCCAGACACCCCAAGTACAGTAGCACATGTCACTGTACATGCATGTGGGAGGTGTGCACATCCCAGACACCATCCATGTCATGGACTAAGGAATCCATACATGGCAAGTGATGCATAGCATTGGCCACACACAATAGTCACCCAGGTGACTGGATGGGGGATGTAATACCCACCTGTGTGGGCAAATGCCGAAACTACAGGCCTGAGCCACAATGCAGACCATTGTCATGTGGCCTGATGCCAAGGTATACCCGTCACCTACCCTTGTAGATCCTGCTGGCACAGTTCACCACCACACACCCGTGCAGACATGCACCTAATCATGTCAGAACTGGCACCCTATGTGTTTGTGTGTGTGTTGTATGGTGCGTATGTCCACAACCACACTCACTACAACCCCCCAGGGCATACTGAAGCATGCTGTCTGATGTCTGACACCTCCTCCTATTCCTTGCCCATACAATCTCCATATGATCCGTGTGGTGCATGTGATACCTGCACATTGATGTCTTGTGGCAATCCCACTAGTGATGAGTTGCACTCCTTGTCCTGCCAAGTGTGTCAATGTGTGTGTGTCCCTGTGTGAGTGTGCCTGTGTTGATGCTGGCACCTGTTCATGCAGACAGGCACGTGTACGTCACCTACCGTATATCTAATGTATCCCTGTTGCAGATGTCACTCACCATCACATATATGTTCTGAGTACTCCACAGCAAGTAACCCATGTGGCGCATCAAATAACTGCATCGAACTGTGATAGCACTACATAGCTGTTGGGGGTTTGATACCCTGTGCTGGTAGGTGTGTGACACAAACATGCTTCAGTTTTACTCTCCCACCCCTCCGTGACATGTATTTGCCTCTGTCTGCCTCCCCCACACCCTCTCTGGTGGATGTAGAGGCCCACACCTGCTTTGCTTAGGCAGCAGCATGTGTATTTTAAGTGATGTTCATGGTCAGCTGATGGCCTTTGCATGAATTGCAGCCCTCTCCTATCTGATTGAATGTGGAACAGCTTTGGTAACATTCCCATAGCCAAATACATGGAAACACATTCCAATACCTAGGAACATCATGGTGGTGTTGGCCCTTTTCAGTCACTGTGAGCAGGAACTAGATCTGTTGTTTGGCAAACAGCATCTCAGATGAATTGGGATTTACCTCTAACAACATACATTGTGGAAAGAGGGCAACGAACATGACTTGACCAGAGACTGTAAGTGCTACTATACTGCATTTGGAGTAATGTTGGTTTAACAGTGTTCGTCTGGATTTGCCTGTCGTGCATGTCGCAATACCTGCCATGTCAGTGCCATGTATATGAGGAATCCCCATCTGCAGGGTCATCTGCAGACTGGGCAGTATTGTGCATTTGGTTTCATGTGTTAGCCATGGTGCATCTATCTTGTGTAATGCAGAAGGTAGTGTGAGGATTGCAGTCTGTAGATGGTGAAGGCCGTGACAGTTACTGACTTCATATCCCTCATAGGATATATGTTGCAACAAACCCCATTACAATGGTAAATATATGTGGTTATCACAGCAACATGTCTATACTGGCCCTGTGTATGTGCTGTCAGCCGCACCTCTGCCAACCTTTGTACATATGTCATGCATATGTGCTGTACACCATAAATAGTGTCATCATATCTGATAACAAGCCAGTGATATATCAGATTGCTACACATGTCATGTACAGTAGGGGTTATATTTCATGACATAACCTGGACATTCTGTGGATGTTTGTGCAGTAATGAGGTCTGTGTAGTGATGGTGAATGTTGGCAGTGTGTGTATTGTTAATAAGTACATTAGCTTGTGTACAAACTGTGGTAGATGTCATTGTTCTAGCTCCCCTTCTATCTGAGGTTACATGCTGCCCCACTGTATGGTACCATTTTGCCGAACAGGTTTGTAGGGCCATACACATGTCCCATACCACAGACAGCCATCAAACCAAACTATGTAGCAGCCCAGTATATGTAGGGTCATTCTGTGAGTGGCACATATGAGGATGGTGTAGAACAGATAGCCCATATACAGTAATAATATGCTAGCTTACCATATGTGGCTGTGGCTGTATTCACATTGGTTGTGGTTATGCACTTTCACACAGGTGTATCTTACCCTGTGCTGTGACATGGCTGTTGAGCCTGCTATATATATATATATATATATATATATATATATATATATATATATATATATATATATATATGCAGGTACATGTGCATTCCCCCATACGAGATGTAGGCCAGTGTTAAGCCAGTCTGCCTGTAGCCTGCAAAGTGCATTGTTACATGCCTAGCAGCCGAGTGTACTTACCCAGTGAGATGTCATGTGCAGATACTTGCCAGATGTACTGCAGCCGGGCCTGCCCTAAAAGTCATGTATGTCAGACAGAGCAGTGGGATGCTGTACAGATGTATGTCAATATCTAGTGGGTAGTATGTGTCAATGGCACCCCTGTACCAGCATTCATTATGGGTCAGGCCAGACAGGAGTGTGTGAATCCAAAACCTGTGGTGGCAAATGTATACCAATCGTTATGTGTTACACCCATCTACATGGCTATCTGCATCCATATTATCAGGCCAGGTACACATGTTGTGCACTAAGGGATTATGTGTATACCTATGGACTGTGCAGAGTGTGTCCAAATGTCCACATATATTGGCCAATATCTCTGCTGTACTCCACAGGGGCATTACATGATAGAGGCGGCACTTTACAATGATTTCCTTAGGATGCCTGTCACTAGCCAATGGTACACATGTTATGAGCAGATGTCACCTTCCACACACACCATGTCTGTGAAGACAATCCCAATGACAGTAGCAATAGTCTAGTAATGTACATGCTATACATACCTGACATGCCTGAACTACGACTTTGGGACTATAGGGTCTGGGGTAGGGCTACACTCCATGTCCAGGACATATGGTGGAAATATATGTACATATACTTATCCAGATTGCCATATATATATATAAATATATATATATATATATATATATATATATATATATATATATATATATATATATATATATATACATACATATATATATGTATATATATATATATATATATATATATATATATATATATATATATATATATATATACATATATATATATATATATATATATATATATATATATATATATATATGTATATGAATGTTGGCAGTATGACTGGTATAGGGAGAGAGATAGCTGATATGATGGACAGAAGGAAGGTTGGTATATTGTGTGTGCAAGAGACCACATGGAAGGGGAGTAAGGCTAGGTGTATCGGAGGTGGGTTCAAATTGTTTTATCATGGTGTGGATGGGAGGAGAAATGGCGTAGGAGTTATTCTGAAGCAACAGTATGCTGAGAGTGTTTTGGAGATGAAAACAGTGTCGGATAGAGTGATGTTTATGAAGCTGGAAATTGATGGTGTAATGATGAATGTTGTTAGTGCATATGCTCCACAAGTTGGGTGTGCAATGGATGAGAAAGAAAAATTTTGGAGTGAATTGGATGAAGTGGTGATGACTGTACCCACGGGTGAGAGATTGGTGACTGGAGCAGATTTCAATGGGCATGTTGGTGAAGGGAACAGAGGGAATGAGGAAGAGATGGGTAGGTATGGTGTTAAACAAAGGAATGCAGAAGGTCAGATGGTAGTGGATTTTGCGAAATGGATGGACATGGCTGTGGTGAATACGTATTTTAACAAGAGGGAGGAGCATAGGGTGACCTACAAGAGTGGAGGAAGATGCACAATGATGGATTATATCTTATGTAGGAGGGCCAGTTTGAAGGAGATTGGAGACTGTAAAGTGGTGACTGGAGAATGTGTAGTTAGGCAGCATAGGATAGTGGTTTGTAGGATGACGTTGGTTATCAAGAAGAGGAGGAGGAGTGTGAGGGTAGCACCAAGGATCAAGTGGTGGAAATTGAAAAAGGGTAATTGTGAGGTGGAGTTCAGGGATGAGTTAAGGCAGGCACTGGGTGACAGTGAAGAGTTACCAAATATCTGAGTAACTACAGCAGATCTAGTAAGGGAGATGGCTAGAAAGGTGCTTGGTATCACATCTGGACAGAGGAAGGAGGGCAAGGAGACATGGTGGTGGAATGAGGAAGTACAGGAGAGTATACAGAGAAAGAGGTTGGGAAAGAAGAAGTGGGATTGTCAGAGAGATGAAGAAAGTAGACAGGAGTATAAAGAGATGAGGTGCATGGCAAAGAGAGAGGTGGCAAAGGCTAAGGATAAGGGATATGAAGAGTTGTATGAAAGGTTGGACACTAAGGAGGGAGAAAAGGACCTGTATCGATTGGCTAGACAGGGGGACTGAGCTAGGAAAGATGTGCAGCAGGTAAAGGTGATAAAGGATAATGAGGGAAACATACTCACAAGCGAGGAGAGTGAGTTGAGGAGATGGAAAGAGTACTTTGAGGGGTTGATGAATGAAGAGAATGAGAGGGAGAGAAGGTTGGATGATGTAGGGATAGTGAATCATGAAGTACAATGGATTAGTAAGGAGGAAGTAAGGATAGCTATGAAGAGAATGAAGAATGGAAAGGCTGTTGGCCCAGATGACATACCTGTGGAAGCATGGAGGTGTTTAGGTGAAATGGCAGTGGAGTTTTTAACCAGATTGTTTAATGAAATCTTGGAAAGTGAGAGGATGCCTGAGGAATGGAGAAAAAGTGTTTTGGTACCGATTTTTAAGAATAAGGGTGATGTGCAGAGCTGTAGTAACTACAGAGGGATTCAATTGATCAGTCACAGCATGAAGTTATGGGAAAGAGTAGTGGAAGCAAGGTTAAGAAGGGACATGATGATTAGTGATCAGCAGTATGGTTTCATGCCAGGAAAGAGCACTACAGATGCAATATTTGCTCTGAGAGTGTTGATGGAGAAGTACAGAGAATGTCGGAAGGAGTTGCATTGCGTTTTTATAGACTTAGAGAAAGCATATGACAGGATGCCTAGAGAGGAGTTGTGGTATTGTATGAGGAAGTCAGGAGTGCCAGAAAAGTATGTAAGAGTGGTACAGGATATGTACAAGGGTAGTGTGACAGCAGTGAGGTCTGCGGTGGGAGTGATGGATGCGTTTAAGGTGGAGGTGGGGTTACATCAAGGATCAGCTCTGAGCCCTTTCTTATTTGCAATGGTGATGGACAGGTTGACAGACAAGATCAGACAGGAGTCCCCATGGACTATGATGTTTGCAGATGACATTGTGATCTGTAGTGAGAGTAGGGAACAGGTGGAGGAGACCCTGGAGAGATGGAGATATGGTCTAGAGAGAAGAGGAATGAAGGTCAGCAGGACTAAGACAGAATATATGTGTGTGAATGAGAGGGAGGATAGAGGAATGGTAAGGATGCAAGGAGTAGAGGTGGCGAAGGTGGATGAGTTTAAATACTTGGGGTCAATAGGTCAGAGTAACGGTGAGTGTGGAAGAGAGGTGAAGAAGAGAGTACAGGCAGGATGGAGTGGGTGGAGAAGAGTGTCAGGAGTGATTTGTGACAGACGAGTACCTGTAAAAGTGAAAGTGGAGGTCTACAAGAGGTTAGTGAGACCAGCTATGTAATATGGGTTGGAGACAGTGGCATTGACAAAACGGCAGGAATTTGAGCTGGATGTGGCAGAATTAAAGATGTTAAGATTTGCACTGGGTGTGACGAGGGTGGACAGGATTAGGAATAGTTATATTAGAGGGTCAGGCCAGGTTGGAAGGTTTGGAGACAAAGCCAGAGAGGCACGATTACATTGGTTTGGATATGTGCTGAGGAGAGATGCTGAGTATATTGAGAAAAAGATGCTAAGGATGAAGCTATCAGGTAACAGGAAAAGAGGAAGGCCTAAGATAAGGTTTATGGATGTGGTAAGAGAGGACATGCAGGTGGTTGGTGTGACAGAGCAAGATGCAGAGGGCAGGAAGAAATGGAAACAGGTGATCTGCTGTGGTGACCCCTGACAGGAAAGCTGAAAGGAGATGATGATGATATATATATATATATATATATATATATATATATATATATATATATATCTACACATGTGTACTACTTCCGATTACCACTGTCATGGCAACCACCCACTATAAGTCCCTACAGCATGTGGGCGTGGTCCCTTTACATTTCCTGTGTGATGGACATCCTTCCTGTGTGTGGGCATCAGTGTTACAGACAGCAGGTAGCAATGCCTATTACAGGAGAACCTGCACACTCAGAGTGGACACATATTTGTATGAGGATCAGGAACTACAGACAGACTATGAGTACAGTTGTGTTATGCTTTGTATAGTACTGGTATTACAGGGTGTGTGTGTGTGTGTGTGTGTGTGTGTGTGTGTGTGTGTGTGTGTGTGTGTGTGTGTGTGTGTGTGTGTGTGTGTGTGTGTGTGTGTGTGTACATAATAGTCTACCTTGGAATGCAGTCTGTCTGCATAGCTCACTACTGTGGGCCTATCCTTTTGCTGGACAGAAGTATGCCTGTCATGTGATGCCCGTCCACCACATAGGTCTTTTGTCAGATATTACACTGGCAGTGTGTGTGTCGTGTGCTATCTTGGCTACATCCATTTCTGTTTCTAACCTCAATTCCCTGACTAAGGGTATGTTGCAGACTATCCTGTAATGCCAGCACCTTGCTTAGTGTATGGCAACAGTGTTACACATATATGCCTGTGTGCCTGTCTCTGTCCTCCACCTACATACCAAGCTGTTGGAGGTTGTTCTATAGTGGGCTGTGAGTATATCACACTGCCATTGCTGCCATTAGTCCACTGCTGTTGTATCCCCCACACATACAGTGGGGCTGGGGCCATATATGTGTGGGCATCATCTACACAATACATGTGTGCCCTTATGCACTGCAGAGGCCAGTGCATGTAACAGTGGTACATGGGCTTGTATTATTGAATCTAGGTGGGGAGCACCATAAATGACCTAGGCTGTTATAAAATGTGGGGGTATCAGGGGTGAGCTGCCACAAAGTATCTGGCTTTACAGTATTTTATACTTTACTTATATTGACATTACTTACATGACATTACTTACATGACTTGGGGTACGGCAAGCCTACTACCTCCTGCCATAAAGACTGTTCTGTTTGTCAGTGTGGTCATGATGGTGTCAGTTATGCCTTGTCATGTACCAGTTAGAATCAATTTGATCACAAATGTCTTTACCTCCTACTGAGTTTGTACGGAGTGTAGATAGAGGCTGTTGAACTACACACCTGCAGTACATACTGTTGATTGTTTGGTATCCTGTGACCCAGTCTGTCTTCACTATTGTACAATCTGAAGGGCTTGGCCTGGACAGCAACAGTTGTGAACCCTTCTAGACTACTGTGTTGGTGTAACTGTTTCACAATTGCAGTACTCTGTTTATATGGTTGTCAGTATCTGAACAGCTCTATGACATGGCATATAGAACTGTTATAGTACACAATTAAAGGATTCCCATATCTGTAAACCTGTATGTTGTGTCTTTCCTATGACCTTTCTATGGGTATATATTGCAGGCAACGAGTGACATTTGTATGTGTGGCCCATACAGTGTCCAGTTGTTCAGGTGTTAACTGTAGGCATAGTAGCTGTTCCATATCGTCTACATATGTATCTTACTGTACATTTATCTGCGTGCGTATGTGTAGTCACATGTATATATATATATATATATATATATATATATATATATATATATATATATATGTATATCTGTATCTGCATATCTGTGTCTATGTATCTGTATCCTGGGGATGTTGATGGTTTCCACATATTACATGTTCAATGGGAGGCAGAATGTACTTGGTAGCGTATTGCAGGGCGCATGTGTTTGGCTGCGGGGAGGATGCCTATTTGTACAAGACATATAGTGTGTGGGGCCTCTCAACCCCATTAACAGTGCATGTGGACATATGAGTATTTGTTAATCTGCCATTGCTATCTACAGATGTATGGCCATATATACCTATATAGATATATATATATCTGCTAACATATATATAGCTATGTCTGTATATACCTACATAGCTATATATCCGCATACACATATGTAACGTGCAGTGTATATGTAGACACATATATGTGTCAATTTAGGCATATGCATGTACATATGTGCATACATAATGATATATATGTATATAGACTTAGTAAAACTATATAGATATATATATATATATATATATATATATATATATATATATATATATATATATATATATATATATATATATATATATATATATATATATATGTTGTATTTGTTTAAGGATTGGATGATATGTGTCGGAGAACATTGCATTTCTGTGTATCTGTCATGGGTTAGTGGTACATCACTTTGTCTAGGGTGTGCAGGGTCCTTGGTTTGAGCCTTGTAAGAGCTGTTTATTTTGTTGCTGGGCAAAACACGGCCCGTTGGATACAGAGTGATTAAGGCACTTTTAAGCAGTTGTAAGCGGGTTTGCATGGGTTTGCATGATGGCAAGCATTGCTAACCTCCACTTATGTTTTCGCACATTCAGCTTTGGATTTGCTCAACCTGTGTTGGCTTAGCTTACCCCCACGCAAACCCACAGAAACCCACTTACTGCCACTTACCCCGTGCTGATTTCTTTAAAAGAAAAGAAAAAGGGATTGATAGGAAAGTGGTGAATGCCCATATCACCGCCCACTATCTGTCCCATCTTCATGCATTTTGTTCTGAAATACAGTTCCCCTTCTCAGTTTCAGGCTGTAACACAAAACTGTTAAAAGTTTATAACAAACAGAAGTAGCCCTGCCATCAAGAAGAGTACACCCTGAAACCAAAAATATATTGTTTATTTGACCAGCAGCTGAAGACAGAAAAGCAATAATGTTTACTATCGTGATCATTGCAAGAAATACTCTGAAGCATCACAGTATGGCAAATCCCCTTGTTGAACTCAAAAAAAGAGTGAGCACAGTGATTCCACTACATGCAAGTGAGGAAAAAAAGTAACATTAGACCTTTAACCTGCAGCTACTGAAGGAAATCATTGAGCAATTTTAGATGTATGATTTATATATGCTGCATTATCAGGAAACACAAATGAACTGGAGATGGAGCATTATTTATCAGACAAGCGGAACATCAACAAGTTTATAATCAGCAGCAGCAGCAGTGAATGTTTCGTGTGAATTATTAGTTCCCCTAGCTACCCCAGTAAATAACCCATTGCATTTGAGTGTTCTTAAATGGCCAGGAAGTTTGTATAATCACTAAAATCTAAAGAAATAACAGAACACCTCCAGCGGTCTTACCTCAAAGGCAGTCTTGAAAAAAATCGTAACTCTAAAGTCCAGTGATTGCACATTTCCATATATGTAGAATCAGTACCAGTGCCAATTTATGGTTATTGCAGGTCACATAGCTTCTTCTCAGTTTAAATCCTTTAAGCACCAAGTGTCTCACTCTGCTGCAGACAGGTATTACTGCACCTGTCAAGCTGATGTTAGCAATTTTTTGTATCAGACTTAAAGAACACTAGAATTAATATACGTGGAGACTGGAGAGAGAGAAAGAAATAAATGCTTCCTTCTTTTATTTATTTATTTACCCAATACATGTCTTTTTTTGTTTGTTTGTTTCTTTTTTACTTACTTGAGGAGCCGGAGAAAGTATTTTTTTTCATTCTGATCCTGCCCCCTGCCTTCGAGTACCTGTAGAGACTTGGAGTGCTGCTGCTGTGCAGAGCAGACGGTGCTGTTGATGTGTGGAGCAGAAGAAAACTCTGCAGAACTTGTCTTTAACTTTACTTGGCAGAGAGAACTTAAATTGTAAACAACAGTTGGGACAAAACAGCTCTACTAGCACTTGCAGCTGTTGTGTACCACTTCCAAAAACAAGCAAAGCACACATTACATGAATGAATGAACAGTCCAGGTACAACACTAAGGAGGTCTGCTTCAGTCAGTATGAAGATAACATCATCATCGTGCACTCCCCTGCCAGTCATTGATGATGTCAGCTGCCACTTCAAACTGCAAAAAAAAAAAAAAGAAAAAAAATCTGGAATTGAAAGGGGCCACCGGGAATCCATGGCACCCCATTATTTTGCCGTCAAAAGCAATAAATACTGAGGAATTCAGTATGGTTGAGAGGTATGTCTACCACAGTGATCCCAAGAAACTGAGTGATATAATCTCTTCAGTTTGTTCTGGGTCTGGCCCAGGTCCTCTTCCCAGTGGAGTATGCCTGGTACAGCAATAATAGGAAGCTTCCAGAAAGTACATCTCACAAGGTGCCCAGACCACTTCAACTTACACCATACATCACAGAGGATCAGTGGTTTTGTCCTAAGCTGCTAACTCCATCACAGACAGTAAGCCTGAAAAACCTAGCAAAGGTACTTCATTTTTGCCCCTTTTAGTCAGTAGTCAGAGATCATAACCATTGGTGAGGACAAGAACATAAACATATCAGTAAATTGAGAGCTTCATTCTGTTACAAAGCTCTCTCTCTAACAGTGTGGTTCAAACAATACCTGTCATTGTGCCATCACTGTGCCCAGAAACAGGTCAGTCTCCTGTTATCTTTTTCACTTGCTTATGGACAAACACCCACCCAAAACCCAAAGATATGTAAAATCCTCCAGTTGGAGTAGATGTTCTCTCACCTACAGAAACAGTTCACTCTTTTCCAGGAATGAACCAAAACCTCTGATTTGAAGGATCTACTTTATATCCAACCACCTCCGAATCAGCACTGAGCTACTAAAGTGCATGCTGAATCTCAGGTCATCTGAGACCAAGAGGATGTCATCTGCAAGCAGCGCAGAAGTAGTCCTCATAACATTCCCATGTTGGCAACTCTTCACAGCTTTCTAGCACTTCGACATCCTCCCATGACTATCTAACAGGAGGGGATTGAAGGTATGTATTCCCTTACTGCAGTCTGTACGTGGTTTGACTATATTTATTTTAACTCTCAGAAACACAGCACAACTTTCACTCTGAAGACATAAGAAAACAAAATCTGTTATTCTTTCTTTTTCAAAAACTGGAAACAGCTTATGGTTTAATGACTTACTCTGTCATTCTATATGCAAATGGTGAGGGGAGGAATCAAACACAGAGCTACAAATATTAACAACCACCTGTACCTAATGCTCTGCATTAAAGTGTCACTCAGTTTAAATATAAAAGTAGGTCAGGTGATAATCTGTCGTCAGCATCTGTGTTTCTCTCTTTTATTTATTTATTTATTTTTTTTGCTATTTTTTTCTAGTTTCATTCAGTCCACAAAGCCATAGACATGTCTAAGGTGCATACTTACCTGTTAACAAATGTCATAGAATGATTATACAAAAGGATATTTTAAAATATTGTATCAGATGAGCCTTACATTTGGCCCGGACTCCATTATGGCCTTTCAACAGTAAAACCAATCTTTCAGTTTCTATTTTTGTAATCAGTTTAATTAGCCAGTAATATATGAATTAGTTGACTATGCTTGATGTGTGATTCACAGTTACCAATGTGCTTCTAATAAAATGCCAACATGTGCAATTAGCATTTGACTAGATTTAAATTTTAAAGTGCACTGTGAAAAATTGTAATTAAATGTGAAGACTCATAACTCACAGCACATTCAAAAACATGTTGTGCATTCAAACACTTCGTTGCTACTTTGCTAGCATCTGGCTCATCTGCAAAAGAGCAAATCAATTTCATTTTAAATTAAATTGTACACCCATTTTTACATTTCTATTAAATAGAGTAAAGCCAAGTAATGTGTTTGGTTTTCCATGGGTATGCAAGGGAAGGAAGGGAAATGTGATTTAAAAATTCCAGAAATAAAACTTGGTAGAAGAAGGGGGGATACAAGAGCATTCAGAATAAAACTTCAGACTGAAACACAGATACATATGTCAAATTAATGGCAGAAGCTTTAGGTGAAATTTACTTTTAAATTCTTTTTACTTTAATGATGTGAGCTATAGCTCACGGATATGGAGCTTGACTCCAGATATAAAAGTCATTGGTTCAAGTCTATGTGCCCTGCGGTGCTTTGTTGTAGGGATATGATTTTTCCACATGATGCAAGAAGTTCTGGTTTATAATCCTGGCAAAGACCATCATTTATAGTGTGGCAGCTAGTGCAGAGGAAAAAGGCTGTTATCTATTAACAAACTGCTTCCTGAAGTGCAGGCTTTATTGCTGCAGCCTCCACTTGTCTAGTGTGTGACAGAACAGGTCAGTTAAATAGAAAATACATTGGGACAATTAGAAGTTGGACTACACTCCCGGATTGCATGTCTAGCAATAACCTATAAAAATCCTGCAGGAAATTTACTTTATAAGGGCAAGTTTGAGTATACTGTTCACATTAATCAACAATCCAAACTATTTGTAAGACAGAGGTTCCTGCAGTTTAATTTTGTGCATTTTAGTTGTTGTTGTTTGTCTTTCGGCTTTTCCCGGTTAGGGGTTGCCACAACGGAACTCTGGTCTGCTAATGATTGGCAGTAGATTTTCACGAACGCCGAGGTGCCAGCTCGACATTCAACCGTTAATGAAGGCACGCTCATTTACGCATGTCTTTCGAACGCCCACACAACTGCGGGGAGGACATGCAGACTCCATACAGAAGGCACTTTAGCTGAGAACTGAACAGGAGAACCTCTTGCTGTGAAGCAACAACGCTACCGCTGCACCACCGCGGATGCATTTTGTGCATTTTAGTGCATACTACTTAAACTTTACTAATAATAAGAACTGAAGAATCCTTGCTGTTTGCATAGTTTATATAGACTGCCTCTGCTGTCATACCTTCCCTTACTAGTAGCTGTCACTTTTTATACTTGCACAGGATAGCTGATCTGAGATGTGCACATTGGAATACAAATAATAACTTTATTAACTTAGTTTACTACTGACATATACTCCACTCCTTTGCTATTTCTGGGATTCTCTATCAGAAGTTCAAATCCAGATAATGGAATTCCTAAAACACTAAATATTTATGTGTGAGTAACATATCATGGTATATTTCCAGAGTTTCAACCTCCCTCACCCTATGGCATAGGGACTGCATCCCCCCAAAACCAGTACTTCTGAATAATCAAGATCTCTGTACTTCAAGGAAAGGGAATTTCCTTGAGATACAGATGTTTCAAACTTACTGTGCATTTCCTCCAAACTATATTTAAATATTTGATATTTTGAGACACCACTTGATCTGCAGAAAATTACAATTTGTACCTCAGTCGAGTGATTTTTAAATATTTTTATCATCAGCATTGCGTTACAGAATTTATCTCCATAACACAATGTGTTCCTTGTGAAGAGATGACATAATCGGATAGCATTTTATTTTCTTTTTTTATGTAATGATACATTGTTAAGGGTATGGATTCTATAATGACTGAATACTTCAGAATACCTACTGTGGATGAGATTCTAGAAGACACGATGAAAGCAGAATGAGTACTAAAGTACTTAGCATGGAATAATTAGGGATTCTATGCATGTCAGTGTGATTCCAAAACACATCTTACACACACACAGCACAGCTGAAATGCAGCAAACAGCCACACTGACTCCATTTTTCAAATCCTCGGCACATACATCACAAGGAATTCAAGCAAATACCACGGATTAAGGTGAAATCTGTAGCAAAATGAAAAAAAAAATAATAAAATGCAACCAGCTGGTAATATACAGCAACAGGCAGCAGTGATGCAAGCCATAAATGAGGAGGCTGTGGCTGTGCATCCTAGAAGGCTGTCAGCTAGATTCAGAGCAAGACTGCAACTAAACCAGTTGTCAGACCAGGAAATAATCGAGAGATATCATCTAGAGAAACAAATGGTGCAGACTGTCTGTAACATGTGTGCCTCACACATGTCTGTGCAGACTCTGCTAGGAAACCCCATCCCTTTGAAACCAAAGTGTGTCTCAACCTGGGTCTACTTGCATCTGGGACATTACAGAGACACATGGGGGATGCTGTGGCAGTATAACAGACAGCTGCCAGTTATATCCCGGAAAAATTCCTGGAAACAATGTACAGCAGGGTAGATGACTACATACACTTTACATCCACCCCCATGGAGCAGAAAACTGTAATACACCAGTTCTGTAACACAGCAAACTTCCCATGTGTAGTTGTTACATCCAGAACAGTACATCCAGAAGCAGACTGATAAACAGAAAGGGGTGGCCATCCATCATCTGCCAAATTGTGTGTGTAGCAGATGGTTGCATAACAAACATCATGGCAACACAACCAGGAAGTATCCATGATACTGCCATTTGGATGGAAAGTGGACTGAAGACTGCATTCCAGCAAGACAAAGGACCTGAGGGACTAATACTGGGGAAGCACAGGAACACAGCTAGGATGCTACTTAAGGATACCCCTCTCAGCAATATCCAGTCTGACCAAAAGTGTTTTAATTCCCCACAATAGGTGACTGTGGTTATCCACTTGAGCTGTGGCTAATGACCCTGTACAGTGAACCATCCAACCCTGCATAGGAGGCCTACAATAGAGCACATGCAACACTTAGTTATGCCCTAGAGTGTGAGTTTCATGCATTGAAAGCTGGGTTCAGATGTCTGGACACATTTGGTGGTGCACTGCAATACAAACCCGATAAGGCAGCACAGATGATAGCGGTGTGTGCCGTGCTCTACAACATGCTAACCAGAGCATACAGTGGTCTTCCAGTTGCAGATGTGAATGAACTACCCCAAGAATCCCAAATGTCTAAAAAGGAGATCCCACAATTATTGGAGGAGGAGCAGGAGGATACTGGGAACAAAAGTCACAGGCATAGGCAACATATGGTGTGACCAAAAGTGCAGGCCCAGGCTACACGGCAGCATATGACCAAAACATGTGAGTCATGACAAGCCACATGTACATGAGTACACAGATTGAATAGTAATGTCCAGGTGTTGACCCACCACAGCAACACATATTGCATCTAATGGCAAGTACCCACTAGATGTACACACTGAGCATCATAAATAACATAAGCATAACATATTCCAACATGAACATATGCAAATGTGTAAAAAAAAATCAACTCAGGGCACAATGGCACAATTGACAGAGGTATGCATACGCACTCAGTTTGCAGTGTCGCTGTATGGTAAATAATAAGTGACAGACATCAGAGTTACACTTACATATCTGTACAATATTATAACATGACACAGTAGAAAGCACACATGACATAATGCAGACATTTTATTTCAGAAAACACATATCACAGTACAGTGGTACTGAAATAATATGAGGCAGCTATGTGTAGCTGCCTGACACACTCTAATAGAGTCCTGGTGGGCCTTGTTGAAGTCTCACACTAATGTCCTCCCTGCCACAACCACATACAGACACATCCTGCTCTGGATGATACACAGAGTAGCTGGATGAGGGTACAACACCATACTGAGATGAAGGAGCATGACTGCGAGTTGAAAGCCTTGTGACACATGGGACCTCAAAAGACGGGCCAGCAGTTGACATCTGTGCAGGTTGGACCACAGACAGGGATTTTCAATGCCCAGTGGTGGTTCTGTGGACAGGTAGCCTGCCTCTCACAGGTTGTAATCTGCTGTGCATAGTCATGGAACACAAAATCCTGCTTGTAGTATGACACTGCTCTAGTACCATGGAAACCAGGGTTCCATTGATCATGCCACGTCTGTCAATTGGCCATGTACAACATCAGCTTGTCTATGTCTACAAAGATGCCCTGTGTCTGGTTGTTGTGTGGATCTGCCAGCAGCAGTGCTCCTAACTATGGTGTGTTGATCAATGGTATCACTCTGTTGAATGTCCACTGTGTCATAATCCTCTGAATGTGTTGACAAGTGGACCTCCACATCTGAGGATAAATCTGGTGCAACATTAATGTTAACTTCACAGATGGACTCTCCAGACAACTCAAGGTCTCTGTGCCAGGGGCTTACTACCAGACTGAGACACATTGTGAACAACATAATGATCACTAGTAGGGCTGCTGGATGTTAAAGATAATTGAAGTGCTACAAGATGCAAACCACTGATCAGGACAATGTACTGCATGTGCATTTAACAGAATGTACATACCATAACTATATAATCTATTAACACAGCCAATATACATGCCATATGTGGTATATACAAAAAAAATTAAAAAAAAACACCTGACAAACACTTATGGGATGATGCTATTGTTCTACTGGGATGAACTTCAACTAGTGTAGGGAAAGAAAACACATTATGGATCACATCATTCACAACATTAATTAGGTGAACAAAGTTAAAAGATACAGAATGTGTGACATACAAATACAATTGGATGGGGAGCCCGAAATTCATCTGTGGTTTGGTACCTATGTCTTTAATGGACCATGCAACCTGTAAATGGTTCATCTCCCAGGGCCCTGCTTAAACTTATCAAGGGTATCAGAACTTGTCAGAGATTTAAGATGCATGGCTAGGCTTAAAACACCATTGCGGTTGTTAGCCTAGTAAACACCTATGAATCTATGAACCTATACCCCTCGCATGTGCACTTGAGGACTCCTGCACTGTAGAGGTAGTAAGTTGTACTGTGTATCCTGCAGTGGAAAAGTAAAGAGAAAGATGGCACAGTCATGTGTTTAACAAAACAATACTGACACCATGACATTCACAACACAGTAATATGGGCTGCAAATATTCGCATGAGAGACACTGCAACTGTGCACCAGAAAGGCCTGTATTGACAAATATTGACAAAAAATGTTAGAAATCAAGTGTGCTATACATTTTTAAAAGCTATAACAATGTTACCTTAACATACTTGGTCTGTCTGTTCCTGATAATGCATGGCTTGTCCCTCCACTGGATGTACATGCAGTGTCCATTTAATGAGGTGAGGGCACTAACAAGGTAGTGTTCTCAATACTTGTATAGAAACACTCACCTGCTGCTGCCTGTTGTAGGCTCAAAGTAGATAGACCTGTGAATATTAATGCAATAAACATTATAAGTGTTGTTTGCACTGCTCTGTCTGTAACTCAGATGTACCAGAACATGTAATTATACTTACATTCATCATCTTCACCCTGTGTGGAAGCATGCTCATGACTCAGCTGTGCTACTATAAATCAATACAGCAATACACAAATATGCATGCTGAAGCAATATGCAGTGAGTATCACAATACTCATCCTTATACTGAACATAAATACATACATGCCCATCCTGGAAATCCAGCTTCAATCCCACCACCAGTGATACTTTACTCCCCTCTTGCTGTATGCAGTAAGACCAAAAAATTGTGATGTCATCGGGGGTCAGTGGCATCCCACAGTCTGTAATAACATGTCACTCTGTTGGCTGCACAAAGGATCATGTCTGAGCAGGGTCATCTACAGGCCTCTTGGGATCAACTGTGGCCTCCAACTGCATTGATCATGTTGGTGAGGTCTGTCCAGATTTCATTTCTCCAAACAGTATCTCCTGAATGGCCTAGGAGTCTCCTTCCATTTTGGCAGAGAACATCAGTTATGATGTCATTTCCTGAAGGGAAAAGTTGTCACCCCAAGACAGTTGGCTATCTTGAACACATCGATACACACATGACAATATTCATGTTTGAGCACATTTATGAATTTGATTCTGTGAACAGCATATGTTAAAATAAACACTATGCATTCCTGTGTAGTACAAAGATCTGTATAACACAGTCTGTGATAAATATTAACATGACATTTAAAAAGTATCAACAATGCATTCATACAACATCTGTAAAATCAACATAACTTGTAATATCTGTACAGTTCATGACTGGGATTAGAGTCCCTGCCACGACATATATGTTTAACGGAGGTCCAAAGACAACAGCATCATTCCACCAGAGTCTGCTTGCATTGCACATTAAAATACTACATCAATTAACAATTAAACAACTTACAGAATGTGTCAGAATAACTCAGAAGCCATACACATACAGATACATAGTAAACTGAGACAGTAGTGATAACACCTTTATTAAGAGGAATCACTGAAGAAATGTCTGCAACAGCAACAGCACACATTTTGGCACTGTATTAGGAAACATGATTAAAGAAATATCTGAAAGATCAACATCAAATGCTAAACATGGATACTGTCATAATCCTTGGATTTCTGTAGCCAGATCACAGAGTACAAGGAATTACTAATAGGAATTGCAAACGATCCATACATCCTCCTCTATATACTGTAATCCTTTGCAGTGGAAGTCTGTCTAAATAACTGCATATAGTACTGAACAAAAATATTTACAAGAACAACACATGTATGCATACATTTCCAGACAAAGACTCCAGGAGCCTTTGATAAATTTTCTTAAGCTTAGCATTTTGAGTAAATATGACTTAAAACATGCACTTTTTGAAATAATTATCTTTAACAGATTTATTAATTACCACTACAGAACTTCCACCAGTTGCCAATGTACCTTGTACTCAGACTCACAGAATCAAAGGGCACCCCTGTGCACCCAGTTTTAAGTACCATTTCCACCATACATAATTAATGAGGTTAATTAAAATTCAAGTTTTTGGAATCCCATTCATGCACATCTGTGTAAATTGCTTTTATATGTTAAAACATCCAGGTGTATCACATAAACACCCAGTAGGTATTGATAAGTGGTAACATGTGTGGTATGTGCTTGTTATCTTCCAATAATCTTTGAACATGGTATCAGCCACTTTCAAATATTGATTTTGATACATTTACTGAACAGAACATTGCTAACTGCAAACTGAGTGTTGCCTCAGTGAACATTTCTGTGTTTTTCTGTTTTTCAGAGTTCTACATATTGAGGATCATGATGTCTACTTCGAAGAGTCTGAGACATGTACATGCACCCAACTGGAATGATGAAAAGATGACCAAGATGTTGACAGTATACATCAGATTTGAGCAACGGATGACAGCCAGACCCAGGAACTTTGCTATTATTGATGTGTGGAACTGGATCTCAAAGGAACATTGATGAAGGATGGGGATCTACTGCACTGTACTGTAGGTTCATCATTGCTATAATGACTTGCATCAGAGGGACTTAGCCAAGCTTCATTGGAGGGTCAATGAGGTGCAGAGGCATCCCACAGATCCCTAGAGTAAGTAACAATATTCTACAAATACCTTAACATTCCTACAGATTTTACAGCTGTTTCTTTGGACCATATATATAGATACATACATACATGCATACACACACACACACATATATATATATATATATATATATATATATATATATATATATATATATATATATATACATATATATATATATATATATATATATATGTGTGTATATATATATATATATATATATATATATGTATGCATGTATGTATGTATCTATATATACTTTTTAAAAATGCTATTACTTTTTTTTTTCCTATGAACACAGTGCTGACATGAATGTAATTTAAAAACAGTTTAGCTACATGAGCAGTATGTGTTCATATTTTGCAATCTTAAGCCAAGATCATCAGTCTACTGCCCATCAAGATGATGTCATACCATTCATTCTTTTCACTGCCTGGGCAACATGCTTTTACAGTTAAGATGTTTTAGGTAGACAGGTAGGCCTCAAAGTTACAGTATGGATATAGATGGCCATTAGAGGTTTGAATCTCACATCCTTCAGTAAATGCTCAAAGCTAGTAACACCTGAATTTAAAAATGTCAGCTGTATATTCTGTTTATCTTATGTTCTTCAGAAAGACAGTCTATAAATTGTGCTGTGAAATGTATATCATTATTTGCTAATTACACTGTGATTTTTTTTTCTGACAACGAGGACCACAGTCAGAAAAGAACAATGTGCATCTAGCAGATGCACAGGCTTGAACAGCAGCAGAGGGAGAGAGGTATGTTGGATATTTTATGTATATTATGAACTGAAATGCATATTCCACTGTTTTCAAAGCTGTAATTTTCAAATTAACATATTTATTCATTAGAATGCGGGAATGCTTATCATGCATCAGTAAGGTAAGTGAAATCAGCAAATGGTATCTGTCATTACAACTGCGTATAAAACTTATAATGTTGACATATTTTGCATTTTTTATCTAGTTTGTCAGCACACATTTTTTAACAATACATTCACAACCTATATGACAGTTTTTTGTATGTATCTGTCGCACAGATTTTAAAGTGAATGTGTTATATACAAGTGTAAGTGCGTTGACTATTATATATGATGTATGGTTTGGCACACTTGTATGCATGTTTTCTGAGTGGTTGAGTATAACCTGCCTCCTCACAGAGTAAATAGGAGTCTGCTGTGTCAGTATTAGCACTGCTGTCTTCAGTTCAACATTGGTATTGCATCTGCCTCACTCACCATGGGTGCATTTGTTAAAACACTGTTATAGCTTATGTTGACTGATTCTTGAGCAGGTACCTATTTAAAAATAGCAGTTCCTAATCAGCACACATTCCACCTCAACATTGACATTGTTTATGTCTCCAACCCCTTTAAAAACACTCATATAGCCTATGTTGACTGACACTTGAGCAGCAGTTCATAATCAGCAAGCATATTCTCAAAGTTTTATTTTGCAAGCCTTTTGAAGGTAATGCATACAGTTGTACGCATGCATTATTGTTAACAGATATATTACATTCTGATATGTCTAAAGTTGTTTTGATTGAGCATATAACATTGTTTTTAGTATTGCACTCATTGCATTGATGTGGGTTCAGCCAGATATCATGCTGTCTGTCTCAGGAAGCTGTCATATGGTTTGCCTATTCTCCTCAGTAATGTCCATTACCTTTCTCCTTATCTTTATAATGACATGTTACAGCTGCTCATATACATCTTTGAATGCAGATAGCAAAATATGTTTTTTAAACATTCATACATTCTTACAAAGCTAATGATGCATGTGTGTGTATAAGCAAAGAGAATTGTTCAGGAAAGAATACTGTTGGTCTTTTTAGGAGTATGACATACAGGACCATAGGTAACTCTGCCCTTAATAGATGTGTCTCAGTTCCTGTGTAAATTGTCATCATAATGATATTGTATTGTGCTATGATTTTTATGGGACTGTTCTGTATGATACACATTTTTTTTCTATTTTGTTTTGCAATTATATTTAAAGAGCATGGTACCCTAAGACATTTGCTAATCTGAAGACTTTGATTTGAACATGAGAGGCCACTGCTAGAATCATCTGAAGAAGATGGTGACAATGATGCCTGGGCACCTGGACCTGCCCCTGGCCAAGACATACTGCCTACACCCAAGAGGAGATGTCCACAGGAACATGATAGACAATTTTGGGGAGTAGATCTGAGAGGTCATGACTGATTTCTTCTGAATATTATGAGAGACATGATAGGGACCTTGTTTGATGAGATGCCATGGGCTATGTGGGATTAGTTCAGGGCGATAGCTTGTGAGATCATTCAGGAGTCTGATCCACATCAGCCTGGTGTCTCTGGTCAGTAGGTATTGTCTGTGTGCTACACTTTCTGTTAAACTGCCAACATAGTGATTACAATTTAATTGATTGGACTGTATATGCACTCTTGTGCATGGGTACTATGTATATGTCATGCTTATGTGTTATTATGGTATGACATTTACTTTGTTTTCTATGTGTGCATGACACACAATAACATATTAAACTGTCCACACTCATTCAACTGTCCTTGCATTGTAGCAGTTAACCTGTTGACTGTGCTGTGACAGGCAGCCTATAAACATGCATCTTATTAAGGTGACTGCCAGACAACATATGCAGTCCATAATCCAATCCTAATAGTGTCATATGTCTTAGATCTCTGTTTTGCCATATCAGGTATGTGCAGCATATAGACATGGCATTCCACATGTTTTTGAATGACAGTATTCATGATGTACCACTGTCATGATGTGGTGTTGTGTCATGGTCTGGCAATACTGATGACATGTGGGATCATATGCAGGTATATTCTGTCTATATGCAGTCCTCCTTTTCTTTTTTTTCCCTCAAAAATGTTTTTATTTTCAATTAAAATAACATTTACATAATGTTTTAAAATATCATTTTAAACAACTATACACAATATTTACAATATACTGACTTTCAATTATAAACACTGTATGTTATTAAATATAGAATTAACAGATCAGTTATTAGAGATACAATATTGATTATTGCAGAGTGTCCAACAAAGATATAACTTTCTTCCAAGGGTTATTTACCAATGGCCTGGGATAGATTCATAGTTCTTTGATTTTTATTTCCAGTGATGCAGTTGTCTTCAGTAATGTGTGGAATTCTTCCAAGGTGGGGGGTGCATTTGAATTCCACCTTCTGGTTATGCATTTCCTAGATATAGCAAGTACTGTCCATAACAAATACATATTTCTCTTATTCAGGTATGGACCTTCATTTACATTTAGTATAATCAATGCTTTAGTTAAGGTAAAGGATTCATTAAATAAAGCTTGTAAAAATGATTCATTCCATTCCAATATGATTTAATTTTATTACATTCATAAAAAATATGAATCCAGTCTGCTTTATTTGACTTTTCACACCTCCAGCAAAAAACATTTGTAGTAGTACTGATCTTTTTAATTTTATCTGGTGTTAAAAATGTTCTATGTAAGTATTTTGAGTTAAATATTTCCCAGTACTGTGTGTTAGAGGTGTAATTAACTGATAGTAAGATGTTAGTTTTAATTTCTTCTGTTAACAGCAATGACTGACCTTTTGTTAAGAACTGTCAGTATGATGGTTTGGGAATTGTTTTATATGTTATTAACTCTTTATTTTGATTTGAAATGGAACTTTTCTTTTCACAACTATCATATATAAATTCCTACAGAAAACGTATTAAATTTGGAATATATTTAAATGAAGAATTACCAATTAATCTGCATAAATCTTAAGTGTATATTAAAATGCTTTGCAAAGTTAACCAGTCCTGTGTTGGAATATTGTAAGCAGTTTTTATCATATGTATATCTAAAACATTTAATTTATTTACACATTGAAACCAGCATAAGAATCCATTTTGTTCCCAGGAGGTTATTGTTTCCCTATATATTTTGTGAGGAAAGTTCTTAGTGATGGTAAATGAGGTTAAAAGGTCAAACCAAAGTTTTAGATCTATGTTTGCTTTGATAAGTTTCCTAAAGGAATTGATGCAATGATTAATCAGTCTTATTTTAGAAGGTTTTACTATATTATATTGTATACTTATGCATAGTATGTATCAGGGTTTGTTTGCTTTGTCTACTATTACATTTTTTTAACAGAGTAAATTAATTTGTTAATATAGCTGTTGTTAATTCTTTCCAGCTGGCAAAATAATTTGGGTTTATCCAGTCTATTGTAGTTTTAAGTACAGATGCTTTTATATATGTTTCTATTTCTGGGAAGTTCAATCCTCCTTGTTTCTAGGGTCTAATGTGATGAGTTAGAGCTACTCTATTCTTTCTGTGATACCATAAAAATGTTATTAAACATGAGTTTATTTCTTTAAGAATGCATCTTTTGGGAATTAACTGTATTGCTAATGCTACATATAGTATTTTTGGCAATAGGACCATTTTTATTAATTGCAATCTGTCTTCAAAAGTTAATATAATTTTGTTCCACTTTTCTATATATATTGTTATTATTTCAATAATGTTTTTATAATTTATTAATATTGATTCATTTATATTTTTGCATAACACTATTCCTAAATAATTTAGCGTAAGTTCTTGTTTTCCTATGATGAATTTATCTGTAAGTTGTAGTTCTTTTTCTTATTTAAAAATAGAAATGTTGATTTTGATCTATTAAAGTGTAGACCTGAAATCTTATAAAATTTCTCCATTACTTCTTCTAGCTCTCCTAATCACTCTCTGAAGTTTGATAGGGTTAATAAAATATTATCAGCAAAACACATTTTTTTAGATATGTACTGGTCATAGACTTCTATTCCTATTTCTTGGATTATTGCGTATAATTTCTGCAAGTATTTCTATAGCCAAAGCAAATAAAATAGGAGAAAGGGGGCATCCTTGTTTAGTACCTTTCATTATATGGATAGATTCTGAGGTGAAATGACCTAATTTAATGTAGGCTAAGTTATTAATATATATGTTTTTTAGTAATAAGATGAAGGAAGGAGGAAATTCAAATAATGCTAAAGTTTTAAATAGATACTCCCAGTTGATGGAATCGAAGGCTTGTTCTATATCTAATCTGATTACAAGTGTTTCTCTATCTTCTTTATTCACATAATCTATAAGAGTAAGTATCCTTTTAATATTATCATGTGTGTGCCTGTTATATAAAAATCCAGTTTGATCATTATTAATTGTCTTTGAAAGTGGGATTTTCATTCTGTTAGCTAGGATTGACATGAATATTTTGTAATCATTATTCAGTAATGATATAGGTCTGTATGAGGTGCAAAGGTCTGATGGTTTATTATCTTTTAGAATTGGTGTTATGAGAGAATATTTCCATGAGGGTGGTATTTTTGCTTCTGACTGGACTTCTAGCAAAGTTTTATGAAAAAGGGAGATTACTGTTGAGTGGAAGAGTTTGTAAATTTCCGTAATTATACCAGCTATCCCTGGAGCTTTGTTAGACTTACTTTCTTTTATCTTGTCAACAATTTCTTTGTAGGATATAGGTTTTTGTAGGTCTAGTTTTACGTTTTCTGGAATATTTTTTATATTGATAAGGGTTGTATCTAAGTTTATTTGGTTGGTACCTAAATCTTCTTTTTTGAAGTGTTCCATGGACCAAAATGCTTCAAGGATGTCTCCTTTATCTGATACTTTTTTCCCTTCCTTTTCATGATATATACTACTAATGTTATTTGCTTTATATTGTATTTTAATTCTTGTAGATAGGTTATGTAGATATCTGGAGGAGGTGGCTAATGAGTTTATTTTTAATTTTTCCATGGCTAGACAAGTTTTATGTGTTAGAATTTCATTATATTTTTTTTTATTTAATTCCTCTATTTATTTTTTTACTTCTGGACAATTTTGATTTTTTTTTAGATTTTACTGTCAAGAGTCTGGTTTGCAAGTCTAATGATTTAGATTCCCACTCTCTAACTTTGTTTTTGTACCAGATAATGGTCTTACCAAATAAATATGCTTTTAATGAATCTCAAACCATGACTATACTGATTTCTGTTGTATTATTAATTTCAAGAAATAATTGTAGTTCTGACAACATCCAGGAACTGAATTATTTAAATTTTATGATATATCATGGAATTCTAGTTGAGAAGATAAAAGGTTTAAACTCTATTTGGAGCTTCATTATCAGAGAGTCATGATCTGAGAAGGGGCATGGAACTATTGAGAAGTTGAGGATTCTTGTTTGCAAATCTTGAACTACGAATAATTTGTCTGTTCTGGTTTGTGTTCCAAATCTATGGTCTTTATGGGAAAATAATAAGGATTTATCATCTTTTACTTTAAAAGTGTCTATTAAATGAAACTAATCAATCCATCTTTTTAAGGATTTTGAAATAATTGCTATGCGAAAAGACTTCTTGATGGTTTCAGAAGATTCTAAGGTACAAGTAAAGTCTCCTCCCAGTATAAGAGTTCCTTTATAATTGTTGGAAGTAAAATCTAGGTGTCTTTTAACCGTTCCTGCTCCAATTCCTGGGAACCAATATAGATTAGCTAAGGTCCATATTCTGTTATTAAATTTAATTATAACAAACACTAGTAGACCTTCTTTGTCTTCATATTTATAAATAACTTTTGGAGCAATTATGTTTTTCTCCAGAGAATTGATAAGCCTTTTGTCTTTGTTCTATAGGAGGATTGAGCTAAGACTGTATAGTCCTTAGATTTTCAAATAAAGCTATCATTAGTCTTAAAATGCATTTCCTGGAGAAATACTACTTGTGTCTTATTTAGATTTAAATATTTTAGTAAGTTTGATCTTTTATTTGAATTATTTAAGCCATTAGTATTTAATGATAAGAATGTTAAATCCATTTCAGGTTATTGTTGGAAGAAACTTTTTGCTTCTTTTTTTATTTTGATTATAGTAGTCATACCATATTCTCTAATAACACTGAATTGTATTTTTATGTGTGTAAACTTGGGAGTGTACTTTAATATTCTTTCTTCTTTAAATACAAGTAGGATAAAATTCTGGTCAGGCTTTTAAAAAGTACTTCTATAAAACATTAATTCTAAAGTATCAAATACAAGTAAATATGAATTTCCCATTAAACATGGAATGTAAGTCATTCCTAATCCAATAGATAAAGATAGATCTATTGGATTAGCACTCATACCTTTAACCAACAATATCAACTGAGCTCCATATGTTAAATTATTATATGGAGAATTTTCTTAAAAGAGATATAAAATTCTATACTATTCTATTGCTATTGTATAGTATTTTTTATATTAGGATGGAATGTTAGTAGTGTAAATAATTATTATGTTGACTTAGAAAATATCCGATATTTAGTTACCCTTAAGAAATCCCAAACATGTCAGATATATCATTTCGGATAAATTAAATGCAACAGAGGAGCATACACTAAATAAGCCAATAACAAATAGATTATTACTAAAATAATCTGACTAAAAGGACTCTGTAGGAGACAATGAGTGATTACCAATGAAATATGAATTTACTGTAGGTGTAAAGTCTTCCTTTACTTTCCCACTCTTCAGCTCACCAACTTCAACTTACACTTATGAAAAGACATGGCTTATCAGTGGTATCCTGACTCTGAGTAGAGGCGCCCTACATTCTAGTGTGCAGTGCTTTTGCATATTTATAGATTTACAAAGCAGAGTCTAAGAATGAACTATGATCACCCTAACAATTCCCACCCTGCATAGGGCACCTCCTGTTCCAGAATGGGTAATCACATCAGGTCTAGAATGAATGTGTAGGTATCCATATGGTAATCAAGACTTAACTTAGATAAGTATTAATCAAATAGTGTTTAGAGCATCTTAGAGAGTTCTCAGAGCAGTTAGAATACTCTTAAGCCTTTCCTCCCTTGACCAAAAACAAAGATTTCCCTTCCCTTTCTTTCCCTTGTTTTAAATCTGTACTAATAAAAGAAATTCAGCAAATGTAGGTAAACAGAAATAACATTCAGTAGTCCGTCTTGTACATGATTCGCAATCCATTAAACAAGTCTGTGACTAACATCCCTATAGTAAACATTATAAAGACAAATTAGAAATAATTTCCTAGCTCTTTACATTTTCTGATATAGCAAAAAGTTAACAATAAGCTATTTAACGAAAAGTGTAAAGCATTTCAAAATTTCCTTGCATGTATACATTTCTACTTATACTGTAATGTCAATAGCTGTCTTTGAAATCTGTACAATACTTCACTTCTTCAAATCATTCCTTTTTCAATTCAGGTTTTGTTTTGTCAAAACGGCAACAATATTTCAAGGGCACAATTAATATTTAGACTGATGTTTCAAATAAATAACTTGCCAGGTGCCAATTGAGTTAGTTTAGAATGTATGGTTAGTGCAAATATAACATGTTGCAGAAATAATATGCATTTTTTCGTGTGCTCTAGAGACTGTCATATGCAAGTGACATATATAATGTAGCATATATAGAGCAGATAGCTTATGGATTCAGGCTGCTAAAGTAAGTTATGCTTATTAATCAGTTAGTTTCACTTAAGTTCACAAGTAATTTGGGGATATTTCAGTTGAGTTTGCAGGAATGTGTAGTCCAATGTGAGTAATTTATAAAGTATTTACAAGTTGCTCTATTAAGTTATCTAATTTACCCTTCCTTAGATTGTAATTCAATTTAATAGCTAAACAACATTACTTTTTTATTTGTTATTTGCGAGGCTAAATACACTTAGCAGATTCACAAAGTTTATAGAAACTGCTGCAGTTGTTTTCTGTTGCCATGCCAATGCAAATATAGCAGTTCCTAATCAATGAGTGTTAACAAAAAAAAAAAAAAAAGCTGAAATAATTCATGAGGCTGATAGAATGTAAAGAAAGCTTCACTTCTCACAAGCAACAGTACATTTTCCCTCCTTTTATATATTATGTTAATATTATAGGAAATCATTCAACTGACAGTATGTATATAAATGAAACATTTCAGAGTTAATCACTAGCATTCTCTGTAACCCATTAAGCATAACAGTGTCCACCATTAATCTGATAACTATTGTAATAACATCTAATTGAGTACAAAGCAAAATCTAACATCTGTCTAATAATCATTATAAAGACAAATATAATAGTAATTTCCTAGCTCTTCAAACTTTCTGATATCGCAAACTGTTAAAAGTAAGCTATTTTAACTGGAAGACTAAAACATTTCAATACTTCCTTCTGAATATACATTTTTACTTATACTGTAGTGGCAAGAACTGTCTCTGAAATCTATGCATTACTTCACTTCTTTCAAGTCATTCATTTTACAGTTGAGATTATGTTGTTGTGTCTTTTGGCTTATCCCGGTTAGGGGTCGCCACAGCGGAACTCCGGTCTGCTAATGTTTGGTAGTGGATTTTTACGTGCTGGGTTACCAGCCCTGATGCACAGCCTTCAACGAAGGCACACCCATTCACGCATGTCTCCACACATAAGATGCTCTAGCTGAGAATTGAACGAGACAACATCTTGCTGTGAGGCGACAACGCTACCGCAGCACCATATTTTGTCAAAATGTCAATAGCATTTCAAGGGCACATTTAATATTTAATCTGATATTTTAAACGAATAGCTATCAGTTTGCCAAGTGAGTTTGTACAGAGTGTGAGTTAACTGCAAAGATAACATGTTGCAAAAAGTAATATGTATCTTTTAATTTGCTCTAGAGACTGACAATTTCAAGTAACATATAAAATTTAACTTTTACAGTGCAGACAGCTTGTGGAATCAGCATGTTAAACTGAGTAATACTTTTTAATCAAGCAGCTACATTTAAGTGCGCATGCAGTTTGGAAACATTTCAGTTGTGTTTCCAGGAATATGTAATCCTATGAGGGTAAATCATAAAATATGTATAAATAGTCCTATTATGTATTTATTTTACCTTGCTTATGTTGTTTTTCATTTTAATAACTAAACAACATTACTTTTTCTTATTATTTGTTATCTGCAAGGCTAAATGCACTTTGCAGGTTCACAGTGTCCTTAGAAACTGCCTCAATTGTTTACTGTTGCTATGGCAACACAAATAGAATGTGAAGAAAGCTTCACTTCTCTTAACCAACAGTACATTTTCCCTCCTTTATATATATATATATATATATATATATATATATATATATATATTTGTTAATACTAAAAGGAAATAATTCAAAGTACATATGTACATGAACTGAACATTTCAGAGTTAATCGCGAACATGTCCCCAATCCCAATAAGAATAACAGTGACTATCATTAATCTAATAAATATTGTAATAACAATTAATTAATTTCCCTATTCCAATTAGTCTACCTTAAAGCTAGATTATTTTAGACTATTATTTATCTATGTATAGATAGTGAGTTATTAAATATATACAGACTATATTAGTATAGTAAATAGGAGAGAATTTAGAAAGGGAAACAAGATGCAGTTAAAATAAATAATGAGAAAAGAGAGAAGAGAGAAAGAAAAGAGAAAATTAAGAGAAAATACACATATACTATGTATGTTGATTTACTGTGTAAATATTTTATGTGCTATATAACCCTCCTTCTGTGAAAGAAAAGTACCCTGTTTTACATACCTGAGGTAATGTGAAAACTCTCATGTGTCATCTATTTTCAAAAAATATAGATAAAGATTCCAGTAGTTAGTTACCTTTGTTTTAAAATTCCAAGCAGTAAAACTGGTCCTTTAAAGTAATGTAAAAACAATTCATATCATAGTAGATGCTTTGAGAGATTTGGCTGTAATAGTATCAGTCTTTTGCTTCTTCTTTTTGACGTCTGTCCAGACATTTGTTTCTTTTGTTCTCTTGAGAGAAGGTGACATCCAATCCATATCTTCCGGAAAACTAATCACATTATCAGTTTTAATAAATGAAGAGGCTTCCTCTAAGTCAGTAAAAGTCCTCATCTCGTTGGCATACAGTATTCTAATCTTAGCTGGATATGCAAGTTGTGCCTTGATGTTATTTTGTTTCAGAAACTTTATCATTGGCCACACTTGTTTCCTTTGTTCCATTATTTTAGATGAACAGTCATTATCAAATCTTATCAGCCTCTGTTTATATTTTAGAGGTGTCGTCCTCCAAGCAGATCTTAAAATCAGTTCATTGTCCAAGTATGAAAGAAATTTGATTTATTATTGACCTAGGAGGAGAGTTTGAGTTAGTGGTAGGATTCCCAAGAGCTCTGTGTGCCCTTTCAATGCCAAAGGAAAGTCCTTCTTTTATATTTAAAAAGTCAGGGATCCAGCATGATAAAAAGGAAATAATATCCTCACCTTCTGTGTTTTCAGGTAATCCAAAAATCCTGATGTTATTTCTAGTCTTCCTATTTTCCAAGTCATCTACTTTATTAACCAAACAAGGGTTTTGTTTAAGAAGCAGTTCTTTCTGTGTTTCATCTTCCTTAAAGTGGCTTTCTAAGTAATTTAGAGAAACCTCTATTCCTGTTATCCTTGTCTGGTGTTGTAGCATTTCATTGAGGGTGCCAGCCTGTTTTTGACTGCTTGTTTTAAGATTTTCTAGGTTCTCTTTAAAATCATCCATCTTCAAAGACAACTCCTGAGGGTAGATGTCATCTGTTGCAGTTTCTTCTTTAAGGCAGCATCCTGGTGAGAATTCCTTGAATTGCTCATTTTAACAAGTGACTATATCTCCAAGCTTTTTGACAGGAAATTATTTGTAATACGTCACCAAAGTTTCCAATTATCTAAATTATTCCTTTATCTATACGATTGTATACTTTGAAGAAAAAAAGAATATTTTTTTTCCTGTCTTATTTAACTAGTTATATGGAGCTCTAAAATACTGCTGCTTTCAGTTAGCTATTCAGGCCCTGCCCCTCCAGTCCTCCTTTTCTGACTGCAGTGAACAGCAAGGTAATATTAATTTGTAAAAGTGCCAACAACATAATAAAACTTTAAAAAATCAGCAGCTAGTCTTAAAATCCATTCAAATTCCTTAGTCTCAAGGTGATTATTCAAATCTCCACCTCTGGCACTAGGACAATTAAAATCAATAACTCTAAACTTAAAAGAATGTTCAGAGCCATGAATATTGATATGCTTATATAGTGCATTATTTTCACAACACCGTCTGATTTCTGAATTATGATCAATAACATGATCTTTGCAGGATTTACATGTAGCCAAATAGATAACACCTGAAGTGTTACAAGTAGCTGAAATTTTAAAATTGAATACTTGACTGTGAAAATGTCACTACCATTACCAAACATCTGTGCACAGGCAATACAATTAAAACATTGAAAAGTTCCATGCTCATAGGCTTAGGTTTATAAAATCTTTATAACACAATAAGCTTTTGATAGTCTTCATATTTCTATAAGAGAAGCATGGCTTATCACCTACAATAGCTTTCATTTCATCTGAAGCTAATAAAATTATCCAATTTCTTGAGATAATTTGTTTAACCAGGTGACTTCTTCTATTAAAAGTAGTCATATATCTAACTGAAGTCATCTCTTTATTGCTGTTATTATTTTTCTGGGATGTAGTTAACGAAATATCCTGCCCTTGATTAAAGCTGATAGGTTTCAAATAAGTCTTCCTAGCCTCTAAAATATCAATTCTTGACTTATTAAGTAGGTGGGCATCATAGCCACTTGAGGTAAATTCCATTATCAAATCATCCAGTTGTAACTTGAATACATCATCATCTATGTTGAGCCTACTTGTCCTAGTAAATTGTGATTTTACCACACTGCATACTACTGTAATGTAAATATTTACAACAGCTAACTTACTTCTTATATACAGAAGTATTAAGAATTCCATCATTCAGCTGGATTTTTAAATCTAAGTAACACATAGTATTTTCAGAAACTTGCATTTAAATTTCAAATAATCAGCTGTGGAGTTCAAATAGTCAACAATTCGTAAGCTGAAAGATCGTGTTATTGATCATAATTCAGAAATCAGACGGTGTTATGAAAATAATGCACTATATAAGCATATCAATATTCATGGCTCTGAACATTCTTTTAAGTTTAGAGTTATTGATTTTAATTGTCCTAGTGCCAGAGGTGGAGATTTGAATAATCGCCTCGAGACTAAGGAATTTAAATGGATTTTAAGACTAGCTGCTGATTCACATCCAGGAATTAACAGCAAAGTCAGTTTAAAACCAATTTTAACTAGATAATATTATTAATTGATTTTTTAAAAGTTTTATTATGTTGTTTGCACTTACATGATTCTTGGCTGCTAATCATGTGACTTAGTATGCAGACTTGATTGTATTAGTATTGAAGAAGGGTTCTGCCGGTCTAATATTAATTTGTACACAGTGTTACAGATTGCACATTCAGTTGCAATACATTACACCATGTTTGTAGTATGCAGCATTTCCACACCCATGATGTACTAACATTGGTGTATACCTTCCATAAAGAGTTGTACACATTATGACTGTATGCATGTGTTCATAGTCATATACATACCAGACACATAAATGTACCTTTGACAAGTGAGCATTCAGTGATGTATTGCTGAGGTGCTGTTATGATACTCACAGGAGTGTCATCTGTAATGAGCAGGGTGGTTGACATACACATGTATTTCTTTATTTCACATTTGCATGACAGTATATGTGTATGTGTTTGTAATTTTTAGATTGTTTACTTATGTATGCTGATGTGACATGACTGCACATTACTGTGCATGTGTGTTTTATACATTTCCAGTTTTGTGGACATCAGCAATCCATCTGGGCATTTCAGATACATTTTCCATTTGTTTAAATGTATATCTTTGTGTCTTCTATAGCACCCTATGAGCTTTTAACATGTATTTGCATTGTGTCTACTTACAGAGTCCTACTTTACCCTGATGCGGCCCTGGGTTGTCCACCTCCTTCCCAACTTAATATTTCCCTAGTATTTTTTGCAGGTATGTTTCCTTTTGATAAAACTACTGTCAATTGCCATTTCTTACATTGACACAGTGAATATCTGCCAAAAGTATGGCCATTTTACAATGCAGGACATCTGCACACAAGTTGCTGGCTAATGCTTGCAATACATTCTTGTTTTCATTGTACTTGTGTGTTACCCAGTGTAATTTTCTCATATCCATGTGCATCACCTGTTATATTCATTATTCTGCACTTTTTACATATTATTACATGTCATTGGTATGCCTGTTGTGCATGTCTATTGGGGTCTATATTAGATCCGCGAAAACCCTTTTCAGCAAATGGCCAACATCAGGAATTTGCCCTTTTCCCTACTGTAGTGCAATCTCAGAGTTGGTATATTTAGTTAGGGGGGTGTGGGGGTAAATTTTGTGAAGTTTACATTGCCCAAGCATTTATTCCCCCTAGGAAAAAAAGTTTGCTGAAACAGCTGATCAATGGAGTCAGATTTTGACAGTTAGCCCTCGGCAAAGAGACATTCCCTGAAAAGGATTTTTGCATATCTAATATGGACCCTGTCTATTGACCTTGATTTCATGTACATTTCACTTATGCCACTGACGTGCATATAATATGGCTGTGTGTAGCCTTTGACATGGCATATGTGAGTAACATACCCATATTCCAGTATATGTTTGTTTTGATTATGTACACCTACTTGTGTATGTAGTAGCCTTTGCTGATCTTCTGCAGTACTTCTGTTTGGCACTGTGCTTGGTTGTTTGCCTTTCATATGCATGAATGTAGGTTTGTTTCTCTCCTCTGGAGTTTTCTACCATTGTTTGACCTGCATTTGCTCATCATGTTACTTGAGTTAAACCTGCACTGCTTACAGACTAGATATGTATTTATTCATCCAATTTGTATTGTGATCCTTATTTATTACACTGCAACACACATTTGCCATTGGTAATACACATCCAGGTATGACTGCCACACAGTTTGCCACATGTGATAACATGATAGTTCATAGGTTCATACTAGGCTATCTGCCCTAGGGCATTTATAAGCCTAGCCAGAGTGTGTTTGGCTTTCGCCACCCATTTTAAATTAATTTTGCTATACCCTTTTTTGAGGTTAGTATACTGTGCCTCTGTCTAACAGTGACACAGAAGTGATACCCGGGGTAAACCTATGATCCCCCATCCACTCATCAACATTCCTCTTGAAGAGAGTCAATGAGGGACTCTGCCTAACCTGCACTGGGATTTTATTCCAGAGTGAAGGGAGCCTCTGGGTTATGAATCTGTCCCTCCAGCATGTCCTATTTATTTCAGTGCTGAGGTTCAAGTCTCTCAAGCACGTAGCTCGATGGGATTTGGATTTTCTGAGGTGCAGCATGTCCATTAATTCCGGGTTGGACATGGCTTTATACGTCAGGCACAGATCGCCTCTGAGCAGTCGGTATGCCACTGAGTAGAGCTGGAGTTTCTTTAACCGGGCAGCATATGGCATCTGTTTGAGCCCTTTGATCCTCTTGGTGAGGTACTTTTGGGGTCTTTCCAGTGCTGCAGGTGTCTGGTAAGGTACATCCCAAAAGGGGCATTGTACTCAATTATGGGCCTGATGAGGGATGAGTAAAGAGGCATGATGACCTCCCCTGATCTAGATGTGAATCCCTTCATGATTAGGTGGGCTATATAAAATGTTTTTCTAACCACTTTAGCCACGTGGTTGTCAAATGAGAGATTGCTATCAGCTTGGGTCCCTAATTACTTCTTCCGTACTAAATGGATTACCTCCTATGTTGAAATTTGTGGGCACTTTGTTTTTGCCAAAGGGGATGAATATACACTTTTTGCCGTTTAGCTTGAGGCCATGGCTCTGGCACCAGTTGTCTGTTTCTATGAGGCCCTTTGGAGGATGCTTGTGTCAGCTGGAGAGTTGATTATAGCACCCAGTTTGCAGTCATCTGCGAACTTGGTCAGCCACAGTCCTTTTGTGTTGGCCTGTACCTCCGAGAAATATATACCGAACAGGAGAGGTCCCAGGACTAAGCCTTGTGGGATGCCACTTGTAACTGGTTTGGAGTCTGACATGGCTCCAGCAATTCTAACCATGTGGGTTCTGTCCTTGAGCCAGTTTGCAACCCATCTAGTGACATAGGGGTTTATATTTAAGCTGGTGAGCTTATCTATAATGCCCGAGTGGGGTATTGTATCGAAGGCGTTTGCGAGGTCCAGGTAGGCTGCATGGACCACTTTCCCCTCGTCAATGGCCTTGTTGACTGTTTCAAAGAAATCGACCAGGTTTAAGAGGCAGGATCTGCCCTTAACAAAGCCGAACTGGGTAGGATCCAGTGTCTGTAGGTCCCCAATATCTTTTTTTATGAGGTCCATGATGATCCTTTCCATAGCTTTGCAGACCAAGCTAGTCAGGCTTATGGGGCGATAGTTTCCAGGATCCGTTGAGGCACCACCTTTGTGGAGAAGGACCACTGTTGCTGTACACCACTCTTTGGGTACATATCCTGTGGTAAGGCTGAGATTGAACAGTAGTTTTATGTTTGGGTTTAGCTCTTCTTGAAGTTCATGTAGGACACAGCCCAGGACACTGTCTGGTCCCATTGATGCTGTGTTTTTTGCTTTGGAGAGGGTGGCTCTTATCTGAGCATCTGAGATGTCAGGGGGGCAGCACTCTGCTGGGATAGATATTTGCCCTTTTGGTGGGGGGGGGGGAAGTTTGCGCTGAACCTGTCAGCTAGGATGTTGGCAATGTCTGTGGGTTCGGTGTATTTTTTGTCATTTTGGACTAATTCTGAGCATATCTGGGAATTCCCACCCAGGTTCCTAACATAACTAAAGAAAGCCTTGTGATTATCCTTAGTGTCCTGTGCAATTTTTCTCTCGAAGCTGGCCTTAGACAATTTTATGAGTGCCCGTAGTTTTTTGCTAACACTGATCAGAGATGCCTTCCCTTTTTGGGATTTTGCTCTATCATGTAGTAGCTTCCTCCTTCTATTGTATAGTTTGTTTATGGCTGGGGTCCACCAGACTGCCTTTGGAGGATTGGGTCTTGGTTTCTTTTGGGATTGCATGATCCATGCATTCCTGAAGGTGTTCATAGAATGCGTTTATAAAGGATTCTGCAGTCTGGGCCGTATTTTCCACAGGCCTGGGGGCTTTGAAGGATTCCACCTCGGTTTTGAGGAGTGTGAAATTTGCTTTAGAGAAGTTTTTCACTGTGGTTTTCTGGGCAGGGGGTGGGGTTGGGATGTGAATATCCAGTGAGATTAGTTTATGGTCTGATCTTACTAGTGAGGGATACACTTCTGGTCTGGAGCATAGAGTCCCCATGTTGGTGATGATCAGGTCCAGTATGTTTTCCCCTCTTGTGGGAGTGGTAACAAGTTGTTCCATAGCATTTGAGTTTATAAATTCTAGGAACCTTTGAGCTAGGGTGTTGGAGCTAGAGTAATGCTCCCAGTCTATGTTTGGGTAGTTGAAGTCGCTCAATATAATGGTGTTTGGAGAGACCTTCATATTTTTCAGTGTTCTCAGGAAGGCTGAGTGGGGTTCCTGGGTTTAGGAGGGTGGTCTGTAGCAGGCTATAAACTGGAAGGCTGTTTTACCCACTGTTAGTTGCACATGGATAGTCTCTGATGCTTCATGCTGTGCCACCAACCTGGAGGTGTGGGTATCTTTGACGAATATTGATACTCCCCCTCCTTTTCTGGTTCTGGTCCAAGTTTTGGGGCCAAAAAGCATGGTATGAGATATAACCTGGTAGTGCTGGGGTGCTCTCGGGAGCCTTGAACCAGGTTTCTGTTACTGCACAGATATCGATGTTCTCCATGCTAAGGAGAGTTTTGAGTGCGTGCATCTTGAGGTTTAGACTTCTGGGGTTGAGTAGCATTACTCTTAGTTTCTTATCCCTTGTGATACCTATGGAGGTGGGTTTATCTTTTGAGCCTTGCCTAAAAAAGGCACTATGGGGGCAGCAAGAGCCTTTGCAAATATCCAAAAGCCCAGGGGTGACAGGTGCAAGCCGTCCCTAGCGAAGCATCGTGGCTTGTCAAGCATGTCACCCCAGGCTGACAGGCATTGGATCCCCTTTGAATGACACCAATACTTAAGCCAATTGTTGAAATTGATCATCTTGTCTTCATATTGTGGCATCATTCTTGGTGAGGGTAAGATGCTACTCAAGGTCAGGGTCATACCGGCCTGGGCCACATGCTCAGAGAGCTCCTCTATGTCTCTTTTCATGTAGTCCAGGGAGGTTCATCTCAGGTCATTCACACCAGCATGGACAATGACTGAGTCATATTTGTACTTGCCTTGGAGTGACGTGAGCGCTTGTGTTATGTGGCGGATCCTAGCGCCCGACAGGCAGCTCACCATGACCTTCTCCTTGTTCAGCCTGGTGAGCGGGACATCAGTGTGCCTGACGATAGAGTCACCTATTACAAGTGTATCAGGTGTGTTGTTTAGCCATAAGGGCTGTGACTGTTCGGCACACTGGCTTTGTGAGCTATGTGTTGTATGTGTTTTGTTTTGGGGTAGTGGTTGCTTGGGTGTCTGCTTTGGAGGTCTCTGCTGCTTAGGCAGATTTTTATTTAGATCCTCCGAGTATGTTTTTGTTTGTTTATGTGTTTGGTTTGCTGTCGTGGAAGGTCTATGTGAGACTGGAATTGTAGTGAGTGTGGTTTCCTTCTCCTCCTGACAGGTTTCGCCAGTACTGAGTTGACAGAGCTTAGCCTCCAGTTTGGCTATATGGTTGCATCTCTCACATGTGTTGGAATTTGTTGGGAGGAGGAGAGGGTTGTCTGTGTACATGTGGCAGTTGTAACATTGCCTCAAGATTCCCAGATTCACCAGCTGGACTGGAGAGGAGATTGACAACTGACCTTTGGAAATGCTAGAATAGTATTGGAAATTCCTTTATAATTGAAAAAAAGGGCCAATGGGGAACAAGGTACTCAAGGGGAGTTTGTGAGGGGGTAGTGCTTTTAATTTTTTAGTGCTGACTTATATAATTGCTTTAGTGAGCAAGTGCTAGGTAACTTAAATGCAATGTGTTACAGGTAACTTAAATGCAAAAATGACAAACAGTAACTTTCAAGTGAAACAAGGAAATAAGTACAGTAAGCAATGCAGATGTCACTACGGATCCACAGAAGCGCTGAAAAGCCGCGTTTTAGGTGGAATTAGCATTTAGGTTCATAGATTAGTATTAGGCTAACTGCCCTTGTGGGCCATTTTAAGCCTAGTCAATTATCCCTTGTGAGAGTCAAACCCTGCAACTTGTGTTTGTAAGGCAAATATCTTAACCATTAGGCCATCCTCTCAACCCTCAGGGAAATAACAAGCATACAAACAAAGCTAGATTCAGCAGGCCTGGATCTAGTCTATGCTACAGCAAACAAGGTGTACCAATTTCAGTAAGAAACAGTTCAAATATGCAGGCACTATAAGCCTTTAACCAGAAATTCCCAGCTCAGAAGGGCAGAGTCCAGCCTCTCCTCCCACAAGAGTGCAGACCACGAACCTTCTTAATGTAAAATAACTGGCCTGAAGCCCAAGTGCTTAAACCAGAACTAATACACTTTTAGAATAACAGACACTGAGCCCTCAATCAGCAGTTCACAACTTAGAAGGATGTAAGCTACCTGTCCTGCCACCACAGTGCAGGCCACAAACCTTCCTAATGTAAAACAACTGGTCTGAGCCCAAGTGCTTAATCCAAAAGACTTAGAATGATAGCTGCACTTTAATCAAGTTACTACCAAGCAGTAATAAATACAATTGAATACTTTAAAGAATGTCTGGATTAGTGCTCAAGTTATACAAACAAAGATAGATTCAGCAAGCCTGGATCTAGTCTATGCTACAGCAAACAAGGTGTACCAATTTAGTAAGAAGCAGTTCAAATATGCAGGCACTTTAAGCCTTTAACCAGAAATTCCCACCTCAGAAGGGCAGAGTCTAACCTCTCCTCCCACAAGGGTGCAGACCACGAACCCTCTTAATGTAAAATAACTGGCCTGAATCCCAAGTGCTTAAACCAGAATTAATACACTTTTAGAATAACAAACACTGAGCCTTCAATCAGCAGTTCCCAACTTAGAAGGATGTAAGCTACCTGTCCTGCCACTACAGTGCAGAGCACAAACCTTCTTAATGTAAAACAACTGGTCTGAAGCCCAAGTGCTTAAACTAAAAGGCTTAGAGTGAGTTACACCAAGCAGTAATAAATACAATTAAGTAATTTTAAGATGACGCAAAAGCAAAATAAAGTAGGAAGAAACACAAATACAGTAAAAGCACATATATATATTTTTTTTTTGAGTGAGCAAATGAGATGGGTCCAGGAGGAGTATCCAAGTGCAAATTTACAAGAGGGGCAGGCAGTTTCAAAGCCACCAAGATTAACACCAACTCAAAAACAGGGAGGATGGGTGGGAACCAACTGAAAAACAGAGTCACAGCTTCCAGCTAGATATTCCTCAATGCAACACAAACAAATTACTTTAAAAAGTGCAGATAAAAGTTACTTAGCTTCACTGATGCGTTCAAGTTGATAGCATGCAGGTCTTAACCGACCAAAGCTCACAGTTTAAACAGAAGATAATTCACTGTACCACTTGTATAAGACAGAAACTGAATAACAATGAAGGAAACTACCCCACCTATCACTGGCTATGCAGGTTTTTAACAAGCCTTAACTGAAAATACCACATGTACTACTAAAAACAGAGTCACAGCTTCCAGCTAGATATTCCTCAATGCAACACAAACAAATTACTTTAAAAAGTACAGATAAAAGTTACTTAGCTTCACTTATGCGTTCAAGTTGATAGCATGCAGGTCTTAACTGGCCAAAGCTCACAGCTTAAACAGAAGATAATTCACTGTACCACTTGTATAAGACAGAAACTGAATAACAATGAAGGAAACTACCCCCACCTATCACTGGCTATGCAGGTTTTTAACAAGCCTTAACTGAAAATACCACATATACTACTGAAAAAGAGAGTCACAGCCTCCAGCTAGATATTACTCAATGCAACACAAACAAATTACTTTAAAAAGTGCAGATAAAAGTTACTTAGCTTCACGTATGCGTTCAAGTTGATAGCATGCAGGTCTTAACCGGCCAAAGCTCACAGTTTAAAGTTTAGTGCACGGGTAGATTTATTTTTCTGCATTTCACCATGGCTGGTATACATCCCCACCCTGTTTGCCAACTTTCCATAGTTCATGTTGTGCAATGTACCTGTCCTTACTGTTTTTTCCAGCCTTTGTCTGCCTTGTGTTGTGATATTTGTTCTATGGGCATACCTGCTATGACTACCTTCATCCCGCTCTCTCCCTATGTTTAACTTTACTTCCATTCTTTGAAAAAAAAAAAAACAGAAAAAATGGTGCCTATTCCAACCAAAGGAATTGCCCATGCCCCTCTGACTTTCAATCAGAATTTCCTATTCCAACAGCTCTCTTGTTTGTCCATCTTCTTCACCCATACCCCACATCATATTTTCTATCTCCCACTTTCATCATGTGTTTGCATTACTTGTGTTCCCTACACAAGTCCTTAACCATTGTTAGTGACTGTTAGCTATGGAGAAGTGGCCATGATTGCCCTTAGCCTTTAATTTTTTTATTAGGAAATTAAGAGATACTATTGGAATCTGTAAGTCCAAGCTAATATTTTTTTAATGCTATATGCATTATGTAGGTATCTATAGTTGTCTCTGCGTTTAGTATAATGAATGATGTGAATATATATATTAGTTTGTTTTGCTGCTTCTGTTTTTTTTTGAGATTTTTCTTTGGCTTTAAATGTGATTAGATTGTATCATATGTTCAATGTTTTTGTAGGGGGAGGTAAGCCACCCTGCACTCCAATACACCTTGCTAATTATATATGCCAACACCAAGATCACACAACAGTGGGGAAAGGGCAATCACCCTCCCCTAGTATAACTTCACTTTTGTCAGTGTTTTTCAGTTCAGATATTTTTCTGATGATCATTTTATAGTCAATCGGTTGATTAGATAATTTCATGTGCACCAGCTATATATACGTATATATATATATATATATATATATATATATATATATATATATATATATAAATAAATATATATATTGGTCAACTTCACATGGCCAACTTTTCATAAAGTTGACTTTCATATGGCTGACTCCATATGATCGACTTTTGAAAAGCCGACCATGGGAAACCGCTATCTCTGCACATGCGGAATGGGAAAATTTCCTACTTCCACACTGTAGTGCGATCTCAGAGTTGGTTTATTTAAGTTAGCGGGGGGGTGGGGGGCAGAGTTTAAGGTAAGTGTTTATTGTTTGTTTACGTTTACTTTACATAGTCGACATTCTGAAAGTCGATCATATGGTCTCAGCCATATGAAAGTCGACTTTCTGAAATGTCGACCATGTAAAGTAGACCTATATATATATATATATATATATATATATATATATATATATATATATATATATATATATATAATATATATATATATATATATATATATATGTATGTATATACATATATATATATATATATATATATATGTATATACATATATATGAGTCCACTTTGTAATTTTGAAATACTGAAATCTTGAAGTTCAGTATTTCGAAACCACAAAGCCGAAAACCCAATCACAACTCACAAACTCGAAAACACACAAACGCGAAATTCAAAATCCCGTAACTATGCTACACATACAGCACACGTATAAACATACACAAACCCCCCCCCACAATCAAACAAACCCATCTAAACTACATATAAGCAAGAGGGCAAGCCCCCTGCACCTCCCACACCCCCCTTACTTATATATTCTAACTCCGAGATCGCACAAACAGAAACACAAACGGAACTCACACACACACGTCTTACAGTCCCTCAAATATACACATAACAGTCACAACATGCACTTACACACACTAAACCCCTAACCAGCATACTTACCAAAATTAAACCCTAACATCCACACACCGTACCGCCAGAAGCAGAAATTCAAACTATCCGTGCTTCGGTATTTTGAATTTCGCGCTTCTGCCGGTTTCAAAAGTGTGAGTTTGCAGCTTTTTAGGTTCGAAATACTGAATATATATATATATATATATATATATATATATATATATATATATATATATAATATATATATATATATATATATATATATATATATATATATATATATAAACTTTTATTTAGTTAAAGGAGTTTTCATTGTTAGAAGTGATCAAATGCAAGCTTTGTAGAGTGCAGGAGTAGTCAAAACATCCAATGCCAAATATCTGGTTAGATGGCATGGGTAACAGTGTGGAAAGTTTGATTATCTATTGTCACTGTGGTTGACAGTGTGTGTTCAATTATCACTGTGGTTGACTGTGTATGCTCTAAGATTACAGTCCAGACTAGAGAGTGAGCTAGACATTTTATTTATTGGGAAAGTCTGACTTGAAACAAAGCCAATTTTCAGCAGGGGCCCAGGAAGAAATATTCCAGACACATGTCTTTGAATTGTTGAAGGAAACCGACCCAAACACAGGGAGGATATGCAGACTCCACACAGAAGGCACCCCAGTTGAGAATCCAACCAGAGAACCTCTTGATGTAAGACAACAACACTACCGCTGCACTACTGTGCCATCCAATGCTGTATGTAGACATCGTGTATGCTTTGGTATGTTCAAAGTTTGTGTGTGTGTGTGTGTGTGTGTGTGTGTGTGTGTGTGTGTGTGTGTGTGTGTGTGTGTGTGTGTGTGTGTGTGCAGCTGTACGTGCATGCGTTTGTTTGTGGTTTGTGTTATTTTGTCATACTGCAAGATTTTGTAATGACTTCAGAAAACTAAATAGTATTTCTAAATTTGTTTCCTATTCTATGCCTATAATAGATTAAGCTTGCAAAGAAATTGGACATAGCTAGGTTTTGTGTCACGAGTTTTGTGTCCAGTTGTGACACAAAATCAAAGGTGATTGGTTAATCTGATTACTTTCATAAACCAAGTAAAACATCATTCTCCATCCCAAAGGGGCTCTTTTATTGAAAATACATGCCGTCACCACAACTCTGCTAGTACCACCTCTTTTCATATCTATATTGTCACCCACACTTTCTACTCACTCTCTCTTTCTTCTTTCACCCCTACTGCTGCTCTTTTACATCCACTCATTCTCACCTACCTTTCTGCCTGCAATCCTGTTACTGCCTTTCCTAATACATATAAGTTATTTGCTACCCTCAAAACCACAAATATACTTGGTAAGATTCCATAGTCATTATCACCTCAACACCAAGGCAATCTATACCTCTAAAATATAGAGTTCCCCTACAACACTTCATATTTCCTTTCCTCCACTTTCTATTACTCTTTTTCACTGAATCTCTCTCAGACACAACAAACAAATCCATAAAACTTCCTATCATGTTTTCTCTCTTTTTAAAGACTAAGTCTGTAAATATAAATCACCAAAATAATGCCTCTGAGAAGCCATCCATCTCTTTCTTTTTCTTTTTTCTTCCTTTTCTTGAAAATATATGGTTAATATTCTTTATGCTGTTTACTTCTCTATCCCTACTAGACAGTCAAATGGAAAATAACCCACTCTACAACTGACTTAGTCTAATATGGGCATCTTGTGAGTAAGAGATATGCTGCTACACACACACACACACACACACACACACACACACACACACACACACACACACACACACACACACACACACACACACACACACACACACACATATACAAATATATGGGTCTGCCTTGTTTTATCAAAATTTCAAAACTACGAAACCCATATTGCTAAGACCATATGATCGAAGTTCTGAAACTTCAAATACTTTGAATTGGATCATCGTACAGTGCAGAATGGGAGATTTAACATTCTCCTCATTATAGAGCAATCTTGGAGTTGGTATGTTTAAGTAGCATGGGATATGGGGGGGTTCAGTGGGGCTTGCCCCCTGCAAAAACATAAAGGTGCAGCTTCTTATTTAGATTTACTGTTTTTGTTGTAGTTTTGGAGTTTCAAAATTTCAGTCATATGGTCTCGGCCATATGGGTTTTGAAGTTTTGAAATTTCAATAAAAGAACATAGACACACACACACACACACACACACACACACACACACACACACACACACACACACACACACACACACACACACACACACACACACACACACACACACACACACACACACACACACACATATATATATATATATATATATATATATATATATATATATATATATATATGTATATGTCCCGATCACTGATCTGTGAAGACCAGATGATCAAAGTTTTAAAATATCTTACCTTGTGAATGGAGATTGCCGTACAGAGCAGAATGGGAACATTACAGTTCTCTTCACTGTAGTGCAATCTCAGAGGTGGTATATTTAAGTAGCAGGGGCTGTGGGAGGTGCAGAAGGGCTTGCCCCTCCCCTGCAAAAATGAGAAATAAGTTTTACATTTTAGATTTTGTTTTAGTAGGTTCGGTATTTCAAAACTTCGATCCTCTGGTCTTTGATGATCAGAAGTTCCATATTCTAAAATTTTGATCCTTTAAAGTATATTTATATATATATATATATATATATATGTATTGTGATACCCTGCACTGGCCCAGTAATCAAGGAGCCTCAATACTCACCACTGGCAACAGTGAGGGATGTACACAATGGGAGGATGACAAGTACACACGCAGTAAAGTGCAATTTCCCTTAAGAGGACACAGACATCACAGTCAGTCTGGGGATGGTTTCTTCCTCTTTCTCCAGATCCCCAATAAGACTCCCCACTGGTACAGCTATAGGGCTAACATCTCAGCTGAGGGCCAAGCCAAGACATCCAGCACCCTCTCTGTCCAACCAGTGCTTTGTGTCCCTGTCCAAGTAGCTGACACACACAAACTTTGAGATTTGGTTTATATACAAACACACACACACACACACACACACACACACACACACACACACACACACACACACACACCTGCGGAAGGCTGGCACATATTTACTAGCTATGCCTCCTTCGCCCCAGACTATAAGGTAGTTTCCAATGCCACCAACCCCTACTTATCAGCTATTATAAGGCCCTTACAAAGAGTGTCCATTCCTACTATGTAATGTTACTATTATCCAAGTGGTAGTCTGGCCAAGCAAGGCTATCGGAGTGGCCTGTACAGTGACACCAAATAGATAAGCAAGTACTGTAAGAGCTTAAATTTTCTCACAAATATCAGCCACAAAGATAGGTGTAAATATATTTAATAATTGTATTTTAAAACAACATTGCAGAACAGTCTCAAATAAATAGAAAACATCTAAACTAATCTTTACTATATTCCTATCTATATTGAAGAGTTATACTATGCCCTAAATCTTACTTACAGCAAGGCAAGTGCAGATGATGATGATGAGTGCATGTTCTTGCTAGGTTCAAGACATGGGTCAAAATGCCCAGTCTCTCTCTGAGGGAGCTCTTAAATTAATATCAAATATTACTTATCTCCCTGCTCTCCCTGACTAACCAAGCTAACAAAATAAATAAATAAATAAATAAATAAATAAAACAATTGTGATATTAACTATGAATGTTCACTGCATGGCTGATTGAGAGTGCAAACACCATCAGTGATCACTGTACACAGACTACAGGAATACAATATCCATACCACTACAAACCAATTAATATGTGATGTGGCTATCTCACCACTGTCAACTAATTAATATGTGATGTGGCTATCATTCCACAGCCACCAATTAATATGTGACACCCCTGCACTGGCCCAGTAATCAAAGAGCCTCAATCCTCACCACTGGCAACAGTGAGGGATGTACACAACAGGAGGATGACAAGTACACACACAGTAAAGTGCAATTTCCCTTAAGAGCACATAGAGATTGCAATCAGTCTGGGGCTGAGACCTCCCTCTTTTCCAGATCCCTAATAAAGCTCCCCACTGGCAAAGCTATAGGCTTAAGATCTCGGCTGAGAGGCCAAACCAAGACCTCCAGCACTCTCTCTATCCAACTAATGCTTTGTGTCCCTGCCCATATAGCTGACACACATACACTTTGAGATTTGGTTTATATACAAACCCACTCACAAACCTGTGGAAGGCTGGCACAGGTTTACTAGTTATGCTCCCTTCTGCCCAATCAACACAGTAACTTTAGAGTTCAAAATCACAGCAAGTATTTTAAAACAACATTGCAGGATAGTCTCAAATATATACATAAAACATCTAAACTAATCTTTACTATATTCCTATCTATATCTAAGAGAGATACTATGCCCTAAATCTTGCTTACAGCCAGGCAAGTGCAGATGATGATGATAAGTGGATGTTCTTGCTAGATCCAAGACAAGGTACAAAATGCCCAGTCTTTCTCTGAGAGAGTTCTTAAATTAATATAAAATATTACTGATAGGTTAGCTTGGATGACATCACTTTTTTTCACCTGTCTTCGGTTGCCAGGGTAAACCCCCAGTGTCCAACTTTTAACGTCTCTGTGTGAAAAATACATAGCCTTCAGATGTTTGCAGTTGCTGAAGGACATAAAACAATAAACACTTACAAAACAATGCAGAAGGCATCCTAGTTCTAGACATCCTGCCTCCTTGCTGTATTGAAACTAACTTTTATAACAGAATCGTAAAATAATTTAATTTCAACTTATTTTCTTGAAGTTTTGCAAGTTAATCTTATATGTTCCAGCAGGGTATGCTGTGGTTACATTCTTGAAGATCAGTATATAACATACAGTTCTGTATAAATTATATCAATATTCATAAATTACATAGAATTATTTATAAAATTCCAGGTAGCTGGGCTAGCAGCATGATGTATACATAGATAGATACACACACACACACACACACACACACACACACACACACACACACACATATATATATATATATATATATATATATATATATATACATATTTTAATATAAGTATGCACACTATTTAAAATATAATGTACTCTGTAAATACCTGTATACTGTTTGTCTCTGCCATTCTATGTGTAATCATGATCATTTTTGTTAAAAAAATCTGATGATCTTTTCTTACAGACCTCTGCTGAAAAGGGGGTTTAGCTAAAGCCAGTCATACTTTCCAAGGAAATAAACAAAAAATAAATAAAAAAAGTAAATGAGCCCATCATATTAGCCACTGACTTTTTTAAACAGTTGACAGTATTCACACAGACATTTAAGGCATGTATCTATATAATTCTTACACAAGACACAAAGAGTGGTGAACAGTGGGAATGCTGCTCAGTTAACAAATCGCATAAAACAGTAACAGTTATATGGACTTCTAATCATTTGTGAATATCTATTTACTAAAAGACCACAATGATCCTAATAAGAAAGAACAGTTTCTTCTCTTTATTTCAGAAATCAGTTTTGAGCTAAACAAATTTAATGGCATATGAGGTTTGTTTGTCAATTGCCCTAGATTTAGTTTTTCAAGTCACATGGAACATTATTATGAGTGTGTTGTCTAAAATGAGGAAGTATTCCTTTGTGTATCTGCATTTTGTGATGGGATCACTTAAGAGATTATTGATACATAGGTATAATGAATTGTGTTGAATGTCAATGGATGGCTAATTATTTTTGCAGGGTATTGCTTAATTAAAATATGAAAGGATAGCTAAAATGATTTTGTTAATTTTTAGGTCAGTTAACATAGTTAACATAAATGTGGATGCAAAATGCTGCAGGGAAGATTGCTTTACCTTGGTTTACCATAATGGTAGAACTATTCAGCATAACTTGCATTTTCTGTGAATCATTTCTGCATAGGGTATCAGCAGCAAATGGGATCAATACATTAGACAGGAAAGATAATTTGGAACTGGGATTCATGTTACCATGTGAGTTTGTTTTTCTGACCTTCCTAAAGGGCTGGTAGACAAGATTAGGAAATAATATTGATAATTAGAAGATTTATCAGATGTTGAAAAGATTATTGCCACTACATTTTCATCAAGTCTTACAGTAACATACAGAAGGCTCTTAAGTCAAGCACTATTTGACTTTTATCTAACTGTTGTATAATTTGCACATAGGATTATTTACTGTTAAGTCTCCCCATGTTACAGTATTTTTGCCACACCAGATGAGAAGAACCAGCAGAAACATTTGGAATAGAGCTGAGCAATGAAAAATGTATGTGTACTGTTAAAATGTCAAGGAATTTGGTCTTTATGATACTCTGTTTAATAACCTGCATATCAAGATATAGGTGTATTTTTATTTTGTAGTAGATGTCCACTTTCTTAGTTTAAAACTACTTTATGAAAAAGATGAAATTTTTGCACATTTGTGGGATAAGGTAGAATATAAATATACTAAGGTATAAAGGTAGTTTGTTTACAGTAGACTTTTTTGTTTGTAACTTGGAAGAAAGGTTATAATAATCAGTGATATTGATCTTGAGGTAGTGGCTGTTTAAACCTAGTAGTATGGGGTCTTAGTTCAAGAAGCTTGAGGAACAGAGTATAAATGTACTATACTCAGTGGTTTTCTTTACACTGTTACATTGCAGCATTCTGGGCTTCTACTGCTGTACATGAGAACTTTAAATATGATTATACAAAAAGACTCTGTAATGCTCTGTTGGCAACTGATTTCATGATAGATCAATTGGTGTATTTCTATATACTGAAAAGTGTTTCTCTCTTAATGGGTTCATAAGTTCATATGTGTTTACTAGGCTAATGACCAGAATGGCCTTTTTAAGCCTAGCCATGCATCCCAAATCTCTGACGAGTTCTGATACCTTTGAAAACTGTAAGTATGGGCCTCGGAGATAAACCATTTATTTACAGGTTCCCTGTTTGCATAAGAGACATAGGTGCCAAACCAGGGATGCATTTCTGGTTTCCCAGCCAATTGTTCAAGTTGCAATGAACTCTTTTTTTCTGAATCTGTTCTATACTATTAGGTCTGCTCATATGCCTATAAAAAATAATGTTTTTTCTGTATAATACCTCAGTGCCTGCACCATTTTTTATTGACATACTATTTGTGATTATACAGTTATTTATTTATTTATTTGTTTGTTTGTTTGTTTACTTGTTTGTGTTTGCTGATCATTGTAGAGCAGTGATCCTACTGGACCATTTTCAAGCTTAGTCCAGGAATATGGCTGTTATACAGAGCCAAAGTTATCAAACTAGAATGATTTTGTTCTACTTCTAGATGTTACTGATATCTCATATAAAAAGTTGCATTGACGTAATTTTATGCATTTGAAAGAATTTTAAAATCATGAGAAAACTTGGTTTTATGATTTTTCTTTGTTGCAAGAATATTATCCATGTATAAAAAAAAAAAACTGGAACAGAAGACAGCACTTAAGAAAAACTTCAAGGCAATGTGTTTTTTTAACAAAATACTTCAAAGGACTGCTATAAAGAGGAGGCACAGAAGAGAAACTACATATACAATAATAGGATACAGACTTGTTTAAAACAAATAGCTGTATTCAGAATGATTTAAGCTATTTCAGATGCTGATGTACTTTGTAAATATCACATGGTTTTAGCAAAGTGATTGAAAACATTCAAAATATATGGTACTGCAGTAAATATCATAGGATTTTAGCTCATCATGGCCCTCTGTTGCTTAGCTATTTATGTGGACCAGCAAAACATCAGTATTATGCCAAAAAGGATGCATAATAACTTATCACAGCTGCATTAATGGCAGCAGATATGCTACTGACAAGCAATGAAGGGTTCATGCTAATAGTGATTTTGTGACCTACAAGACAGGCACAATGTTTTGGCATGCACAAGTAAATGCGCATTCACAAAAGTAGCAAAGCACCTCATAGCTGCTACACAAACACTATGAGAAGTTTATTATATAAATGGGGAGCAAGAAGAGCAGGATCATGGTTAAATAGGGCCCTAGGCAGAGTAATGGATCATACCTCTCCCGCACGGCAGCAACCAAGCAGCAGCCATTCCAGTGTTCATTTACTTGGCTATTCCTTCCATGTTACCATAAAGATTGTTCAAACCAGTCTTTCTGCACACTATTTTGTTTAATTATACAATGATTGCAGATATTTGGATTTCATTTAAAATGTTTATAACAGATTTTATAGTAGAAATACTGGTAGTCATTTGCTAAAAAAAACAATACAGTCTCTCAATGAAAACAGACTTAGCATGAACAGTAAACTACTCTGCCCTGGAAACTCACTAAATATCTTTGCCCTTGAAACTCAAGTTCATTCACATGGCATTGAAACCCACATTCAAAGAAAATGCATCTAGCCACAGGTGGATTAATTTTACCTTTGGGCTGTTTTCAAATAATAAATCCCTTGCACGCATTTTTAGGACCATGCATACATGGATATGTTCTTTAATTAATCTTCCAGCTTGTAATAAATTATATTCCTTGTATAATACAGCAGTACTTGTTGGAGTGTGTTTTAAATTTGTAGTTTTGAACATTTTTCTACTAACAAATGAAACAAAACATATAAACCAATAATGACAAAACTACCCATTTCTGAACATTTCAAACATAAAAGCCCACTCTAACGTCTATCAGTACAATCTAGCAATATCAGTCAATATGCACAATCTCTGCAGAAGTAAAAGTTGTCTGAATAATTCCACATTAAAGAGATCTGTTACCAATGAAGAGGCTAATGTAGACAAACAACTTTACATTTCAGTGTTTCATCTACAACTTCAGTGCCTGCTGCCCTTGAAGTATAAATTGCCTACGTTGAATAAAAAATAATGGTAAGCTGATAATATTGCAATAGGGAAAGACTGACAAATCAACAGGTTCATTCTTACTAAGCATCTCATCCATAGGAAGACACACTCAAGAGTGTGGCACCCCACCTCCCATTAAAGTACACTGCAGGATCAGAAATCCATCTACATAGTGTGGGAGAAGAACATACACCCTCCTGCATCAAAAACAAACAGGCCATCTGCTGTACTACTAACACTGTTTTCAAGTTTTATTGCACAAACACTGACGGCCATTTGCTAAACAAAACAGTTGCTCATTGAAAACAGACTTAGCTTGAACAACAGTAAACTTTTCTTCCCTTGAAAATAACACTTCCTTGAAAATGCACTAAAGCCTACAATCCTTGAGCAATCTGATAACTGCTGTGGAGAATTCAGGCTCTAGGTTTTCAGACTGAGCAAGTTAATTAACCAGCCTGCCATCCCTAACTAGGACATTACACGCACACACACACACACACACACACACACACACACACACACACACACACACACACACACACACACACACACACACACACACACTTTCTGTTCCATTTCAGTTTTAGTCTGGTTGCTCTGCTGCTCAGCTTCTGGTCCAATTCCTGGCTGTTCAAATTTTCTGCAGTTTGTTGAGGTTTCTGGGTCTTGCCATTCTTGCAGAAAGTCTTCTGTGAGGTCTTAATGCCCTACTGAGTGTCTTCCATTACAAAAGAGATTTTTATTTTTTATTGACACCCAAGCCAATTCAGGGCCCCCCAGCCAACACAGGCCCTGGGCAGCTGTCTAGGTTGCCTAGTGCTGGATCCAGCTGTGGAAGCAAACGGTTAAACTGGGAAGCTATAAACTGGATAAGAGCTAAAAGAAAGATATGGGAGTGTGAAAAATGGCATATTTGATTTTGGACATGTGTCCATTTTCCATTTATCATTTATGAAGAATGAGAGAGTGGGGTGGTAGCAATGAGCATGTTTGGGAAGGTAGAAGGGAAACTGGAAAGCATAAGGTGTAGACAAATAGGTTGATAGAGAATGAAACTATTACTAGCATTGTGTAAAATGTTCATGATACACTATATGACCTTTTGATGTGTAGACAGATTGATAGTGAGCTTTATGAATATTTTTCCAAAGATTCACCTATAGTGTCAGGATCGGGGTGGGTTACAGAACACATTTCTTATTATTTGGAATCCATCCTTGGACCGCTAACAAGGAGTGTTCCAACTATTTCAAAGAATACCTACCAATTATTGGATGACCTAGATAACCTTATGAAAGATGGCATGTTACCTCCTTCTGTTGTTCTAGCTTCATTGGATGTCAAGAGTCTATTTACAGTAATCCCAAATGACTATGTAATAGAGGCAATTAGGGAAGTCTTACTTTTAATAGGCTCACTGAATAGTGATACACAAAGTATTAAATACAAATCTTTTATGTACCGTCATGCATTATATGCACAGGCATGGGGTGTAGCTATGGGCACCCCATGCGCAAATTCCTATACAAATTTAGTAATGTATCATTGGGAATGTGCTTATTTGTTTAATAGCAGCTTCTTTCAACATGTCTTATTATACAGACATTTTGTAGATGACATATGAATCGTCTGGGATGGGGAATTAGCCCTACTAAATGATTTAGTTATTTATTTAGAATCCACAACTGAATTCCTAAAACTTACACTGGAAATATCATCTCAGGAGTTACATTTTCTTGACATTACAATAAATAAAAGTTCAGAAGGTTTGATTTCAACTACTCTATATAGAAAACCTTGTTGGAGGAATGCATTGCTACATTATGATAGCATGCATCCACAACATTGTTAGGAGTCAAAGTAAAAGAATTTCCAGTTTATGTAGAGATGGCAGTAATAGGGACCTACAGATTGGTCATCTAACGGGGTTATTTCAAGAAAGAGGCTACAATGTTTCACAATGTAAGCTAAATTGTTCTGTTATGAACGATACGCATGTAGGTAGAGAGGCTTCCATTGTTCGAAGACATCCTATGATTATATATAAATATAGGAAACACTATGATTTAAATAAGGTATTCTTCACTACAAGATACACCAGTGATATAAGTTATGTAACTGACATTATTAGGAAAAACTGGAATATTTTACTTGTAGATAATAGATGTCTTAAATTAATATGGACAACACCTAGTTTTAGGTATAAGAATAGTAAGAACTTAAAAAGGCTTTTATGTATTGATAAAGTTGACTCACTAATCGGTAGTATAGATAAGCGAATCTTAAGACATGGTACATTTCCATGCAATAAATGCAACATGTGTAAATATATAGCTAGTGATAATCAGTTTATTCATCCCTCTCTTAACTATATCTATAGACCTAATTTTTATGCCACCTGTGAAACTACCAACTTTGTTTATTTAGCAACATGCACAGAATGCCCAGCATTTTATGTGGGCATGACTACAAGAAAGCTAAGAGACCGAGTATATAACCATACATATGACATTAAGAGGTTAAACCTGAATAATGCTTTAGCTAAACATGTTGCTATTCAACCTAACCATAGTTTTAGGTTTAGGATTTTACAAGTGATAGGCTATAATAAAAGAGGAGGTGACAGGATGAACTATTTAGAAACTGTTGAACTAAGATGGATTTTGAGACTAATGGCACATATTGAACCAGGTTTAAACCAATATATTAGTATTAAACCTATTTTAACTGCATGTGATTAAAACTACAATATACTTAGTATTAGTTTCTGGGATATGATGTAATGTAATATCTCCATACATATAAAAATATATTTGATAGTACATAAGTTCATTTTTGATATGTCTTGTATTGTTTTATTTTATATATTTTTATGTTTATTCTCTTAAGATGTTTTATGAGGTTTCAGAATATCATAATATAAATATATGCAAGATTATAATTTGATAATATTGCTTCATGTCCTATGGAACTGAATGCATATTTTTATTTGTTATTCTTTGCCTTTAAATTGTTATATTTATTGTATTAGCTTTAATTGATAAATGTTTTTATTGGCTGATTGAATTAAATTAATAGATGAATGATTTAGTAGCATATAAAAGCTGCTTAATGAAGTAAAGCTGTATAAACCTGAGAAAGTGCTTGTTATATAATAAATCAACTTTATCTTTTACATCGTGGTGGTTTCCATCTAGCTGTTTCTTCATAAGGTGTAGACAGACCTAAAACGCAAATGAAGACAGATGAGGGTGTATGGTTACAAAATAGGAACAGTGTGGGGACACAAACAAACAGAGAGAGGATAAGTTGTGTTCAGAAGGACTGGATCACAAACATTTTATGGAGATTGATACAAACAGAACAGGAATGCCATGATGGGAGATAGGATGGCATATAGAGAGCTTTTCATACCACCCCAGAGAAGAATCCACCAAGATGTCAGACCCTGACACTGTTGGCCTGATGGTCATGGCCAACTAGCTGTGTGATGCTATCAGCCAAAGAAGGAGATACTCCAGTGTTCCAGTGCAAGACTGCAGCTGCTGGTTCATCTGAGATACGATCAGTCATAACACTTCCCTATGGGTGGCCTAGTGGAACCCCTCTGAGCCACTCATAGAGGAGAAGCATCTATCCCCCTGAGAGGTGATACAGAGGATACCAGCAAACCTTCCAGGTCAACTTATGCAGTGTTATCTTCTTGTCCCTGCAGAGAGGCAGGTATGGTAACAGCTGGTGAAGCATCAGCAAGTACACTGGCTGGAGCAAATCCAGATGGGCACTGACACTCCACAGCTGCACCACACATGGCACTGACTGCAATACATTGGGGGGGGGTTAGGGATATGTTTAGGCACTGGCACTTTTATATTTATGCTTTCAGGGTTCCTCTGAAGGAGGATTCAGTACAACAGTCGCTTGATGTCAGTGGCTCAACTGTGATTGGCGATAATGGCACAGTGTACACAGCACAGTCTGATATTACAGTGGCACTTTCAGAAATGCTAAAATTAGGGGGCACACGGACATCCCTCACATATCCTGATTTACTGTGATTTCTGATGGTCACAGTATCAGTTAATAATTTAGGAAAAGCAGTGCTTTTGAAGTGCTTTTTCTTCTTTCAGATAGAAGACGATTGTTTATCATGTATAATGCTCTGATGCTCTCCTTTTCTTTTTATTCAGAATCTTAGTGGAACTTTCACATGCTCATGAAAGTTATATCTCATTGTAGTTCCATGTTGTGACTATTTCTAGAAGTTTTGGTGATCCTGGAAAAGTTGCGGGTGGATGTACAGGGTAAAGACTGCATATCTTTCTTTTTGAAATATAACTGATCTGTTTCCACTGAGTTAGGTGAAATGAAATTAACTTGAATTCTGCAATCAGTGTTAAGAGTTCTGCAGCAGAGTGTACCAGAGCAGAATCACCTGCACTTTGAACTAAGTAAACGTCTTTTGTTTGTTTGTGTATATGATTGGTAAAGATGTTGAGCAGTAATCGCCCAAGGATTTATTTCAAGTATGACTGGGCACAAGCTCCCTTTTCAGTAGTGTCCTGAAGAAAAAATTCTCTTGACAGCTATATTGGTTCACAAAAGAAAAACAAGGTACATTGCAGAGTTTATACAGGCTACATAAACAGTACAATTGTTATGCAGTATTGAAAAGGTTTAACAATTACAAAACTAAAAAAAAAAAAAAAATAGAGAAAAATTAATTAAAAAAGAACAAAACACAGGGGAGATAGTGTAATATGAAAAGTAAAAAGTTATTCAAGGGAGCGCAGATACTAAAGTAAAGTAAGATGTCTCTCTCTCTCTCTATGTATATATATATATATATATATATATATATATATATATATATATATATATATATATATATATATTTTTTTTTTTAAATAAAGTTATGAGTGGTGTAAAAATGATTAGGTATGGAGTTTGGTTGGAGAAAGTTGTGAATAAAAAGAAACAAGAAAAAATAATAGGCACAATGCACAGGAGTATTATGTACAATAAAACATAATATTAAACATTATGAGGGTATCATTGAAAGGAAGTTTATATTAGGATAGATGAGAAAGATAAGAAATAAGGTTGTGTTGGATCTTTGTGAAACACCTATGTTGGATAAGAATGCCTGGTTGAGTTATCCTTGCCACTGGAGCAACCAAGGTATGTTAAACTGTGTAAAAAGGAAAAAGATGGTTAACAAATATGAAATGCTTTGGTAAAGTCTAGGAAGGCAGCAGAAGAACTTTTTGTATTTTTAACTGAGGATGACACAATTTAGTAAAGCAGATTTGGTACTATGTCCTGAGATGAAACCATGATGTGTTATGGTAAATAAATTATCTTAATTAAATATTTCCTGAGTTGTGCATGCACAACACACTATGTTATTTTAGTAGTGGGAATAGTATTGCGATCGGTCTGTAGTTTACTACTTTGCTTTCACCCCCTCTCCCTTTCCAAATATATTATTTTAGCTTGTGTCAATAACTGTGGTAAATACATTTGTCTTAAAATTTGGCTGATTAGACTGTACAAAGGAAAAGCAATAAAACAATACTTTCCTTAGCTAAGTTTTGGGGAGATCATCACTGCAGGGAAAGCCATAGTATTTCACCTTATGCAATAGCTTATTTATGCCACTTTTAGTGGCAGTTTCAAAACTGAATTTATAAGGAGACAAGCTTGATAACAAAAGGACATTAATGGAATTGTTTGAATAGTTTGCAAATTTATTAACAGTTTCCTGGTGTGTTGGCAGATCAAGAGGATTTTCAGTGGAAGACTTTGTTTTACCATGCCCTTCATTGTTTCATTTTTGTAAAATCTTGAAATAGTCCTGCCAGGATTTTCCAATTCATTAAGTGATTCTCTGTATTTCTTGGGAGGCTGCATATTGATTTGCTTGAAAACTTTTTTTTCTCACAGTTAGATCAATCCATCTAAATGAGTTGATCTGTATCTAAACATTACACATGCAAAAATTCTTGTGAAGTAGGTAGAAAAAAAGATGTTTAGTATATTCAGAGCAATGTTGATGACTCATGTTTGACTCATGTTTGATCTTAGCATTTCTAATTCACATGTATAATTTCTTCTCCTACAATGACAGTAGTAAGGATGTTTACTATATTATGAATAGAGACAGTACTAAAGATTAATGGAGGTGTTTTTTTTTTGTTTCCACACTGTAAATGTAGATTCTTGGTGTCTAATGTTGTTAGGAAGAGTCCTGCCTTGTTTATGTTTTTTGGGTAGATTTGTAAGTACCTACTGAAATAGTTTGTAGAACTAGACACTTCATCCTTCTGAGTCAATGTAGGTATTAGCTAATTAAGTCCCAGGCAGAAGATTTTGAATGCATTTTTTCATTGGTTAGCTTCCCCCAAGGCATTCTTCTCAAGTGACACTAATTTGTTGTTACACACCTAATTCTGATTCTGAATTTTGCTCTGTACCTCCTAGAACCATAGCCAGCCTTAGCCATAGGTCAACTAGGTGGTCTCCTAGGGCGTCACTCTAGCAGGGGTGCTTTTCCAGCAATCTGAATGGTGTAGGTAGACCAGGATGGAGACAAAAGGTGGTGTTGGGGGGTGCACTGTGGAGGCCTTTTGCCTAGGATACCAGTTGACCAAAGGCCGGCCCTGCCTAGCACTGCACTTTTTTGTGAAGTTGTGAGTTAAAAGTACCAGCATATAAAATGTTTCCCTAATATGAGAAATTTTGCTTAATTATTTTTGGTGTCTCATCAATTCTGGAAGTAAAAGTTTGAGATATATACTCCATGGACCATTGAGGTCCTGAAGAAGGGTAACTACCCAATACAGTTTTCATAGAACCATGATATTGTCTTTATCAGTGATTTTTAGACATCTCTGGTTTTAATACAGATGTGTACAATACAGAACTTCTAGTGTTTATAATATTTTCAGTAACTAGTAATATTTATCTACATAGTCTAATGGATAAGAATGGTGCAGCTTACTGAGTTACGATGGCTAAGTCACTTGATCTCTTGTCTTGCCAGTCCTTGTAAAAGATTCACAGTCTGGAATTTCAAATTGTTTGTCTTGTATCTGTGGCTTGAACCATATTTCTAACATGGCAAGGATATTTGGCTACAGTGTTGATGCTCAGGCTTGCAAATGTGGCACTTGATTATAGAGGCTTCTAGTATTAGTATAAATGATTTTTAGGTCATAGCTGTATTGAAGGAGTGCCATATGTTGTGTAAGTGAGTCACATATTGGTACCTGAAGACGTATATGTGTGTGTGTGTGTGTGTGTGTGTGTGTGTGTGTGTGTGTGTGTGTGTGTGTGTGTGTGTGTGTGTGAGAGAGAATGTCTGTGTGCATGCACAAGCATGTGTTTCACATTTAGATAAGAATAGTGTTGTTTAATGCTGCAGTAGTTACAGTGAGTAATAACAGTATACAGCAATCAAGTAGCAATGTCTTGTTTTTGCTTCTATTGATAAAAGTTAGTCTGTGTACTGGGAGCAAGCAAAGACTGAGAGTAATGATCATGGGCATCATTGTACTGCGGGTATATGTTGGGGAGAGATATAATAATACAGATAATGATTACGTGGAGAAATGTTTTATTGGAAGGTGGAAGAAGGGGATGGGACAAGGTATGTATAAAAAGAATGATGTAGTAGGTTGGTGGGAATGAGGGTTGGACAGAGGAACAAATCATATCTGAGTGGACCCCAATCCAGCATCTGCAGAAAACAATCAGAATGATAAGGCAGTCCTGGCAACAAAACTGTGTAAATAATAGGCTGTGTTCTGTGTTAGGATACTATCTACAGTAAAGTGCAGTGAAAAATCTATCTATCCCTTTTTGACCAGGTTAGTCCCATCATGTTAATGGCCTCTTTTCAGGGGAGACTCAAGGAAGCAGTTATACTTCTAGTGAAAATTTAGCCAGGGCATCTGGTTAATTCCAGTACTGATTTTAATTGGTGTCCTGAGCTCTTTTACATTTACCTGAGCTTCCACCAACTCAGATGGACAGGTCCTTGGTTTAATGGAATATAATAAATACTGCAACAATCTATTTAGTAATGAAAATACACACAAATTAAAGTAAGATATGTATTAACCTCAGTCAGCTTTAAGATGAATAAGCTCTTTTTCAAGGGGTGTAGTATGCTTGCTTTCGATGATGTGCGATGTGATAGGATAGACTGGGGCAAAAATTGTAGTATCAAATTAACAGGGTCCTTGGCTGAAACATAGCTGGCTAGGCAGCAAGCAGATAAGTTAGACATGAAGTAAAAACAACTATATGGTTTGAAACAAGAGGCTACAGCAGCCACAGGTTTGTAAAATGGCATATGTCTGTTGAAAAAGAAAAGACTGTTACTTTATTTCTCTTTCTATTATGAAATCATATTGTAGTACTGCATAGTGGTGCTATATATATATGGACATATGCAGTGCTGTTTTAAACCTCTGCAGTGATGTTTACTGTGTGTGAGAGGGGGCAATAATCCAAGAAAAAAACAATAATGTGAAAGAATAAACAAGAAAGTGCCTTATTTTTTCTGAATTATACCATTGACTTCAAATAGATGCTACTGCAGAAAAGAAAAAGAGGCTGAAATGGAGTAAAAAGCAAACAAGTGAGGCTAAGCTGGAGAAAGAAATAAAGCATGAGAGAAAGTGTGAGAAAAATGTATAGAGACAAAGCACTTTAATGTATAACCACAACCTGAAGTACATGTAATTCATATTAAGTTAAGAAAAGCTAAAAAATCAATTGTATTTGAAGAAACACAACAAAAAAATCAAAATATGTTACAGAAAATCTAACGATGCACAACAATGTTATATAACTTGTTTTATTATTACATCTGTTGAAATTATCTGCAAAAAAAAAAAAAACATTTTACATACATGCATTGTGGACAAAAGAAATCAGATAAGCTGTGTAGCTAAGATGTTAACATATTTATTTGAGCCTGTGCTACTTTAACTCATTCAGTCCTGAGCAGCAGGAGGCTAATTAATCTCCTTGTCTCCTGTGGTCCTCCAAGCCTGAAAATCATTTGCATCCTGAGAGTTTTCCTCTAAAATACTCTGTCGAAAATATACTTCATAAGATTTGCTGTATCTGATAATTGATGAGTTACAAAAATTATACTTATTCTACTGTATTACTGCCTCTTAAATCGTTTTTCAGTTGTGCACATGCCTTGCTTCATTTAAAAAGTTTTAAATTGCTAATTTTGTAGAGTCTTAATTGCATTTACTGTTCAGGGCTACACACTCAAGTGCGTTAGCCTTTTCTGTGTTCATTTACTATATTATTGCATTGTTTAGCCTGTTTTAACAAAAACAAAAAAATACTATCTTGTTTGCACGTTTCCTGCCTTTCCTAACTAGTATAGTCCATACCCCAGGCTTTGCTTGTCTCAGAACTTTATTTTCTGTGCTCAGAGCTATCCAGACCTTGCTGTGGTAGAGGGAAGTCCTACTGCTTATCAGTGGGAGTGGTGAACATTGTACTGACTATCTAACACTAGAGGAGTGGTTTCCAGCTCTGAAATTGTAATTGTATTAGCCTTTTTAGGCTGATTTGTATCCCTTTCAACTTTCTGACTTAAAAACACATGTGATTGCACATTTTTTGCATTGTGCAGCACCGCAGGGCTATGGTTAAACTATTCTAGGTGCCAGAAAGTGTGCTCTTCAAATTTTCTCTTAGAACTAGCTGGTTTCTCAGTAGTAGCACTAAAATCTGAACCCCTGTGACTAGCACTTGCTCTAGAACCTGCTGGAAAGCACTAGGAAGCCTTAAACTGATACAAGCACTCAACTCTCCTTGTCAATAAGGAGAAATTAATTGTAGGCACTAAATAGCCTATAATTGAAAAGTACCTTGCAAAGGTAAGGGAAAACAGCTCTTGTACTTTACAAAAAGCACCTAAACAGGCATTTCCAAGGGTCAGCTTCCAGTGATTTTTCCTGTCCACCTGGTGAATCTGGGCATATTGGGGTAATGCAGCAACTGCCTCATGTACACAGACAACCCTCTCCTCCTACCACCCAACACTACAACCTGCGAGAGATGCACTTACATAGCCAGAGTGGAAGCAAAGCTCTCTCCTGCCAAGATTGTGCTAGACAGTCAAGAGGAGGAGGCTAACACCTGCACTACACCTCAAGCAACACATAGCCCTTCAAAACCCACACCATCAACACCCAGACATAGCAACACTAAACCCACATATGCGGAGGCCCTTAACATTAACCTGCCAAGCAATAAGGACCTCCGAAGCTGAAATGAAAACAAACACCAGTCACAACCAAAGTGACACATAGCTCACAACACCAGTGTGCCACCCAACAACAGCCCCTAAGGCAAGACAATGTACCCAACACTTTAGTCATAGGTGAATCTATAGTCAGGCACACTGATGCCCCACTCACCAAGCTGAACAAGGAGAAAATTACAGTCAGCTGCCTGTTAGGTGCCAGGATCTGCCACATAATGCGTGCACTCAAGTCACTCCACAAGTACAAATATGACTCTGTCACTCTCCATGTTGGAGTGAATGACTTGAGATGTATCTCCCTGGACTACATGAAAAGAGACATGGAAGAGCTCTGGGATCATGTGGCCTAGGCAGGTATGACCCTAGCCCTGAGTAGCATCCTGCCTTCACCCAGAATGATACCACAATATAAGGCCAAAATGATTGACTTCAACAATTGGCTAAGCTTCTGGTGTTATTCAAAGGGGATCCAGTATCTGTCTGCCTGGGAAGACATGATCGACAAACCACGATGTTTTGCCAGAGATGGTCTGCACCTGTCACCCCTGGGATTCAGATTACTGGCTAAAGCTCTTGCCACCCCTATAGTGCCTTTTTTAGGCAAGGTTGAAAGGACAAAACCACCACCATAACAGATACAAGCATGCAAAATCTGAAGGTAATGCTACTCAATGCTAGAAGTCTAAACCTCAAAATGCACTCTCTCAAGGCACTCTTAAAAATGGAGAATATCGATATCTGTGCAGTAACTGAGACCTGGTTCAAGGCTCTAGAGAGCGCCCCTGCAATACCAGGTTACAACTCTTACCACACTTTCCGGCCAACAAATCAAGACCATAACACTAAAGGTGGAGGAGTGTCCATATTCACCAAGGATATTCACACCTTCAGGCTAGTTGCCCAATACAATGCATCTGAAATTCTCCAGGTACAACTAACACTAGGTAAAACTGAAATCCAAATTGTAGCTTGATACAAATCCCCCACCATGCCCCAAGATTCTCACTGCACCTTTCTAAACATACTGGAAAATATTAAGATACAACCAAACACCCTAATAATGGGTGAGTTCAACTACTCTACCATTAACTGGGAAAACAACATGGGTACCAACACCTTTTCCCAACGGTTCTTGGAATTCATAAATTCCAACGTCCTGGATCAACTAATCCATTGTCCCACCAGGGGCACCAATATTCTAGACCTGATCATTACCAACATGGGAGACAGATGCTCCACACCAGTGATCACCCCCTCATTGGTCAGGTCTGACCATAAGCAAATCACCCTTGACATCCACATCCCACTCCCATCGGCAGTAAGGAAACTTCCGTAAAAACTTTTCCAAAGCCAACTTCATGCTACTCAAGTCAGAAGTGACAAACTTCATGACACCCATGAGACGGGATCTGAAATTTTGACTGCTGAATCCTACACTAAGACACTGTACGAGCACATCCACTCGAGTATGAATTATGCCATCCCAAATAGAATCAAGATGCTCTCCTACAAAAAAAGGAAGCCAATCTGGTGGTCCCCTGCCATAAACAAACTATACAACAGAAGAAAGAAATTGTTGCAGAAAATAGGAAAATCCCAGGATGCAAAAAACTCCCTTAACAGCCTCAGCAAGAAGCTGAGATCCCTCATGAAATCCTCCAAAGCTAGTTATGAAAATAAAATTGCCAAAGATTCCAAAGACAACCACAAGGCATTCTACAGTTATGTCAAGAATCTAAATGTCAATGCTCAGATCTGATCTGAGCTACAACAGAATGGCATTAAATATACTGATCCCAAAGATATTGGCAATATCCTGGCAGATCAATTTAGTGCCAACTTCACCACCCTCTTACCCCCTGAAGGGCCCATCTCAAAACCAAAAGATTGCCAAATTCTGGTAATCACGGCAACACAGGGAGAAACCACACTCTCCAAATCTAAGAATACAGCATCCATGGGACCAGATGACATCCTGGGCTGTGTACTACATGAACTACAAAATGAACTGGCACCTCACCTAAGTGTCATGTTTAATCATAGCCTCACCTCAGGCTTCATGCCCACTGAGTGGTGCACAGCTACAGTCATCCCACTCCACAATGGGGGATCCACCTTGGAACCCAGGAACTACTGTCCCATCAGTCAGATGAGCCTGATCTGCAAAGGCATGGAAAGCATTATCATGGAACTTATAAACAAAGACATTGGCAACCTTCAAACATTGGACCCCATGCAGTTTGGGTTCGCGAAGGGCCGGCCTTGTCTCCTGAACCTGATTGACTTCTTCGAATCAGTCTCCAGAGCTGTAGAGGAGGGTAAGGCAGTCCACACAGCCTATTTGGACCTCGCCAAGGCCTTCAACACCACCCCCCACTCTGAAATCATAGATAAACTTACTAAGCTGGGCATAAATCCCTACATCACTCGATGGGTTGCCAACTGGTTTACTGACAGAATCCAGATTGTAAAAGTAGCCAACTCCAAATCCAGCTCCAGACAAGTGACAAGTGGAGTACCTCAGGGTTTAGTCCTGGGACCGCTCTTGTTTGGCATCTACTTCTCTGACATACAGGCCAACACTAAGGGACTCTGGCTAACAAAGTTTGCAGATGACAGCAAACTGGGAGACATTATTAAATCCCCAAATGATGTGGATATTCTACAAAAGGGTCTTACAGAAACAGATGCTTGGTGCCAGAGCCATGGGCTCAAGCTTAATGCCAAGAAATGTATAGTTATCCCTTTTGAGAAAAAACATGTACCCGTGAATTACCACACAGGTGGCAGTACACTAAACACTAAAAGTGTGATGAGAGACTTAGGGGCACAGGTGGGCAGTGGTCTCACCTTCGATAACCTCATCACCACAACAGTCAGGAAATCCTTCTATGTGGCACACCTCATCTCTAAGTGCTTTTCATCCAGAAAAAAGGAGGTCATTGTCCCACTGTACTCATCCCTCATTAGACCCATTATAGAGTACAATGCCCCGTTTCGTATGTACCTCACAAGACGTCTGCAACAGCTGGAAAGGCTGCAGAAATACCTCACTAAAAGAATCACAGGCCTAAAGCAGATGCCCTATGCTGACCATCTAAAAAAACTCCAGCTATACTCTGTGGATATCGTCTACTCAAAGGCGATCTCTGCTTAACATACAAGGCTATGTCAAACCCTGAGCTGCTGGACATGCTCCACTTAAAGAAATCACAACCCCTCAGAGCCACACGCTGCAGGGATCTAAACCTTGTCATCACAATGAACAAAACATGCTGGAGGGATAGGTTCCTGACCCAGAGACTCCCCATACTCTGGAATAGACTGCCCATACATGTCAAGCAGAGTGCCTCCTTGACCCTCTTCAAAAGGAACCTTGACAATTGGATGGGAGATCGGAAATTCACTCCGGTGATCATGTCAGTCACCCTGCTAGACAGGGGTCCAGGGAAGTAAATATTGTGGGAAGAAATATCCAGGGAATTGTTATGGCTAGGCTTGTATAGGCCCTATGGCCAATAGCCTAGTACCAACCTCTAAACCTATGAACCTATGTATATTATGAAAGCTCTTCCATAGACAATGGGCTACACACTAGTGTTAGTGTCAAAGGTCTCTCTGGAAATGATGATTTTATATTACAGATTATGAAAGAAAAAGTGTGTTTTAATTGTTAAAAATTATTAGTGCTATGGTCAGACTTAAGAGTTATATCTTTGTTAAGTGTGCAAGATAGACTGAAAAAATCAGTGATAGAACTGTTCATTTGTTTGAGAAATTTATAGTGATGTATGACAAGAGGTGCATAGCACGCTGCTATTTTGAAGAAGCTATGCAAACTATGCAAAAATATATTGTATAATATTTCAAAGCAATATTATTCTTCAAAGGTGTGTGTGTGTGTGTGTGTGTGTGTGTGTGTGTGTGTGTGTGTGTGTGTGTGTGTGTGTGTGTGTGTTAGCATTATCACTGACAACATTGTCTGCCTTAATATTTTGCATGAGATGGCTTTATTTGTTCACCTGTAGGTCACACAATTTTTTTTTATGAAATTAATGCAGTTATGAAAATATAGCTAATGTTCAAAACTGCTTTACCAAAAATCATTTTTCTTTCAGAACATCTTCACATTACCAGATATTTTTACTAGTACACATTACTTGCATACACATTACCAGCTTAACAGTAGCACACTCTATATTTTGTATTAATAATTCAAATATGGACCATATCTCATGTTATCATAACGTTTTTGCAAACAATCATTAATAATTCCAACTTTGTACATTCCATGCTGACCATTCCATTAAGTATGCTTAGCAAATCATGTCAGCCTGTAGGTTCATAGGTTTATAGATGTTTACTAGGTTAATAACCACAAGGGCCTTTTTAAGCCTAGCCATGCATCCCAAATCTCTGACAAGTTCTGGTACCCTTGATAAGTGTAAGCAGAAGCTAGGGAGATGAAAATTAACAAACAGGGGCCTGGGAGATGAAACATTTGCAGGTTGTTGCTGTCCATTAGAGACACAGATGCCAAACAAGGGATGGATTTCCTGTTCCCCATCCAATTGCCCAAGTTACATTTGAATGGGGTTACAGAGGAACTCTGCTTCACATGAATGGTGAGCCTGTTCCAGAGATGTGCTAGTCTCTGGTATACATACCTGCCTAGAGCCTATTTATATCACAAAAAAGTTTAAGGCCAAGATTGAATAAACTCCATGTAGGAATGGCATTATTCCTACAAGGAGTGAATGGTGTCCGGGTCCGCATCCCCCTCTCAGCAGTGTGCCTTGCATATTAATGAAGGCACACTACTGAGATAGAGCCATGTACACAGGCATGGAATCAGTGCAGGGAACATGTTACAGTAGTGCTCACAGATCTGTAACATGCCCCTGCACTGTCAAAGTGCCGTGCGGAACTTTAGATTAGAAAACAGTGTCAGCAGACACTGAAATGATGAATGGGAAGGGAATGCAATGCAGGGGGTGTGTGACAGGTACTGTAACACATCCATTGCATTGTGAAAGTGCTGTATGGCACTTTACAATAAATTAGTGCTCTCAGACAAACACCTCTCAACCTCTTAGAGCAAGAAGTGTGGACAAAGCCCATTGATTAAAAGTGGGATAAAACCCCAAGAATAGGGGGAGTTTATAAATATTGCTCTTACAAACCTAGAAAGTTGAAAGCATGACAGCTTTTGCATTAGCATGGATTTTCATGAAGAGTATGTGGCCTGAAACTTAAAAGCTTATTTTACATATAGTTTTATTTTTATATATACATATAAAATGAGTATTTTTTCCATTGTATTTTAAGTTTAAGGATAGCTGAGTGAGTTTGCAGTGCTTAAAATATCATGAAGAGCTATATAGAAATATATAGCTCAAACCTTAACAGCAGGGTTAGCTTAGCAGTTTGAGTTCTGATTTTGCATGCAGTAGGTGCAAGGTTTAAATACCAAGACTGGCTATTTAGCCTTTACATGGGAAAACAATGTTAATTTTTTTGTTGTTTAATGATGTAGCAATTGATATTTGTTAACAAGGGTAGTGTAGCTGGTCCAAAATGCCAGTGTAAGTGGATATATGATGTGAAATCCCCCATTTAAACACAAGTGTCCTATACAGTACAGTCACACCCCAAGGTAATATAATCAAAGCACATAGGGGGGACGTCATGTGAAGTAAAATATGTACACTTACTAATATGTCAATAATGAGTAATTAATATCTAATTCTTAATTTTTTTAAATGAAAACTGTTGTTTGCACTTAGCTCAGTTTTGCAAAGCAATGCTAATCCAAGTTAAGCAATGCTTAAACAGGATCATTCTAAACAGTATTCGGCTCAGCTGTGTTGATTTGCACACTGCTCAGTATTTGCCACTTTAAGCACTGCTCAACTCAGCTTAGTGGGTTTGTGGCTCAGTGTTTTTAAAAATGGTCCAATGATGGCAAAGGGCAGGAATATGGCCTTATTTAAACCACACAGGTGGGAATATAGGATGAAGCCATTGGAGATGATCCCTGTAGGAGCTATGTCAGGTGCTGGTGAAGGAGTGTGCTTTTGGGCACAAAGCTGGGGCATTTTGGAGTCTAGGGTCATCGTTAGGTTCCTTGTAAAGAACCATGACATCAGACTGCTGCAGGGCCAGTGTCAGGGCACAGAATACAAGGCTGAGGCCTGAGACCATCTGTCAATTGAACTCACCAATGCCACTGGCATCCCCTGCACTGGTCAGCAGGTCCATCACCATTATGTTGACCTCAAATGGAGTAAGAGGCCTCTCTTAGCCCAATGGATCCAAACTGCTGAGGATGGGAATGCCTCAGACGTCTCTAATATTTAACCTGTTGCTTTATCAAATTGCAGTATGAATGTCTGATAGACAGGTATGCATAATAGTGTGTTTTTCCTCACAGCTGCACAGGAGAGGGCTCATAATGTGGTAGCCCATGGAGGATGACTGGAGAGGCTGCACTGACAATGTGGTGAGAACAGATGTATCTTGCAATGCAATATATATATATATATATATATATATATATATATATATATATATATATATATGTATATATATATATATATATATAGTCTAATAAAAAAGAAAGTGCAATTGTTTACTGCCATTAGGTATAGTGTGTTCTGAGTGTACTGAATAAATATGTTGTTAGACCAACATTCATATAAGTAAGTAGTGCCAGGTACTGTGTAATACAGATGAAGGCAGCAAACACACTACTATTGATGAAAGGAAGCCAATACTTTTATTAATACTGTGTAGGAATGCATGTGTTAATAAGCTATACTGTGCTTGCTACTGTGAAAGTAATCACTGACATACATTCTTCATCTACAGGATATGCAGTAGAACTGAATGTAGAAGTTAGACTGTAAAAAAGCATTGTGTCATGTTACTCACAATAAAGCTTATTCCAAAAAACTGTTGTGTTTAATCTGGTCTGGTGTTGAAGAAATACAAGTTCACAGCTGCTACACAGCAAATATGGCTATGAGAGCATGAAGTCACTGAGGTTTGTCTGCTAAGCAGCTGTTATGCCAAACTGTAGATGTGGATCTGTAAGACAAAATACAAGGAAAACGTATATATTTTCTGCACTAAGATCTGAACCTTGAATAGTAATGTCTAATGTATTAGACTGTGTTCCCTGCAGCATTGTCTTGTGTTAACCTTTGTATGTCAGTTACATGTATTCCTGAATGTAGGTATGCTGATGCAAGCAAGTATGACACTGTAATAGGTGGAGTCTGCAAATGTATTCTGTGCAAATTTATATGGGTTGGGTATGCAACCCAGCACCCTCCCATGGTCTGTACAGATCACAAATATTTACATACACTAGGAGTTAAATGTGTACACCTGCATTCAAAGTATCATTATACAGTTCACTAACTATCTATCATGCACGAATCTCGGGCATGTATGTTCAACTGTCACTGTAGTCTTCTGTGACACTCCATTTATATTACAAGGTTAGACTGTTTAACCAAGTGAGTTTTAGACACAAATCAGTCAGACATCAGACAGCAGTACCCTGGTAGCTCAATGTGATGAGAAATAGATATATGTTATTATGTTTTGCACACACAGACCATGGTTTGAATCCTGGGATTGGTACGAAGGTATATTTCTAGTTACACACAAGTAATCCTGAGTATTTATAGAAACAGTCAGGTAATGTTAATAGATATTTTCTCCACAGGGCTCACAGGTAAAGAAATGTTTGTATTAGCTGTATGAAGGGTATAGTAACAAAATGTGTACAAATGTTCTAGTGTCCAACCCCATGCCTACAAAGGACAGCAGGATTTGTATATAGACCATGCACTCCTCCAGTAACGTGTCTATCAAGTGTCACACTGTCACGGCTAATGAGCACTTTTGCGAATGACCTTGTGCACACATACAAATTCAGTACAAGTATGTCATTAGCACACTCACACAACATCAATGCAGGGTACACCTTGTTAGTCATATATGTAACCCTGTCATGTACGAGTCCCCACTACTCATGTACCTAGAGTTGTCACAGTTTGCCCCTTACCATTCAAGGTTGGCAGTTTAACAGGTGTGTATGTGCTACAGAAGCTATAGGCCACAGGTGGATGTAAAGTGAGGCCAGACCTGTAGAGTATTGAGCAGTACTGTTGTGAAAAATATAAGACTATACAGTTGATAATGAACTTTTTTTCACTCTCTGTACCCCTTATCTGCATCAATAGTTATTATTCATATACTATGGGTATGTTGTTCTCAAAACCTAATGTTGGGACTTATGTTCTATTATTGTACATATATTTAATTGGTTACATACTAACATACCTTGTTCAAATACTATTGTTGGTGGCCTGTTGCCATAAATGTAACTGGCATGCTGTTACAATACTGATTGGTATTCCATTTATGCATGTGTTCTATTTGCTATGTAGTTGTTTCAGTTATACTGATCTTGGTTAATTGGGACACCCATGCATGCTGTTATAACTAATTTTGAAATGTGTTGTTAATGACTAACCAATACATTTTGAAAAACCTCAACACCATAGCACATTTGGAAGGCAGATCCCAATGGATCGGCCTGTCCCACCTCATTTGGCCATGGCACCAGGACCCAGCAGTCTGGGACCCAATCTGAAACTGCCTCCTCAGCAGGTCCTGCACCACCCTCGGGTGGAACCACCTCAGGGGACGAGCACGGGCACAGAGAGGAACCAGTCACCTGAAAACAGTTCTGAGGCATAGGTTCATAGGTTCATAGGTGTGTACTAGGCGAATGGCCCTGGAGCCTTTACAAGCCTAGCCCATAGAAGTGCCCTGGCATCATGGTGCCCGATGTTAGTTCCTAGTGCCTCTATCAAGTAGAGCCACTGGAGTGATCCCGGGGTGAACATTCTATTTCTCATCCACTCATCAAGATTTCTCTTGAAGAAGGCAAGTTAGGTGCTCTGCTTGACATGTATGGGAAGTCTATTCCAGAACATGGGCAGTCTCTGGGTTATGAACCTGTCCCTCCAGCATGTTTTGTTGATTGTGGTAATGAGTTTGAGGTCTCTGGAGCATGTGCTGTAGAGGGTTTGGGAGTTCTATAGATGTAGCATTTCTAACAGAGCTGGGTCTGACATGGCTTTGTAAGTCAAGCAGAGATTGCCTCTTTGTAGACGATATGAGACAGAGAATAGCTGGAGTTTTTTGAGTCTGTCTGTGTAGGACATTTGTTTAAGGCCTAGGATCCTCTTCATGAGGTACTTTTGTGGCCTTTCCAGCTGTTGCATGTGTCTAGTGAGGTACATGCCAAATGTGGCATTATACTCAATGACTGGCCTACTGAGGGAAGAGTAGAAATAAATGGTGACCTCTTTCTTCCTGGATGTCAAACCCTTGGTAATGAGATGTGCCACATAGAAGAACTTTCTAACCTCAGTGACAACATGGTGGTCGAAGGAGAGGTTGCTGTCAACCTGTGTCCCCAGATCTCGTATAATGCCTTCAGTGCTCAGTGGGCTCCCATCGATGTGGTAATTAGTGGGAACTGTGTTTTTCCCAAAGGAGATGAGGATGCATTTTTTGGCATTAAGCTTAAGGCCATGATTTCAACACCAGTCATTGGTCTCAGTGAGGCCTTTCTGTAAGATGTCTACATCACTTGGGGAGTTAATAATGGCTCCCATATTGCAGTCATCTGTGAACTTGGTCAGCCAGAGACCGTCTATGTTGGCCTGGATGTTTGACAAGTAGATGCCAAACAGGAGAGGACCCAGGACTGATCCTTGTGGGACTCCACTCATGACTGGTCGGCAGTCTGACTTGGAGTCTGCTACTTTTACACTGTGAATACTACCTGTGAGCCAATTTGCAACCCACCTAGTGATATAGGGGTTGATGCCTAGTTTGGTGAGTTTATCAATAATTTCTGAGTGGGGAATGGTACCAGAGGCCTTGGACAGGTCAAGGAAGACTGTATGAACTAAACAAAAACAGTCCTTGAACCAAATAAGGAATCAGATGCAAAAACCAGAGAATACAAGAAAAAGAAAAATAATTTGGTTCCACACAGCAGTGAAAATCAATATGTCCTTTATTGTAGTACAATAAAGGACATATTGATTTTCACTGCTGTGTTGAACCAGATTATTTTTCTTTTTCTTGTAGGCTGTATGAACTGCCTTGCCCTCATCCACAGCTCTGGTGACTGACTCAAATAAGTCAACCAGGTTGAGCAGGCATGATCTACCTTTCGGAAAACCAAATTGCATGGGTTCTAGAGTTTGGACATTTCCTGTATCCTTGTTAATTAGGTCCATGATAATGCGCTCCACAGCCTTATATATCAGACTTGTCAGACTAATGGGGATGATAATTGCCAGGGTCTGTAGTCACTCCCCCTTTATGGAGAGGGATATCTGTAGCAGTGCGCCATTCAGTAGGAACAAAGCCTGAGGTAAGGCTGTGACTGAACAAGGCACACAGATGTGGTGCCAGTTAACTTTGTAGTTCATGTAGAATACATCCAGGGATATTGTCAGGTCCCATGGAAGCTGTATTCTTGGCCTTGGACAATGCACTTTAATTTGTTCTGCAGTAATGCTGAGTTCCTGGAATTCCTCTGCAGGCTCATCCAGACATACTTGGATGTACGCCTGAGCCAAATCGAGGGCAGACTGGTGCACCTTGTGGGGCAGCCTGCTCCTGTTGTACAGCACCCAGCACAGCCACCTTTGGGGCCGTGAAGGGGCACTGGTAACTGCCTATGGGTGGGGACCTCAGTCCCACTGTTTCCATCTGGGGCCACATGGACTTCTGATTCTCAACCACCCTCCCTGTCCAAGGTGTTTAACAGGGTTATGTTATAAGAACAAAAGATCAAACTCTTGAACGCTCACATGAGCGAATATTTAAAAACTTGATTTTGTTATTTTTTTCACACTATAGTGAAGATCGCAATATGTGCCCTTTCCTCGCTGTAGTGTGATCATGGCGTTAGAATATATGTTTAGCAGGGGGTGTGGGGGGCACAGCCCCCCACAATAGCGATTTCGAGTTTTTAAATATTCACTCATGTGAGCATTCAAGTGTTTGATCTTTCATTCTTATAACATAGACCCGTTTACCACCCTCATGTGTCATACACTGCCCCTGTCTGCTGTCTTGTCTGTCTGCAAAAGCAACCTCTCCTACCCTACTTACCTCCCCAAATGTGCCTACAATCTTTCCCCAACATCCCACTCTCACTTTACAAAAAAAAGGGGGGGCATCTGTCCCTCCCCAAAAAAATCACGTCCCATACATAGCTCTCCATTTCATCCCCCACATACACTGACATCAATCAATTTATCCTTGAAATACTCAACCAATGTATGTTACCCACACACCTTTCTGTGGGGTGTGAGACTCTAAATTCCAAATTGACAACATCATTCACAGCTTTTGCTGCAGAAGAAATGGAGAGCTATGGTCCTTTCCTATACCCATCCTGCACATCCCTAGCTGCCTTTCATAATGTGTTTCTCCCTGCTTTGCCCCATTTCACCACTTTTCTATCACCCTTTTTTTCTTTTCTTTTTTTTGGAAATAGCATGGGTTTAAGAGGGAATAAGTGGTGCTATGTGAAGCTAAGCAGGAGGTAGTAGTCCACAAAATCACAAAAACTGATAGGCCAAAAAAGAGCCATAAAGATGATAAAGTGGACTATTGAGGATAAAAGAGAAATTATCTATTGTTACTATTATGCAAGAGGCCCAAAATTTCTGAACAGAAGATATACAAAAAGATTAAGACAGAAACTAGAAGAAAGAAAAATACTTGCACAAGAAAACTGTTAAAGCTTCAAATGCAAATTTGTGTTCATTAATACAACAGATTAATGAAAAACATTATACACACCAAGAAACCTTGGGCTGTTTAGAAAAGGAAATGATTGAGGAAGTGCGAAAATATAAAGAACAGAATCTAGAGATTATTTGAAAAGTATAAAAAAGAAATATAGACATGGGAAAGCAGGCGAGATCTGATACGGTGCAAAATTTATGCAAAGGAGAAAGCCAAATTAATCCATACAAAAAAGCAGCCCCAGAGATATTCTAAGAGAAATATAGACAAAGGCACCCAGATATAGAAAATTTCACAATATAAAAAATAAGATTGCAAATGGGGAATGTAGTACAGAAGATCAATAAAGAAGAAGTTAACAAAATAGAAGCACAAGTTGTAAAATACCTGTGAAATGAAGTGAAGGATTTACTCTAGAAAGTCTAACACAGGTTGTATCAAAGCATGACAGAACAGGGAAATCACCAAGTAAGGAGAAACAGGAGAAGCAGGAGACATCTGAAGAAGAAATATGGACATGGGAAAGAAAAAGAGATTTAACATGATGTGATATTTATGCAAAGGAAAAAGCAAAATTAATCAGTACAAAAAAGCAGCAGCAAAGATATTTGAAAAGAAATACAAGCAAAGGCATCCGGATATGGAAAATTTTATGATACAAAAAAATTGGAGAACAAAGAGGAAAAGTAGAAAGGAGGATTAATAATGGAGAAGTTAAAAAGAATAGAAAATGAGGTTAAGGATTACCTGCGAAGTGAAGGATATAGTGTAGAAAATCTAACTCTGATGACACCCTTCATGATACAATAATGAATCCTCAAGTTAAGGAGAAACCCAGTGGAGTGGGAAACATCTGATTTGTTTCCATATGAAGTTATCTAGGAGTCTTCAGTAGGAACCAGTATAAAACTTCAGATGGAGTTGTACAGCAAAGGAAGGAACAGGTAACTGTGGCAACTCTGACCCAGTCAATGTTGTGGAGTGAAAGGTTAGTGAGTTCCTATATGAAACAGCAATGGATGACACAGGATAAAACTGAAGAGAGTGTAGCACAAAAATATGCTCTGGAACTTTCTGTAGAATGCCCACAGGAAATGGAGAACAAAGAATGTGCCCTCAGTTTAAAAGAAAATGATCTAAGGATAGAGTTACTTGATTTGATAGAGGCGGATAGACATATTAAGATCAATATAAGAAATAGACTACAGAAAGTCAAAAAGATAAAATGCTAGAAGTTTGATAAAACAAGTGAACACTGTAATCAGGACTGTTCATAGAAACTCATGCAATATAACAGAAGTAAAGAGGATATATTACTGTGCAACTTAATTAATAATAGATAAAGTCTTACCACAAAAACACAGCACAATAAGGGAAAGGAAGGGGAGAGATCAAATGCCGTCATGGAAGTATCAAATAGAGAAAATTGTAAAGCAATTAAGATAAGAAATGCGACAGAAGAGGGAACATATCAAGAAAAATAATCAGAAGGATAGATGTGATAAAAGCAACATGCAGTATCTGAACAAATAAGGATCTGTTATATAATATTGTCTTGCAAATAATAAGCTAAAGGTATCAGCACAGGCAGAAAAGCTTAGAATATATGCAGATAAATATAAAGGTAAAGTACAAAATAAGCAATTTATTGATGACCCAAACATTTTTTAGAGAATTAGGAAATGAGGCAAAATAAATTGAAACACAACCAAAAAAAGAAGAAACAGACACATTTTGGAGAAATATCTATGAAGATGCTAAATGAATAGAAGAAGTAAAAGAAAGAACAAGAAGTCGAAATGTACAGAATGTGAAATGGGATGAAGTAACAGCCAGAGATATTGAAACAAAATTAAGAAAAGCTTCTAACTGGAACACCACAGACCCAGATGCACTACATCACTTCTGGCTAAAAGTTATAAACATCTTTACATGATGATTTAGCCATGAATAAGAATTATTTACATGCACACCCCAAATAGATGCCAGCCTGGTCACAAAAGGAAAAACAACACTCCTCTTAACAGTGAACCTTCAAGCTATCCTAAAAACTATAGACCAATAATTTGCCTTCTGATGACGTATAAACTATATATTGGAATTGATGCTGATAGAGTTTATAGTCATTTGAAAGAAAACTCAATCATGGCAATAGAACAAAAGAGTAACAGAAGAAAGTCACATGGAACAAAATATCATCTGTTGTTAAATAAAGTCATAATGGAGAAATGTAAAAGGAAAAGAATCTAAGTATGGCATGGATAAACTGAAAAAAGCATTTGACAGCATCCTATGTTCATGGATGAAAGAGTGCTTACAAATGTATATGATACATCCCACACTGATTGATTACATTACAGTGACCATAAAACAGTGGCAAACCACTTTGCAGTTAAGCCATGATAAAGGACAAATTATAATTCCAGGGATAAAAATTCAAAGGGGGATATTCCAGGGTGACTCTGTCACCACTGCTTTTTTGGTATTGTCCATAACTCATTAAGCTGTCTAATTAATAGATTAGGTCAAAGCTACAATTGGGATCCCAGAAAACAAAAAAGTGTAAAGACTTCTCATCATCTTTTTGTGGATGAATTAAGACTATATAGTTCATCAGATGAGGAGCTAGAAGCAGAATTACAAGTGGTCAAATCTTTTGAGATGATATAAGAATGTCATTTGGTCTTGATAAATGTGCAAAAGCAACCTTTAGAGCAGGAGAGCTGCAGCACCAAGGAAATGTCAGTCCAGGACAGGAATGTAATATAAAATAACTTAAGCAAGAGGGAGTCTATAAATATTTGTGAAATAATGAATGATCAACAATAAAACATTGGGCAGGATTCACGAAGCCTCCGTGTAAGAGATACAAGGCTTACACGGAGGCTGCAGTTAAACGGTGTGACGTCAACATGTCATGCATATGCATGAGGGCATGCTGAAGCACACCTAAGGCTAACACGGTCCGTGGAAGACAGTAGGGGGCGTGACCATAGGCCGAGCCCTGCAAGCGGACACGCCCCCAGAAGAGTAAAAGTGCCCAAAGTAAACACCCACGACAGAGTCCATGGAAATGTGAATAAACACAACACAACACATGCCCCCACAGACTATGAACATAAAATATATAAATGAACATGTTGTATATTTTTTTTTAAATCATAAAGATGTTTGCCCGTGAGTGTGCTCGTTTGTGCGGGCGTGCCCGTAGCTTAGCCACAGTTAGCAGTCAGTGGAAAAGCATATAAGAACTAAATATGCAAAGTAAGCCAAGAAGCAATAGTGTAGCGGTAGAGACGTCGGCTGAAGAGAAGGCAGTCATGGTTCGAGCCCCCCACAACATAAATTTTGATTTTTAGTAAAATAAGCACGAAACAAGTCCCTGACAAACATGTACACATATAAAATTATATTTTATGTAAAATGTAATGAAAGAGGCCATTTATTTTGAAGAAATGTGAGATAACAAAATAATAAAAAATGCCAGATGTGCCTATAGCTGAGCTACAGCTTAACAAGGTGAGTGCATCTGCTCGTAGGTGAGCAGTGGTGTAACAGGTGTAAAATGAGTACCCGTAGGTGAGCAGTGGTTTAACAGGTGTAAAATGAGTGCCCGTAGGTGAGCAGTGGTTTAACATGCTGAAACTGTGTGCCCCTAGCTGAGCTGAGCGTAATATGCGTGCTGACAGCCAAATGAAGCGTAAACCAGCGTAACCCATTTGCGAGGAGCTGCGCACCGTGCCAACAAGCTAACCAATGGGCAACGTTGAGCAAGCTGTAACAAAACTGCCTTTACACAGACACACCCCCTAGCCTGTCTAGACAGTCAAAAAATATAAAAAGCAGTGGCCAGGTTCGAACCCAGGATACCATGCACCATAGTCAAGGTACTGAACCACTAAGCCATGACAGTTGTATTTAGAAATGCAGTAATAGCAAATATATAGGAATGAATAGAAAGTGGAGCATGACAAAGCAGGTTTTGTGAAGTTGATACAATTCCAAAATGGCCAATCACAGATAAGTGTGGGAAAAACGGCATATATAAGCCCCATAGGCGGGAATACAAAGCATAAACGATTGTAGAACTAACTTGCAGCCAGAATGTCAGGAGTAGGTGAGGGTAGTTGCTTTCGATCACAGAGGTGGGGCATTGAGGAGTCCAGATACATGGTCTGGCTCATAGTCCACAATCATGAGGCCCAACTCATGCAGGGCCAGTTCCTTTGGGGAGCATATAGGGCTGAGGTGTGGGACTGGTTGGCTCATGATCTCACCAGTGCCACAGGGATTCCAAGGACTGGTGAGCAGGTCCGTCTCCACCATGCGGACCTGAAGAGACGTAAGCAGGACCAATTGAACCTTTGGATCCAGGAGGCCCGGCAAATGCCCAACGCCCCACTACTGAGTAAGTTACATTTAATTATGTATGTAAGAAATTAAACTAGCTGATATTATGGAGATGTGTATTCCAATATTACTTCATTTATATTACAGCTGCAGGTGTCCGTTCTGCGAACCGCAGAGCCTATGGTGATAGGCTGGTGCGGTTGCGCCACCAGGCAGGTCAGTAATCCACTCCCAGTAACTGTAAAGAAATATAAAAGTATGACAGTTAGCAAAAGAGTGCAGTGTAGTCACTAAGTAATAAAATGTGCAAGTAACAGTGTAAGAGTGTTTGCAAGTATTGCTTGATTACAAAAGTGTGTTGCCATCTGTAATCCAAACAGAAAAATGAAAATGTCTGAAATAAAGTCTTAAATAAAGATGCCCCACCTGTAATATAATAGTACACAACCTGCAGCAGGCTGACAAGTACAGCTGCAGAAGATGAGCAAATCACATGTGTGAAATATATCCCTGTTGAAATACTGAAACATGACAGAAGTGAGACTGCTGGAAAGGATTGTAATAACTACAGGTAAAACATGTCAATAAAGCCTAGAAGTAAGTACCATCCTGAATAGTAAAATGAAAACAAGTGAGAGAGTGTAAGAAAGAGCTATGAATCCACCAATAAAGTAGTAGTAACCCCTGAATAAAGTATACTGCAGTCAGTACAGAATGAAATTAATGTGACAAGTAGAACCAAACTGCGAAATGTGTTCAAAGTGTTGCTGCAGCTGGAATGTGTATCCCAAAATCTGGATATGTTGCTCTCAGTCTGCAATATGCAGATAGTATGATTGTCTTAAATACCAAACATCCACAGTTGTCTATAGCTATATGAAGCAAATGTAGCAGGATGATGTAGCTGAACAAAGCCAGATATGAATGTGTATGAATAACAATAAAATGTATATTGATGTAGCAGTAACAGTCCTATCACCAAATTGAAGTAGTCATCATATAGGAAACTGTAGTTAGAACAGTAGTGTGTATATATCTGCAGCTATTAGAAATGTACAGCATATGTATTGGTACTCAAAGGTGTTAATAATATTTTCTTCACCCCACCCTATAACCACATATAATCCATTCCACGTGAAATTGGTATGTGCAATCACAATTAACACCCCTGGACATTTGTCCTGTTGGGTCATAAATATTTGCATGTATGTTGCTGCATCTGCCCTGTTCATACATCCAAACCTGATGGCCTGTTGCCATCAATCAACCCTGCATGTTGTTGGACTGTGTATTGCTGTTCAAATTATGCATGTGTTATGCTCGCTGTTCAATGGTGTTAATATCTGGGTGTTTGGTTAAATGGAATACTAATGCATGCTGTTACAACTAATTGCGAATGGTATTGTATGTTACTAATCCAAACTGTCATGACATAATGCAAAACATAGGATGACAGGAAAGGCGGGTTCCAGCGGACCCACCTCTCCCACCTCAGCTGGCGAGTGCACCTGGCACTAGTGCCCAGTCTGGACCCTCCTCCGGTGGCCCTGTGCCACTTGCGGGTGGAAGTGCTGCAGGGGATGGGGCCCATCCCTCCTCTACAAGTGTGGCTGGAGGAGAACCATCACTCACCCTCCGTAGCATCCGGACTGTGGTGCGTAGGGAAATCCGGGACTCTGTTCTTGGGCCCCTACGCCAGCTTGAGGCACAGGTGGCACAACTTACAGGCATGCCTGTTGCCCGTTCTACACAGCCCCCAGCACAGCCCCGTCCTGGGCAGTGAAGGAACAGTGGCAACTGCCCATGGGTGGGGATATCAGTTCCACTGTTGCCATCTGTGGGCTCATGGGCTCTGGATATCCAAACATCCGTCCCCGTAAATTGTGTAACCCCCCCACACATGTCATACACTGCCCCTGTATGCGTCTTGTTTGTCTTGTCTGTTGACCTACCCAACCTACCTCCCCAGCTATACCGACTTCCTGCACCTGACATACTACTCTTACCTGAAAAAAAAAAAAAAAAAAAAAAGGGCACTCTGTACCCACAAAAAAATTACGCCCCATACATAGCTGCCCATTCTGCACACATGTCTGCTGGACATGGAAACTATCAATTACAATTGGCTGTACAACAAGTATTATTGTCCTCACACCTCTCTCAGGGGTGGAAGGTTTCAAATGTCACACCAAATTACATACATATGCACAGCTGTTGCTGATGAAGAAATGGGCAGCTATGGGCCTTACCTATATCCCTCCTGCAAAACCCAAACTTGTTTCCCTACTGTCTTACCCTCTTTGTGACCCCTTTTTCACCACTTTCCTGTCTCCCCATTTTCATTTCTTTCAAAGAAAATAGCGGTGTGCGCCAGAGTAAGCACTGTTAGCGGTTGTAAGCAGGTGTGCTGAGCTGAATGCCAGTGCGCATGAGCTCCGCAAACCAGCGCTAACCTGGTTACAACTGCTTAAAAGTGCCTTAGTCACTCTGATTGACAGGTCCTGTAGTCAGTTCAAAAGCAAAATAAAATTCCACTGTCAGTCCCGAATCCAGGACCTTGGAAACAGTAGTCTGCATGACCTACCACTAAGCCATGACTGTTATACAAGAACACTGTGCTAAAATAAATATATCATGTAATAGCAGGAATGAATGTAAAGGGAATATAGGATGTGTAGTACACAAAGCATGTCATTTATACTTACTGTCAAAACTAGTGGATTTCCATAATAGTAGTGTGTAAACAGAAACAGCCATGCTAGTTGGTAGCTAGTAGGTAATAATGTCAGTTAATGTACATATATAAATGTATGTATATTTACATATATATATATATATATATATATATATATATATATATATTAGGTGTCAGTGTGCATACACACTTACTACAGGAAACAGGAGAGAGGAATGGAGAAATGTGAATCTACAACACAGCCTGAATCATGAGGGAGATACTAACCTTTACACTCACAGAACAGTATCCACAGCATACCAGCATGGTCCCCGCCCTTACAATCTGAAAGGGCAACGCCTATCTCACATACCCTTTTATAGCACTGTCCTGAAATCACAGTGAGAACTGCAATCAGTACACAACTGGCTGCATGCAATTAGCAAATGCTGGCTTACAATTGGTGCAGAGGCCATCACATGGACTTATGCAGATACCTACAAAAGCATCCTGTACTCACACTCCACACATGCAATACTTTCATTGCACTGTCTGGAGGCAGACAGAGAGAGAGAGAGAGAGACAGACAGAGAGGCAGAGAGGCAGAGAGGCAGAGAGGCAGAGAGAGAGAGAGAGAGAGAGAAAGAAAAAAAAAAATAAGAACACAAACAACAACACAAGGTACACAAACTAAGTTGAAGCTGTCAGCAGTGTCAGTACCAAGCTGGGCCAGCAGCAGCAGGAAGCTGTAGTAGCGGTAACGCATCCAGCTGCGACAAACACAGGTAATGTAAAGTAACAAGTTAATAGTCTACATACTGTGAACCCTCCATATGTGTCATAGGTCTGTATCTATAGGTATGTCCATGTGATATGTTGTGTGCACGTAGTTCCACCCAAAGGGGATGACTATACATTACATGTCATTCAGTGTTAGGCCATGATCCTGGCACCAGTTTTCCGTTTCAGTGAGGCCTGTCTGTAGGATGTGTGTGTCAGCTGGTGTAACGACTATGGCGCTTAGTTTGCAGTCATCTGGGAACTTTGTCATCCATAACCCGCACATGTTTGCTTTTACATCTGAGAAATAAATGCCAAACAAGAGTGGTCCTAGGACAGAGGCCTGTGGGATACCACATGTGACTGGCATTGAGTCTGACATGGCTCCTGCAATATCGATATTATGGATTCTGTATGTCAACCAGTGTGCAACCCATCATGTGACATATGTAGTAACATGTAAGCTAATGAGCTTGTCTATGATGCCTGAGTGGAGTACTGTGTTGAAGGCCTTAGGCAAGTCCAGGTAGGCTGCATGGATTGCGTTGCCCTCATCAATGGCTGTAGTGACTGTTTTGAAAGGTCAACCAGGTTCAAAAGGCAGGATCAGCCCATCACAAAGGCAAACTGGCTGGGAACAAGTGTCTGCAGGTACTCAATATCGCTGTATATGCGTCCCATACTGAATCATTCCATAGCTTTGCAGACCAGGCTGGTTAAGCTTATGGTGCGGTAGTTCCCAGGGTCAGTAGAGGTGCCTCCTTAGTAGAGTGGGACCACTGTTGCTGTATGCCAGTGTTCAGGTACATATCCCGTAGTACGGCCAAGGTTAAATATCAGTCTTATATGCGGTTGTATGTCCTCTTGGAGTTCACGCAGCACACATCCAGGGATACCATCAGGTCACATTGATGCTGTGTGTTCTGCTTTGCTGAGGGCGGCCCTCACCTGGACATGTGAGATGATAGGGAGGTTACATTCAGCTGTGATAAGTATTTCTAAGTGTGAGGGAGAAGGAGGGGGGATACGTGCACCGAACCTGTCTGCAAGAATGTTGCCAATATCTGTGTGTTCAGTGAATGTTAAGTAGGTGTGTAGTAACTCAGAGCATATCTGAGGCATTTGGTCCATATGTGTAACATAACTGAAAAAGGCCTTGTGGTTATCTATAGTGTTCGTGGCCATTTCCCTCCCAGAGTAGGCCGTGGATGTTGTTACGAGAGACCGTAGCTTATTACCAGTGCTGACCACAGATGTCTTCCATTAATGTGAATCTGCTCTGTCCTGCAGTAGCCTCCTTCTATCGTTATACAATCAGCCTTTGGCTGGGGTCCACCAGACAGGATGCCTAACCTTTGTGCATAGGGTCTGGGTTAGAAATGTGTGTGCATGTTCCTTGCATTCTTTGGGATGTCCGTGGGAAGCATTCGCAAAGGGGTCAGCAGTGTGGGTTGTGGCTTCCACTGCCCAGTGGGTTGCATGGATACCATGTCAGTCCTAACAAGTGAATAACTGTCTAATCACATACATATCAAAGTAGTCTACTGTGCTGGTGGTGGTGGTGGTGGGATATGTATATCCAGGCCGAGTAACTTGTGTCCAGATCACACTAGTGGATGGTGTTCCACATACAGTACCTTGGTATGAACCCCCAGAGTGAGGTTGTGCATTGGACCCATCGCAGTGTGCTGACTGATGGGGCATGCTACTATGTTGTAAGGAATGTGGCAGGTATTGTTGCACAGGTGTTGGCAGAGCACTGATATCTGGCCATGTACTTGTGTATCCACCAAGAGACACACACATGCTACATATGGGAGTAGTAGTATATCACTACAGTTGAGTATCATGTATAGTATGTGTGCCATATATTGCTGACATAGTCTGCTGATATCCTGTTTGTGTTCTCTTCCAGGGACATGGCGCGTCAGTGTAATCCTGCCTACTCTGCAACAGAAGATGAGGAGATACACCAGAGCCTGGTGCGGGATTATGACATACTGTTTTCCCGCACCAGCCAGAATCAGCAGGAGAGGGCTGCACTGTGGCAAGACCTTGTCCGTAGGGTAAATGACATTGGCACGCATAATAGGACATATGAGCAGGTACGGCATCACTGCAGTGATTTAATCAGAAATGTCCGTCAGCGTGTGTTGGATATCCACAGGCAACAGGTCGCCACAGGAGGTGGGGTGGCCACACCCCCCCTCACCAGACTGGAGGGGCTACTCCTAAGTGTTGTGGCTCCAGCCCCGGAACATCAACAGCAACACACCTGCATCATGATGGAGGCTGGATCCACACAGCAACACGACATGGAGCGTGCAGGTAATATGCCATATGTACACTTGACTGTTCTGCACACTGTTAGTTTATGCACGTGTAAGGTGTGTCCGTGGTATGTAGCTGTCAACATAGTATGTAATTGTGCAGGTGTGATATTGCCAATATCAGCAGCTGACGTGTGAAAGGCAACTGGTGTACTACTGCACTGTATCATATGCAGTATCAATGGCACAGTTGTGCCCACTGACATTAATCTCCTCATTTCTGCAGGTCCCTTCGGTGTTACAGCAAGGCAGCCCATCCATGCTGGTCAGTGTGTTTTAACAATACCTATAATAGTCCTGATAGTGCTAGTAATACTAGTGTAACTCAGTAGTGCTCTGTGTGTATACTGCAGGGTGTGCATGTGTGCATGTGTGCCTGTGTCCACGTGTGCATGTGTGCATGTGTGCATGTGTGCCTGTGTCCATGTGTGCATGTGTGCATGTGTGCATGTGTGCATGTGTGCCTGTGTCCACGTGTGCATGTGTGCATGTGTGCATGTGTGCCTGTGTCCACGTTTGCATGTGTGCATGAGTGCATGTGTGCATGTGTCCATGTGTGCACGTGCCCACGCGTGCACATGTCCATGTGTCCACATGTGCATGTGTGCATGTGTGCCTGTGTCCACGTGTGCATGTGTGCATGTGTGCATGCGTGCATGCGTGCATGTGTGCCTGTGTCCACGTGTGCACGTGTGCATGTGTGCATGTGTGCATGTGTGCCTGTGTCCATGTGTGCATTTGTGCATGTGAGCATGTATCCACATGTGCATGTGTGCATGTGTGCATAAGTGCATCACTGGTAACATTGTGTAGACATTGTAAACTGTGTTTCCTGTCTTCCTCCCACAGGTTCTGGTGCTGCTCTGGTGTCCTGCAGCAGGGAACCTGAATCTGGTGCCACAGGTACTGATAATGATGATATCTGTGTAATGGCACAGGACGGTGTGTCAGGTTCTGTCATTGGTCAGCCAATTGACAGTACACAGCTGTCAACCCCATCATTGCGCACAGTCATCCTGCCAGTACATCCTATGTCACCATTGTCCCTAGGTGATGGACAGGATACAGTGGGCATTGACCAGGGTAATGTGGTATCTGTGGCACATGCTTCCCCACACAGCAGCCATGGGCAGGGTCCTGCGATGGTACCACACAGACAGTTGCCCATGGGTTTTTGTGGGAGCATCCGTGGGCATACTGCCTCTGGCAGACGTGCCCAAAGAGGTCTGTCAACCTTAGCTATGTTTCGGGCTGTCATGCAGGTACAGTCGCGTATGGAAAGGTACACCAGACAGGGTCTGCGGGAGCTGAGAGCATGTCGCACAGCCATGACTGACAGTATGCGTGACATCGCGGATGCTATCCGTAATTTCACCGATGTCATAGACAGACGTTGTGGGGACATATTACAGCAGTTCCACAACCACATGTCATGAGCCAGGGCGATGGTGGACGGTTGCGGCGTCGACGTGGCCGTATGCCAGCAACATCAGCAGCTGGCAGTCGGCGTGCACGACAACAGGCCTGCGGACGCCCACATAGTGCCAGCAGCAGCCCCAGCAATGCTGCGTCTGTGCTGTCATCGGAACGCCCCAGGAGACCATGTGCATGTGGCTCTGGACAGTCCCAACAGGGACCTGTGTCCAGTCAACACACTCCCGCTTCTGATGACAGTACCCAGTCTGGCTTAGTACCGGATACGGTCCGTAGCACCCCTGCTAGGCACAGGTACCGTGTCCGTGCCCACAGACACTGATCTGTATGACCTGCCAGGTGTAGTCTGTGGCTGTCCACAAACTCCTGTATATGGCAGCCATGAGGTGGAACTGTGTGCATGCATACACACATGCGAAATGCTAACACCTAGGGCTACCACATACATGCACACACTGCACCAACAGTGCCCCACCCTGTACTGCTGTCCCTCACCAACACACATACACACACATGTCAATTGGTGGTATCAGTGGCAGACTCAGGCATACCTAATTCACACCCTGTGCATATGATGAAACTGTGCCACCTCCTGCAATCTCCAACATCAGTGCAGGAACAGGTAAACACGTTGCTGATGCACAGGGTGACTACATAGAAGTGTATTAGTAGTATCATGTTGGTAACAGTACAGTGTGCTGATATGACTGTGTGTATATCCCAGCATGCCTGATGCAGTAACCATATGACTGTCCTGAATTGTTATCTACACCCATAGTAAGTACCATAGTGTAACAGCTGCACATTATTGCATACCGGTGGTAAGGATGTCAACAGATAGCCACATACATAGGTAGCACAGGGGGGAAGCTAATGCAAGTAGTGATACGCAATGATGGACATGTACAGTAATGGTGGCAAGTTGCCCACAACGACTATGCAATGTGGATGTTTGCGCATGTTGATATGTGTGCAGTACCAGTGTAATACAAATCACAATTAACTATGACATAATATCAGTTCTACTACGGACATCTGAGCTGTGCATTCCTGAGTACATGTTGATAGTGCCTACATATTTGCACTGTTACCTACTGTTAGTGTTACCCCTTCTTTGTTGTACAATCGACTACTTCCAGCCCTGCTTACTGTAGCTTTGTTTGCATGCATGTTCGCTTGGGGTTCCCTGGAACACTGCTTCCACCTGCAATGCAGAGTTACAGTGCTTCTGTGGACTCCTAGTGACATCTGCATAGCGTACTATACGTATGTCAAGTTTCCACATGACAGAACGTCACTGTCTGTCCTGTTCGCATGTACGTTGCCTGTGACACATTGCACATGACTTACCTGGCATTTACCCATGTGTGCAGTCATATATGCCAGTGCTATGAAATCAGTAGCAGTACACCCACACATGCACACCTTCAGTATGTTGTTCCTCATTGGCCCTATGTGTTGGTAATCACCATGGCAATCACACTACTATGGTAGCATGTGCAAAGGTAACCTGTGAATCACCTCTATGGTCCAGTTGTGGTTTATGTGAGTCATGTGGCAATGTCACAGCTGCCACATGTATGCAGTCAACCCTCACCCCTGGCCAGGAACGTACAACACATGTGTGGGATGCCACCACATAGCCAATCTGAGGACTGAGCACTCTGAACCCAGTACTGCCATACCCTGTCAGGTGGCATGACATACTACAGTGACTACAATACCAGTCTGACATAGACCCGCACTGACAGCAATCAGAACACACTGGGGCATACTTGGAGACTCAGAATAGCATCCTGCCTGAGCATCACACACCTCCGCAGCTGGCACACAGGCATACGTTACATCGGAACAGAGCACATGCCACACATGGCACACACATCCCATGTGCCACACACTCACAGCCTGTAGGGCTACACAACACACCTGATACAGATGTGTCAGGTACCTCTCTTGGCCACTGCAGTGGGGTCCCGCTCAACAGGCTGTACATGGTGAAGGTCACAGTGATATGCCTGTGGGGCACTATGGTCCACCACAACACACATGCATACAGGTCAGTCAGAGGCATGGACACATATGACTCAGTCATTGACCATCCCACTATGGATGACCTGAGACATACCTCCCTGGACTACATGATAGGGAACATAGAAGGGATCTCTCAGCATGTGGCACGGGCCAGTATGAGCCTGATCTTGGTTGCCATCATACCCTCACCAGGTATGCTACCACAATATGTAGGAAGGGTGTTCTATGTCTACATTCTGCTCAATCTCCAATGTCATTCATAGGGTATCCACTGGCTGTCAACGTGTGCTTACATGATAGGGAAGCCACAATGTTTTGCGAGGGCCAGCTTGCACGTGACACCCATGGGCCATTGTATATTGGTGAAGCCCCTTGATACACACATAGTGCCTTTTGCTGCAGGACACGGATTACATAGCCACCTCCGCAGGTATCACACAGGATAGGACACTAACAGTGATGCTACACAACAGCAGCAGTGTACACTGCAAGATGCATGCACTGGACACTGTCCTCAGCACGGTGAACTTCAATATCTGTGCAGTACCAGATTCCTGATTCACGGCTCACAGGTGCAATCCATCACTGCCAGGTTATACCTCATACCATGCCTGTCGTCCCCTACACATGTAACACACATGGACAGGGGGCTGGTATCCCAAGGCACCACAGATACACACACCTCCAGGTTGTTGGCACAGCACAAAGCATCAGGGCCTATCCATGAGCAGCTAACAGTGTGTTGGACTGCCTTCTGGTTCATAGCCTGGCACACACAACCATCCCATACACAGGAAACCCACCTATCCTCCCTAACAACTCTGGCAATATGACAGTCTCAGGAAATGTCTTTATATGGCTGGACTGCATCCAGCCTACAACACACTAGCCGAAAGGTTCCCAGCATGTGGTCACTGAATTGCAGTGGAATAACATGTTACCACTCCCACAACAGGTGGGAACATGCAACACCTGTTCATCGACTACATGTAGACTATATGGCCCAGACCAGATGTGTATCCCCTGCTGTAGGTATTATACCATATACAACCCGCACTGTATAGACACATACCGCGTGCGGACCCTGCACAGTAAGACACAGTCATATTGTTATGCATTGCGAATACCATTCATCCACTTGAGGCATGTGTCAGACATGGTAACTACTGCAGGTTACAGATATTTATGTGTATGTGTCACACACATACATCATGTGTGCATTGCCATTGCTGGTTTAGGCAATGGCATGCATTGTTATGCACAACAACCCACACAAGGTCATATTGTGTGACACAACCACACGTGGCAGTTGTGGGTTTCCAAAACATACCTATCTGTGCTCTGACAATGGTAATAGTCCCAGTAGCGGAGCGCACTATTGGCATTACTGGCCAAGTAGCCCTGTTTGGCTGTACTGATAGTGTGGTGACATCCCCTGTGTTTACTGGGGGAATATGCAGCATCTGGTGTATTGTATTAGTTGCCAAAAGTATCTGTTCTCTCACACTTGCAATTTCACACACCCTACAACCCCCCCCCACACACACACTTGCAGGATTCATACCTCTACCTAACTAAGTCACGACACGTGAGAGAGACGCATTAGCGAAGCGCACTATTGGGATTATTAGGAGGTTCCTCTTCTCCAGCTGTACTTATAGGGTGCTGACATCATCAGTGTTTGGAAAGGGGAATGTGCATCATGTAGTCTGATCTCCTGATTGCCAAAAGGAACATATCTTTCATACAGAATTGCACACACACAAACTCCCTTCATCCAAACACCCACACTTGCCATTTGCAGGTTTCAAATCCCTACCTAACTATGTTATGACACTTGAAAGTGACGCATTAGCAGAGTGCGCTATTCGAATTACTGGGAGGTTTTCCTTCTCCTGCTGTACTTATAGGGTGCTGACATCGTCAGTGCTTAGATAGGGGAATGTGCATCCTGTAGAGTGTTTTCCCAGTTGCCAAAAGGGACACTTTCCTCACACAGACTTGCACACACACTAACCCCCCTCAACACACACTGGGCAGTTGCAGAATTCAAACCCCTACCTAACTATATTATGACACTCGTGACAGATGCATTAGCAAAGCGCGCTATTCGTATTACTGGGAGGTTTCCCTTCTCCTGCTGTACTTATAGGGTGCTGACATCATCAGTGCTTAGAAAGGGGAATGTGCATCCTGTAGAGTGTTTTCCCAGTTGCCAAAAGGGACACTTCCTTCACACAAACTTACCCCGCTCCACACACACTGGACCCTCCACACACAAACCCTACTTAACTATGTTATGACACTCGTGACAGACGCATTAGCAGAGCGCGCAATTCACATTATTGGGAGGGTTCCCTTCTCCTGCTGTACTTATAGGGTGCTGACATCATCAGTGCTTAGAAAGGGGAATGTGCATCCTGTAGAGTGTTTTCCCAGTTGCCAAAAGGGACACTTCCCTCACACAGACTTGCACACACATCAACTCCGCTCATCCACACACACACACACACTGAGCATTTGCATGGTTCAAACCCCTACCTAACTATATTACGGCACTTGAGGGAGACGCATTAGCAGAGCGCACTATCCAAATTATTGGGCATCTGTTCTGCACCTGCAGTATTTATAGGGTGCTAACATCTTTATTTCTACAGAGGTATGTACATCTGGTACTACCTGTCAGGTGGGGGATAGCATATATATATGCATTTGCAGCCACCTACTTCAGGGTCAGATATGCACATCGCACTGGCAGGTTATGTTCTATACCATGCTTCGTGACCACAGGACCTGTAACACACAACACAACCAGTCCAGAACACCACTCCCACATCCAGGATACACACTTTGCTTCCCTGGGAACAGTGCCGGGATATGCAGGTGTTCACATACACCATTCCAGTTGTTAACATCAGGTACAGGCATATTGTGTGTGGGAACTACTCAGGCCTCTACAACTTTACCCTACAGCCACTACAATTTGTGGGTCCATGTGCTATGGCAGAACTACTCACCACAGCCACATGGGGGAATACATATTGCACCTGTCCATCTGCAACATGGGTACTCACTGTTCCACACCAGAGGTAGACCACCATTGTTGATATCTGACCATACCCACCTTTCCCTGGACATCCATATCCCATCCCCACCCCCAGGCAAGGTTGTCACTGCAAACAAACTGTATTTAGCACAAGCAGACTCTACACTTGTGAAGACTAGGGTGGACGACTTCAAATGACCCATGCTGGGGGACTATACTGGCCACTCTGCATAATCCTTGACAATTGCATTCTATGAGCATGTGGAAGGTTTGCATTGATCATGCTATCCCACATATACCCATGACTGCTCCACAACAAGACACCTGTCAGGTGTACCCCAGCCATATATGAGCCGTCCAACAGACAGAGTGAGCTAATACATTGCAGAGCTGTAGCCCACAGAGGGAGGACATCTGTGAACAGTACCGGCACGACACTTCAATCCCACATAATCATCACAACACAGTGTTGATAGTGGAATTGTCCAGACAATGCAGATAGGGCTCTCCTCAGTCTGTTATTGATGCCCACTTACTGTTAGAGGTCCTCAGCAACCCTCTTGCAGCACACACCAACAACATGGATGTGGCTTAGCACATTCAAACCCTGGGATCTCCACTGTGCCCCTGCTTGACAGAGGCACAGCTCACTAGCCTCACACGTTGCCTTATGTGACCTACTTTACAGTGGCACAGTAGCCTACTGTACTTGGGGTGCAGATGCCAAGCACACTCTGGCTAAGCTGTCATTCCCTAGGGCAAACAGCCTAATATTGACCTCTACACCCATATGTTTAATTGTCAGATGCACAATATTTGTTGCTGTTAGACTGTTTGCAGGTCTTTATTGCCATAGCATTCCCTGTTCCTATGAACAACTTGTGTATCTGTGGAAGATGTTTGAATATGAGGGCAATCCACTATATCACTTATGTCTCTGTAGTCATTTACTGTGTGCACTGGGCAGATTGCTGTGTTGTGGTTGGTTCCTGGAATGACTCGTACAAATACCAGATATGTGTGGGCAACTGCTAAATGGAGATATGGCCTAAGTGTGTGAGCATGCCCAGTTCAGCCTTTCCATGGCATGTTGTCTGACATATGCCTCATTTATCAAAGTGTGCGAGCCTGCCCAGTGTGAGCTTTCCATATGTTGAACTCTGCAGTCCACCACATATTTGGGTGTGTGTGAACTTCAACAATATCTAATGTTTATGGTTGTGTGTTGGGTGTCATGTTGTGTACTTACTGGCCAACTGCTTCGTGTCTGCCACAACAGGGATTATACTGTGCCTGCAGGGATTGCATGGGATACTTTGCATACAGTTGTCAACATCCTTTCATAATGACCTAACACTGTAGTACCGTATAGTGTACTGGTTCAGTACTTTCACTGTGGTGGACAGTATCCTGGGCTTTAGTCCTATCACTGCTTGACATTTTCATAGTGAGCACAACAGACTGTGTAGGGGCCAGTTGTGCACATATGACCATGATGCATTATGTTCAGATATCGACTACCTACACCAGAATTGTCCAACATTGGTAGTGTATTCCACAACATAGGTGGACATTGGCAAACACTAGCGATGTTCCCTAGGGCATTTCTGATGCTAGTCACAGAGTGTGTTTGTCCTTCGACACACATTGTAACTGGAGTTTGCCATGACATATGTCATGGTTAGTATACTGTGCCTCCGTCTACCTCTGACATAACAATGATACCCAGGGTTAACCTACAATCTCCCATCCACTCATCAGGATTCCTCTTGAGGGGTGTTGATAGGTGACTCTCTGGCTAACCTGTACTGGGAGTTTACTCAAGAGTGGGGGTGGCTTCTGTGTTATGGATCATTCAGTACAGCTTGTCCTATGTATGTCAGTGCTGGGGTTCAGGTCTCTCATGTGCATAGCTCACTGCCATTCATATTGTACAAGGTGCAGCATGTTCCTTGATTCCAGCTTGGACATGGCTTCATACATCAGGCACAGCTTGCCTCTGGGTGGGCAGTATGGCAGTGTGTGGAGCTGCAGTTTGTTTAATCAGGCAACACATGGCATCTGTTCATGCTCTTTGCTACTCCTGGTGGGGTACTGTTGTGGACTTTACAGTTGATGGAGGTGTCTGCTGAGGTATATCCCACAGGGGCTATTGTAGTAAATTGTGACGCTGATGAAGGATGACTGCAGAGCCACAGTGACCTCCCCTTATCTAGATCTGACAACCTTCATGATTGGGTGGGTATATGGTATGTTTCTGCGAACACTACAGCCACATGTTTGTCCAATGCAGGATATCTATCACCTTGTATCCCCAGGTCTCTCATTACATGTTAGGTACGCAATGGGTTAACACCTGTGTGGTAATTGGTGTGCACTTACTGTATATCCACGGTGGTTGTCTATACACATTTCTGTAATTAGCTTGCTGACATGGCTATGGCTCCAGTTGTCTGTTTCTATGTGGCCCTTTTGTGGGTTGCTTGTGTCAGCTGGGGGTCGGATATGGTGGGCAGTTTGTACTCCTCTGCATACATGTTCAGTCACAGTCCTTCCATGTTGGCCTGTACCTATGGGACATATATACGGAACGAGGGAGGTCCCAGGACCAAGCCTTGTGGGATGCCACTCATATCTGCTTTGTAGTCTGACATGGATGCAGCATGTCTGACCATGTCAGTTCTGTCCTTGGTCTGGTTGGCAACCCCTCTACTGACATAGGGGTTTATATTTAAGCTGGTGACCATATCCATACTGTACTCGTAGGGTATTGTCTGGAAGCATATGCACGGTCCAGCTACGCTGTGTGGACCACATTGCCCTCACCAATGACCTTAATGACTGTTTCAAATGGGTCAAACATGTTTAGGGGCAGGATCTGCACTTACGACAGCCACACTGGGTAGGGTCCGGTGTCAGTATGTCCACGGTAGCTTTATGTCTGCGGTACATACTGATCCTTTCCATAGCTGCGCAGACCAAGCTTGTCAGGATCCTGGGGTGGTAGTTTGCAGTATCCATTCAGGCAACACCTTTGTTGTGAAGGACCACTGTTGTTGTACACTGCTCTTTGGGTACATATCCTGTGGTAAGGCTGACATTGGACAGTAGTGTTATTTGGCATTCCATTCTTCTTGGAGTCCATGTTGGCCTCAGCCCAGGACACCATCACATACCTTTGCTGCTGTGTGTTTTGCTTTATAGATGATGGCTGTTACCTCAGCATCTGCAATGTCAGGGGGCCAGCAGTCTGCTGGGATAGATAATTTGCATTCTGGGGGGGAAGGTTTGCACTGCACCTGTCAGGTTGTATGTTGGCAATATGTGTGTGTGTTTGGTATGTTGTTTGTAATATCTGTGTGATTCGGAGCATATCTGTGAATTCCCAACATGGTTCCTACCATCAGTTGAGTAAGCCTTGTGATTATCCTTAGTGTCCTGTACAATTTGTATCTTCATAGGTTCATAGGTTCATACTAGGCTATCCACCCTAGGGCATTAGTAAGCCTAGTCAGAGTGTGTGTGTCTTTCGCCGCCCCTTGCTATGTGACTATTATGGCCATTTATGATTTTCTTTACTGTGCCTCTGTCTGGACATGACACAGTGAAGACCCCCAGTGTACATCTACGATCATCCATCCACTTGGCAGTATTCCTGTTGAGGGGTGTCAGTGAGGGGCTCTGCCTAACATGGATTGGGATCCTGTTCCTGGGTGTGGGGAGCCTCTGGGTTATGTATCTGTCCCTCCAGCACATCCTATTTCATTATGTGTTGAGGCTGACATCTGTCACTCTCACAGCTCAATGGCTTTGATTTCCTGGGGTGGAGCATGTCCATTACTCCTGTGTTGGACATGGCCTTGTACAACAGACATACAATGCCTCTGTGTAGGCAGTCTGTGACTGCATTTAGCTGGGGTGTCTACAGCCAGGCAGCATATGACATATATTTGACACCCTTTATCCTCTTGGTGAGGTACCTTTGAGGTCTTCCTAACCACTGCAGGTGTCAGGTACGGTACATCCCATATGAGTCATTGTACTAGATTATGGGTCTGATAAGGGAACAGTACAGGGGCACAGTGACCTCTGTTGATGTAGATGTGAATCCTTTCATGATACGGTGTCCAGTATAGACAGTCTTCCTAGCCACATTGGCATTATGAGTGTCACATGACAGGTTACTGTCGACTTGTGTCCCTAGGTCCCTGATTACTCCTTGCATACATAATGGTTTACCACCTATGTGGTAATTTGTGAGTACCTTGTCTGGTATTTGGTGGGACATTCATACTGTCCAGTGTCTTCAGGATGTCTGGGTGGGGTTCCTGTGTGTGAGAGTGTGGTCTGTCGCATGCTACAGACTGTACAGCAGTTTGACTACACTTAGGTGCACATGGGTGGTCTCCGCTGCTTCGTGCATTGTCAGTTACCTGGCTGTATGGGTGTCTGTGCTGCATATGGATACCCCCTCCTTTGATGTTTTGGTCCAGGTGTTGGGGCCATAACGCATGATATGTGGTATAACCTGGTAGTGCTGGTGTGCTGTCAGTAGGCTTGCAGCAGGCTTCTGTCACTGCACAGACATCGATGTTCTCCATACTGGGAAGTGCCTCAGGAGCATGCATATTGCAGTTTACACATCTGGCATTGGTCAGCATTACCCTTATGTTTCTTACCACTTATGTTTTCTAGGGTGGTGGGTTAGTCTTTTTGGCCTTGCCTACGTACGGCTCTATGGAGGTGGCAAAGGCCTTATCCAGTATCCAGACGCCCAGGGGTAACAGGTGCAAGCCATCCCTGGAACAGCAGCATGGCTTGTCATGCATGACATCTTTAGCAGACAGACATTAGACCCTCTTGGACTGACAGCTGTAACTGTGCCACCTGTTAAAGCTGATTATTCTGTGTTTGTACTGTGGCATCATTCTTGGTGAGGGTTGGATGCTGCAAACGGCCAGTGTCATACCGGCCTGGAGTACATACTCAGAGAGCTCATCCATGTCTCTTTTTATGTAGTCCAGGGAGGTACATCTCAGGTCATTCACACCAGCATGGACAATGAGTGCATCATATTTCTGCTTGCTTTGGGGTGACCTGCGTACTTGTGTTATGTGGCATATTGTGGCAGCCTACAGGCAGCTTACTGTACCCTTTCCCTTGATCAGTCTGTTGAGTGGGACAGCAGTGTGTCTGCCTATACAGACACCTATTACAACTGTATCAGGCATGTTGTTTCTCCTTCTGGCCTGTAACTGTTTGGCACACCAGCTTTGTGTACTATGTGTTGCATGTGCTATGTTTGGAGGTTGTGGTTGCTTGGGGTCTGCTTTGGAGGCCTCTGTTGGTGTGGTGTGTTTGTAATTAGGGCCTCCGGGAATGTTTTTCTGTGTTTATGTGTTTGGTTTACAGTTGTGATAGGTCTATGTGGGACTGGGTTTGTGGTGTATGTGGTTACCTTCTCCTCCTGACTGGTTTTGACAGTACTGAGTTGGGGGAGCTCAGCCTCCGGTTTGGATAAATGGTTGCATCTCTCACATATATTTGTATTTATTGGGGGGAGTTGAGGGTTGTCTGTGTACTTGGTGCAGGTGTCACATTGCCTCCTGATTCACAGATTCTACTTGTTGTGGCTGGCCTTAGTGGATTGTATGTGTGGACATATTTTATTGCCATACTACTGATCAGTGATTACTTCCCTTTTTATGTTTGCTCTATCATGTAGTAGCTTCCTCATTCTCTTGCATGGTTTGGTAATGGCTGGAGTCCAGCATGCCAGATGCCTGCGTGTATGGCATTGTGTCTTGTTGTTATTTGTGATTGCATAATCCAAGCATTCCTGGCTGTGTTCATGGAATGCCTGTATAACATGTTCTGCGGTGTGTCCCATATTCTGCACCTGCACAAGGCCTTTCGTGGATTCCACATCGGTTTGGAGGGGTGCAACTTATGCTTTGCACATGTTTTTCACTGTGGTTTTCTGGCCAGGGACTGTGGTCAGGATGTGTATATCCGGTGTGATTACTCTATGGTCTGGTCTTACCAGTGAGTGATACACTTCTCATCTTGCCATCCAGTACGCATGTTGCTGATTATCACATCCAGTATGCTTACCCCTCTTGTGGGAGTGGTACGTTGTTCCTGGGCATTTTGGTTTATGGATTCTGGGAACTTTTCTCCTACTGTGTTGGTGCTAGTATAATGCTCCCAGTGTATGTCTGGGTATTTTCAGTCAACCAGTATAATGTGGTTTGGGGGGCTTGATATATTCATGTATTCCAACATAGGCCAGGTGCAGTTCCTGGTATTAAGACAGTAGTCTGCAGCAGGCTATATACTGGGAGGCGGTTTTAGCCATTGGTATTTGACCATGGCTAATCCATGCTGCTTCTTGTTGTGGTACCAACATGGGGGTGTTGCTAGTCACCCTCTTTTTGTAGCTTGTTCCATGTTTTGAGGCTGTACAGCACAGTATGAGGTGTAACCTGGTAGTGTTAGGGTGCTGATGTGAGCCTTGACCCAGTTCTCTATTACAGGACTGATATCAACATTCTCCATACTGTGTGCGTTTACACTGCACGCATCTTGCTGTTTAGACTTCTGGCATTGGGTAGCATTACATCTAGGTTCCTATCCCTTGTGGTACCTATGAAGGTGGGTTTGTGTTTTGAGACTTACCTATTCAGGGCATGCTGTGGGTACTGACAGCCTTTGCCAGTATCCATGGGGCCTGGACTGATAGGTGCACGCCACCCCTAGCAGGTGGTGCATCATGTCATGCTCAGCATGTCTTCCCAGGCTGAAGCACATTGGCTCCCCTTTGACTAACTGCATTACTTCAGCCAGTTATTACAATTGATCGTCCCATAGTCATTTTGTGGCTTCATGCTTGGTGAGGGTGGATGTTAGTCAGGGTCCTCAAGTGTGCATATAGTACATGGTGTTACATTACTTAACACATGGCATTCATGCCTCAGGTGGTGCTGCAGGGCTGCCTCTGTCGGATGCACATATTACACTCCCTGTACATGTTTGTGAGCAGGTCATGTCATTTTAGGCATCCCTGTTATTATTTGAGTGAGTCAGAGGGGGTATCATTCCCAGGGTTCCTACTGAGTCAGTGTATGTGCTATGCGTTGCCTCTTTGCCAAGGCCAGGGCATATTGGGCACACCTCCTTCTGCCTACTGGGGCAGGCTCAGGTTGTTCCTCCTCCGAGTCACGCTCTGCCTGTGATGGCCTTGGCAATGGTGGGGGGCTGTTTGGCCCGGCCCTATGCTGGTCCTGCTGCAGCTGTTTTCGCAAGATCATATTATGTAGCATAGCACATACCATGACAATATGGGTACATGTAGTTGGTGAGTACTGCAAGGCTCCAACAGATGTGTCCAGACACTGGAACTTTGACTTGAGCAGCCCAAACACACGCTCTATTACATTACGTGTTTGTGCGTGTGCCTCATTATGGCGTTCCTGTTCAGGTGTGCGTGCGATTCTGATGGGTGTAATCAGCCACGGCTCCAGTGCATAACCTGCATCCCCCACTAGGTGTCCGTGTGGGATGTCCCCATTGGCAAATGTCTGGTACAGCTGTGTCAAATGCCAGATGTGGGAATCATGGTAGCTCCTAGGGCAGCTAGCACACACATTCATTATTATGCCCTGGGCATCACACACGACCTGGCAGTTGATGGAGGGGAAGCCCTTGCGGTTAATGTAGGCCCTACCCCGCTCACCGGCTGGTGCTTTGATGTGTATGTGCGTGCAGTCTATTGCACCCACTACCTCAGGGTATTCCGCTATTTGCTGGAAGAGATGCATATTGCTGGCCAATACCTCACGGGCATTGGGGAAATATACATGATCACCGACATGTGCTGACATGGCATCCAGGAACTGGTGCAGTACCCTGGAGGCTGATGCCTGTGATATCCCCATCATATTACCAGTTGGTCTCGGGAAGGTACCTGTTGCTAGTATTCTTAGGCCAACACATACCTTGGTTTCCACTGGGATGGGTTCCCCTCTGTTTGTTCTGTGTGTGAGGCGTGGCCTGCACAGCTCAACTATTTGCTGCAGGAGCTCTCTGTCCACTCTATAGCGCTCTACTATCTCCAGCTCATGTAACCCATGGTAGGTGACCCTGGGCCTGTACACTCTTCTCCGTCTCCTCACTGTGGGTTGTCTGGCACCATCTGTATTGTCACCACCCTCAGCAAGTCGCCTATGTCTCATTATGACAGCTATGGCAGCCCCTAGCATTTCTGCTCTGAGTTCAGCTTTTTCAGTTTTCACTTCTAATAGCTTACTCCTGTCTTGCAGTGTCTCTTGAGAGAAACATCCTGCACTGCTGTTTGCAGAGTTTTAAGTGCTGGGCTGGGCTACTATTCTGCCTGTGTAATTGCCTGCTTCTAATTGTTTTCACCTGATAGCTCCAGCAATATTCCCTGCTAGCTTCCTACTAATTCTGTTGCTTCCTTTTTCCTTTCTGTTTCCTCAGGGGGGAGCAGCGTGCATACCAGCAGAAACACGCTCACAGTGGCTTACACTCGCGGGCACATGCTTACACGGTTCAGGATCTGCCTATTTGGGTTAAAACACGCGCACACTAGCGCAAACAGTGTTACAAATCTACCAACATGCTCCCACATGCTCAGTCTGTCTTACACGCACGCACACTGCTCTACTCGCGCTTCATGGCGCGCACTCGTCCGCATGCATGCCCAGCAAGAAACTTTGGTGTAAGTAACAGTGTACACCTTCCATTTCTTGACTTTCCCATGCTTATCTTGTGGCACTCCTCTTTCCCTGATCTGTGTCTGTCATCTGTCATATTACACTGACCTCCAATGAACTGCATTTCTTTCTACCATTCTCCCCTGTGATGTCACCTATCTCCTACTCTATTCCTCCCCCTTATGTATCTCTTACACTACTCAGACTGTGCTCATTTGCTATGTGACTGTGGGATTCAGTATCCTAACCCTCATTTACATCAGATTGCCTACTAATGCTTAGTTACATGTCTTAGACTCAGCTTCCCCCCTTAGCAACCACTACACAGTGGCCATGTTGTTTTTGGTCTGCTGGTCCCTCCATTGTCATTCCATGTATTGCATAAAACCCACATCTGTGGGTTTATAACCTTCATGTTTATGTTTTATACAGTGCAGCCCATTTGCGCGGGGCTGCACTGCGTTTAAACATCGGTGATCGCCAAAAAAAAAATATATATTTTTTTTATATTTGCATTGTGGTACCTTGCCAATGGCCACATATTTGGCCATTGGCATGCTGTCTGACACATATGCACCCTTTATTTGGAGCTGACATGGCTCCATTGTGATTTTTGCAGAAACGTACTCAGTTGTCAACTGAGTACATTTCTGCAGCTAAAACGGCTCTTACACGGGCTGCTTTCTGCTTTGTGGATCGCTAATATACCTCATTTGCATACCTTTCGGCTGCAAGTGAGGTATTTAGCATATCCACGCCCAGTCCGTGTAAGTTTTAGCTGGTCTCTTACACGGAGTTTTGGGCTGTTCCTGGATCGCGAGGCTTGCATGGAGTGTTACACGTGTCTTACACTCCGTGCAAGCCTTCGTGAATCCTGCCCATTAACAAATGTGAATAAAACTTACTAAGGAATATTTTAGAAGACTAAGATTAATATTGAAAACAGCTCTGACATCTAGGAACAAAGTCCAGGCCATAAACCAATTTGTTCTTCCTGTCCTAAATGACTGGCCCAAAAAGGTATCCGATCAGTTGGACAGAAAACAGGAAAAATGCTTCATGCTTTTCAAATGATTTATAAAAATCAATGTATACCAATACTATATATTCCTCAGTCTGAATAAGGTATGGACCTCCTTGAAGCTGATTACAGGACTGCTTACATATCTGCTGACCTTACAAGATCCAAACATACTGAAAGTTTTAAAACATTAGGAGAATAAGTCTAAGATAACTTCCCTGCTTAATTTCACAGAAGCATATCAGTGTCAAGCTGGAACAGAAATCAAAGCAGAAGTAGTTAAAAATCAGGTAGCAGCTGAATGTGCCAAAAGCAAAAGAAAGAATATAAGGTGAAGAATCAGATGAGAAGGCAAGAGATGTGGAAAATGCATAAATGTAGTTGCAAGTACAGAAAACTCTTGGAACAACCTCATGTTGATCAGGACTGAATGCAGGGATGGTTAAGGAGAGATGAATTTAAAACAAAAGATGAAAGATTAATACTGGCAGCCCAGGATAGTTGACTATGTACACATTGGTTCACAAAGTCCATTGAACATGTGGGAGAAACAGACAAATGCAAATTTTGTAAAACAGAATTGGAAACAGTTGCACATCTTGTTGCTGGGTGTGATACACTAATGGTGGAATGACTGTGTACTGAAAGGCACAATAATGTGGTAAGACTGTTGTATTAGGGATTGTGCCAACATTACAATGCTGAAGAAGATGAGAAGCATTGGAAACATTATCCATAAAGCATTATAGAAAATGATGATGATTATATCACATGGGATCACCCATTATCAACAGATCAAAAAACAGATGTGAGAAAACCAGTATTAGTAGTCCAGGAAAAGAAGACAAAAATAGCATTGATTTTTGAAATTGCTTCACCCGGTGTCTATGTACAGAGACACAAAGTCATAAAATACCCAGATTTACAGGCAGAAATTAAGGCAGTGTGGAAGAAGGATACCCAGACAGTTTCAATAGTACTAGGAGCAATGGATCTTATAAAAAAGAATTTACAGTCATGCTTAGATTTGTTGCCAATATATGTCACTCTGTATGAATTGCAGAAGGAGTCAGTACTGGGCACATTGTGGGTGCTGTGATGAACACTTCTGGCTAACATCAAGGATGGAAGCAATACTAATTTCATAAATTTAAATCATACTTTGACTTAGGAATGGGGTCCATTTCCTTCATGGTATTAGAAACCTAAAAGACTTGGGGAAATAAAAAGGAAGAAAACAATTGTTCATAACAAAGGCATCATTGTTAAAAAAATATATATATATATATATATATACATATATATATATATATATATATATATATATAAATGAATATATATGAATATAGACATTTAACACATACCTATAAAACAGTTTGACCTTAATATAATCTTCTAAAGTCAGACATATGTCAACAATCTTAAGTACATGTGGGCAGAAGACATAGTTTGTGTGAAATATAAGTCAATGCTCATTGTAATATCAATTGTTAAACCTTTGTTACAAAAAGAATGTTACAAAGTGTAAATGACAGTCAGTTAAGTAATAAAAACAATAACACCTCTTAAAATAACCTTTCCTACAGCAACCACAATGGCAATAATACAACACTTCATAATGGAATAAAAGTTATGTCAAGTATACACAATGCTCTGACCATAGAACATTTTCAGAGATGTCATTTTAACTTACTTAAACTTATCTTAAGTTAGAAACATGTTCACATACTCAAATAAATGTTTCTGAAAACACATGCAATAGAAGTATAAGAGCATACCAATACCGAGTGTTGTATTTTCATTGCAAACACATGTCTAGAAAGTGCAGATATGACTCAGTTTGCTAGACAAACATACTAAAACATGCTGTAACGGTTCTTTTAAAGAATATAAAGTACCTTGACAGGAACTATAATACAGTTCTCCCAAAAGAACACAAATGTAACAAATCAAATCTGTCAAACAGCAGTATTTTAGTTTAGAAATACTTGGATTATCTAAGCAGTCTTCCCTGCTACAACAGAAATTACTTAGCCCCAGGTTCTGCTTTATCCTTCTGGACTTGTGGAATATGTAAATCAGGTCTCAGGTCATTATTATTCCTGAATCACTGAATTTGCTTGAGGTACTGGGTAGAGAAACATGTTTTAGTGGTGGTGGTGCTGCAGTAGCGTTGTCGCCTCACAGTTAGACGTTGCCCATTCGATTCTCAGTTAGAGCATCTTCTGTGTGACGACATGGGTGAATGGGCGTTCCTTCATTGAAGGTTGTGCGTTAGGCCCAGCAAGCCAGCACGTAAAAACTCTACTGCCAATCATTAGCGGACCAGAGTTCCGCTGTGGCGACCCCTAACCGGGAAAAGCCGAAAGACACAAGACACAAGACTGGGTAGAGAAACATGTTGTGAGGATGACATACATGATGCTGTGCACATGTACTAGTGGTACAAGAGATGGCATTCAGAACTGTGGATAGGAAATAAATTGCAAGTGTGACTCATTAGCAGTAATACAAGGCTGAGTATGTCTTTAACACTCCTGGTACTGGGATGTACACTTACAGGGGTATGTCAGAGAAATTAGACTTACAGCAAAAGTTTTTATTACATTTATTGGCTTAGAAGATAATCTTTATACACATTTATTAAAATATGGTTAAAGATAACTGTCTTTATGAATAAAAAGAGTCTGTAAGTCATATGAAGTATATACAACTCTAATATAGAAAGAGAATAAAAATCAAAAATATTGGCAAAATAGATTGGAATCAAGTTACAAATACATCAAAAGTGAGTAATGCTCATAATAAAAAGGGAAGAACACACTTACATTGCATAATTTGTCTTATCTGTGACTTGCTTCAGAAGCACGATTGTACAAATATCCCATTCATGTTAAGAATTCTACTGAGAAGTGGCAATTGGCAAGTGTGAGAACGTGTTTATTGCTCAATAAATTTAAAACATTACAATTACAAAGTTGAGCATGTGTGATCTAAATTCTCTTCTTCATAGTGTTGATTTGACAAACCAATTTAATCTTGCCAATGCTTCATGCTAATACCTTTGCTTCACAATTTTATCTAAGTAGGGTGATGTCTTCATGAAAGTAGGTATCTTTAATGTCAAAGTTGTAATGGTGTAAGGCCACAAAGTTGAGAAATTATTACACTGATTCAAATTTTTTTGGCATTGTACTTTATATGACGCTTGTAATTGTGTGTCATTGACTACCAGTGGTGACTATCACTAAAAGACAGTTAATTTCCAATGGGGCATGCCATCATTAACATAAACGAGACCTGATGCTGGTGTACTTCAGTCAGCGTTCTGGCCAGTATTTAGTGCAGAAAATCTCTGTAGATAATTGTGTTAATGTAGTAAGTTCTAAGTAGCAGTGCAGTAATGGATATTGTGAAATTAGCGCTCATAAATAAATATTTTTTATGAACTTGAGCCTGAATTACAATTGCAGTTTCCAGTGGCTGGATTGTAATAACAGAAGTGTATATAATGGATGATAAATGAGATAATTTCGATCTGCATCACCTGCAGTGTCCTCAGTATTGATTTGCATAATGATTACATTATTAACCTTAGAGACATAAAGTACAGGGTATGATTTTCACCTTTGTTCACTATCTGGTTATTGGCTATGCATGTAATAGCTTGCAGACTGATTTACCTATGAACCTAGTACAGTAATAGCACATTTGTGCAGCATCCTGTTTATGTCTTAATCATTTTTTTTACTACCGTACCCTTGCCTTCTCCATATTGGAATCACTTTATTGTACACAGCATGGCAGAATTATTATGATGACAAACTTAAGATTAGCAAACCACAACAACAGTAAGAAATGGTCCATGTGCAAGCAATATTTTATGTCTCGCTCCTACTTTTTTCTTCACTCGCTCTGTCTCTCACGATCTCTCTCTCTCTCTGTTCTTCCTCTTCTGTGTCAGCAATCTTTGTCATCGCCATTTGCATGATGCCTGGCATTGAGCACCAATGGCAACTGATGGTAAATGACAGTTTATGTCTTATGGAAAAAACTGTTAGGTTTTGGCCTTCAACGCCAATAGCCTGATGTCCCTTGTACTACTTTGCTTAGTCTTTCTGCACTATTGAAAACAGATTAATAGCACTCTGAGATGACAGTTATTATCATATGCTTAACAGGGTGTAAGGCTGAATGTACACAAAATGGGATGTTTCAACTGTCATTACCATTCTGAAGTATGCTGAAAACATACTCCCTGTTTTCATTGTCTCTTAAAATGTATGTGTATTTTAGTAGCTGATCTCTGCCTTCCTGTGTGGTGTGAGTAGATAATGTTCATGTCTATAGACTGCATATGCAGACTGGCAGGTGCTTGAATCCAGCATTAGGTCAAAATTATGAACATTGTCATTTAAATTTTGCCTTGTTAAATTATGAATACATATGTTGCTCCAGCAGCAGTACCATACTTGGTCCTTTATGTGGCTCATATTCATCCCAACCCATCTCTTATAATGATATTATACAACAGTGGCGGATTCAGAACAGCTATAGATGGGGGCGCTACCACTGTCAAAAAACAGATGTCAGCAGTTATCCAGTACTAGACAGTCTCACATCTTGGTACACTCATCCCTCATTTTCTTTTCATGTTCTGTATATTTAGAAATATGCATATTTATTTATTTATTTTACATTTGTTAACCGGGTTAGTCTGGCTGTGCTTTTGGCTCATTTTCAGCAGAGACCTGAGGAGAAAAGCTCCTCATGACTAGAAAACAATTTATTAAATTTTAGTAAGATAGTAGTAGCAATCAGCTATAGGATCTTACAAGCAGAGACCTGGAGAGAAAAAAAAAGCCCCTCAGGCAATTCAATTATACAGAGTATTAACAATTGGCAGACAAGTATGTGAGTTGTTACAAACAAGGTTTTAAACAATTAGCAGAAGAAAATGTGACTAGTTACAATATTATTTAAACTGCTTAGAGCAAAATAAGTTAATAGGCAGATGCTTATTTAAAGTGGCTAGGATCTAGTTGTATAGGAGTTTGGAAACAAGAAAGGAAAGTAAGAATGGCTAGTAGATGATGTAGGGGAGGTAGAGTATAGGAGACAGACTAGATAGGTAGGTTATTTTGAGACTGTAAGAATTAAGAGGGGTTGAAGATAGAGGAAGGGAAGAGGTAGAAGAGGCAGGGGAATAGTGTTAGAGATACATTAAGAGGGAGGTGGTGAAATAGGTGAAAGGATGGTGGTTTCAGGGTTGTTAGCTACAGTGGCAAGACCACTTTGTTTTTAGATATTTCCTTGTGGCTAATTTGAAACTTTTACAATGCTGGAGTGATTTTATTTCCAAGGGGAATTGGTTCCAGGATGTAGCTGGGTTATAGTTATAGAGAAGGCAGCCTATTTTGGTTTTGGGTTTGTAGATGTCTAATAATTCTTGATTTGAGCTGTGCAGCATCCTAGCAGGGGAATATTTGGATATGATAGTGGAGAGGCTGGGGCAGAAGAAAGGTAGATAGAGGATAGAGTGGATGATTTGTAGTTGGTATAGTTGGAGTAGCTAAGGGAATTCTAGCCAGTCTATTTGCTGTAGTGCAAAGCACTGGTGTGACTTGTAGGTTTGGTTAGCAGCAAATCTGGCGATCTTATTATAGGTAGTTTCAAGCTTGGAAATAAGTGTAGAATTTAGGTTTGTGAATATGTGGCAGCTGTACAGGAGTGTGGGGAGTAATAAAGCCTGGGAGAGAGTTATTTGGGCAGTGTTAGTTAAGTATTTTTTGCTACAGAAAAGGTGCCCAAGTTTCTGATGAGTTCTTTTTACCGAGTTTGTAATATGGAGATCAAACTTCAGCCGATCATCTATTGTAACACCTAGCAATTTAGTACTAGATTCAGCTGAGATGAAAGTGTTGTTGCAGGATAAGATGGTAAATGTATTTTTGAGTGTGGTGATGTTTTTAGGGAGGAAGAGTAGGAGCTTAGTGTTTTTTGGATTAAGTATTAGTTTATTATCACTAAGCCAAGTCTCAATGGTGTGGAAGGATGCCTGGGTGTTTGAGTGGAGGTCGGTTGGGTTGTCAGCAATGGTTATAACAGTTGAGTCATCAGCATATTGCACAAGAGATGACTGGGGACAAGAGGAGTAGCGCAAGTTGGTGAAAATATTAAAGAGTAGTGGTCCAAGTATGGACCCTTGGGGGACTCCCATTTATACAGTGAGAGGGGAGGATAGTGCAGAGAGCCATTTAACTGATTGCTGGTGGGTAGAGAGATAGCTGGAGAACAGGAGATAGTGGGGTGAGAAATGTAAGTTAGTGAGTTTATCTAGAAGGAGTGGGTGAGAGACAGTGTCAAAGGCTTTAGAAAGATGAAGGAATAGGTATGAGACAAGTTTATTGTTATCATGAGCTAGGGAGACTATGTTTATGAATGATATGAGTACAGTAGTTGTACTATGCTTGGGACGGAAACCATGCTGTGTGGGTGTGAGAAGGTTTTCCTGGTTAAGGTAATGCATTACCTGCTTGTGAATGCATTTATCTAGGATTTTTGAGTGTGGAGAGATTATGGCAATAGGTCTGAAGTTGGATATGTCTGAGTTGTTGTCCCCTTTGTGAATGGGAAGAGTAAAGAAATTCTTCCATACAGTGGGGACATAGGATTCAGAAATGGATCGGTTGATTAAGATGGATACAGGATAAGCAAGAGGTTCAGAGGCAATCTGCGGGAAGTAAGAGGGTAGCTTGTCAACAGATGGGAAGCAAGGTTTATGTTTAGAGAGTAATGACTTTACATAGTTAGTTGATACTGCTTTTATAGAGAAGGAGTTTGGAGAGTTTGGAAGAGGTATAGAGTTTGTGGGGTGCTAGTTTTGTTTCTGGGGGGGAGAATTTATTATGGAGGTTATTGAGTTTATAAAATGATTGTTAAATTTGTTGGCTATGTCTTCAGGTGTTGCACTGGGACATGGGTTAGGAGGGGAAGGGTTTCCTGGATTAAGAGTCTGTTTAATAGAGCTCCAGAATTTCTTTGGGTCGGATTTAAGAGTAGAGGGAGGATTGAAGCTATGAGCAGGAATTGAAGAAAGTGAATAAATTTCATACAGATATTAAAGGCATAAGAAGAATTTATAACACTAGGTATTCACTTTAGACAAAAGTAATTTTTTATTTCGCTTACGTCCTAACCCCCCCCCACCAGTCTGCCCACACCATTTGGATGACATCATCCTGTATTTCCATATCTTGAGCAAAGATGGCAAGAGGTATGCGCTTCCATCAATATCTGCTTTGATCCTGCCCGGATTAAGGAAAATAATAAAAACTTACCTCTCGCAATCCACAATGCAGAAATTCACAAAATGACTCAATTCAGCTTTTTTTCTGACCTTGCACATATGTTACATACATTGTGGCTTTATTCCAGAATATAGTTTGGCACACAACCAGAGCCAGATCATGGTCAACTGGGGTCCTAGGCAGAGTAATAGACTGGGCCCCCCCCAGGGAAGCCCCACCTGCAGCAACCCCCTACAGCAGCAGCTCCCTCCGCAGCCGTTCTATTGTTCCATTACTTGGCTATTTCTACCCAGTTACCATAAACACTGTTCAAACCTGTCAGTGTGTGTACTGTTTCTTATTTACTTCTTCAGTGATTACAGATATTGAAATAAAGTAGCACAAACACTGATAGATACTTCTTAAACAAACAATACAGTCTCACAGTGAAAACAGACTTAGCATGAGCAGTTAACTTCTCTGCCCTTGGAACACACATTCATTGAAATGGCACGAAAACCCACATTCAAAGAAAATGCATCTTGCCAGTGGAGGATTAAGTTTACCTTTGGACTGTTTCAAACCAGAGGCTGCTTGCACACATTTTTAGGGCCATACATATATTTACACATTCTTTGATTTACCTTCCTGATTGTATTAAATTATATTCCTTGAACAATGCAGCATCACTTGTTATAGCGTGATTTAAATTTGTAGTTTTGAACATTATTCCAGTAAGCAATAAAACAAAATGCATAAACCAATAATGACAAAACTAACCAGTTCAGAAAATTTCAACCATAAAAGGCCATTCGAGCTTCTGTCATTACAATCCACCAGTATCAGTCAATAAGCACAGTTTCTGCAGAAGTAAAAGTAATTTAGATAATTACACATTAAAGAGATATGTAACTAATGAAGAGGTTGCTGCTGGCAAACAACTTTACATTTCAGTGTTTTATCTACAAATTCAGCGCCTGCTGCCCCTGAAGAATTAATTGCCTATGTTACATTAAAAAAATTGGTAGGCTAGTAATATTGCAATGGGGAATGACTGACAAACTGACAACAAGTTCATAGTTAGTTGGCATCTTATACAAAGGAGGACACACTCAGGTGTGCAGAACCCCTATTTTCCCTTAAAATGCATCAAATAATCAGCAATCGAAAGGGCACTACAATATTAGCACTCCATCTACATCGTGTAGGAGTAGAATCCATAGCCTTCTGCACCAAAGGCAGTTATACTACTAACACTGTTTTCAAATTCTACAACACAAATAGTAACTGCCATTTCCTAAACAAAACCATTAGCTGCACATTGAAAACAGACTTAGCATGAGCAACAGTAAACCACTCTTCCCTTGAAACATAATTCCATGAAAATGTTCTGAAACTCATCATTCCCTGAAAATGTACTGAAACAAAAACTCACAATTCTTTCAGCAGTCTGGTAGTTGGTGTAGCGGATTCAGGCTTTTTTCTCCTGTAACCAAGCAGCAGGGTAAAGCCTGATCAAGTTAACTGACTAACCTGCCCTCCCCCTCAACTAGAGCATTACATACCATACCTCATACATCTTAACTTCTTAGTCCAAGAAATCTGGATAGTAAGGCCTTGTTTATTCTAATTATGATGGCTGCCAAAAAAGCAATTACCAGAAAATGGAAGTCAAAGTCTAACCTAACTTTATTAGAAGTAACAAAGATAGTAACAGAGATGAAGCAACTGGAAGTGAGATCTGTGAAAAGGGGTAGGAGAAAATCACATAGGAAAAATGGGAAATGTGGGATCAATACATGCAGAGGAGGAACAAGGTTTCAAAGAAAGTAGGATTTGAATGAGCTATGTAGTGGCTATCAAAGAGTAGCTATATTAAAAGTGATGTATAATGTTTGCAACTATAGTTGCATTGGCATGATTTGTAAGATGTAATGTTTGCAGCTAAGATTATGTCATTATGGTTTATTTTCATTTATATAAATGTAAGATTGTCTATGTCATACATGAAAATTTAATAGGTTCATAGGTTCATATTTAGGTATTAGGCTATCAGACCAAGGGCCTACGTAAGCCTAGCTGACAAGATTCCCTGGCTTAAGCCACCCAAGAAAGTTATTTTCCTGTGCCACTGTCGAGCAGAGACACAGAAGTGATCCCCGGGGTGTATTTCCTATTTCCCATCCACTCATCAAGATTTTTCTTGAAGAGTGCTAATGAAGAACTTTGCTTGATATAGATGGGTAGCCTATTCCAGAGTATGGGAAGTCTCTGGGACAGGAATCTATCCCTCCAGTATGTCCTGTTTATTGTGGTGACAAGGTTTAAGTTCCTAGAGCGTGTAGCTCAGAGTGATTGGGATTTCTTTAGGTGTAGCATGTCCAACAGCTCTGTGTCTGACATAGCTTTATATGTTAGGCAGAGATCACCTTGGAGTAGGCGATATGCTACGGAGTAGAGCTGGAGTTTTGTGAGGTGGTCAGTGTAGGGCATCTGTTTGAGGCCAGTAATCCTCTTTGTGAGGTACTTCTGTGGCCTTTCCAGCTGCTGCAGATGTCTTGTGAGGTACATTCCAAAAGGGGTGTTGTACTCTATAATGGGTCTAATGAGTGTAGAGTAGAGGGGAACAATGACCTCTTTTTTCCTGGATGAGAACCCTTTTATGATGAGATGTGCCATGTAGAAGGACTTCCTGACTACTGTGGCGATGTGACTATCAAAGGAGAGAGTACTGTCCACCTGGGTCCCAAGGTCTCTTACAACACATTCAGTGTTAAGTAGATTGCTGCCTATGTGGTAGTTCATGGGTACAGAGTTTTTACCAAAGGGGATGACACTGCACTTCTTGGCATTGAGCATGAGGCCATGGCTCTGACTCCAGTCATCTGTCTCAGTGAAGCCCTTCTGTAGGATGTCCACATCATTTGGGGACTTGACTATGGCTCCTAGTTTGCAGTCATCTGCGAACTTCATTAGCCAGAGGCCTTCTGTGTTAGCCTGTGCTTCAGAGAAGTAGATACCAAACAGGAGAGGTTCGAGGATAGAACCCTGTGGCACTCCACTTGTCACTGCTTTGAGGTCAGATTTGGAGTCTGCAACTTTTATAGTGTAGGTTCTGTCAGTGAGCCAGTTGGCAACCCATCTTGTGACGTAGGGATTTATACCTAGTTTAGTGAGTTTAGCTATAATTCCAGAATGGGGGATGGTGTTGAAAGCCTTGGCGAGGTCAAGATAGGCTGTGTGAACCAACTTACCCTCATCTACAGCTTTGGTTACTGCATTAAAGAAGTCGATCAGGTTCAGGAGGCATGATCTGCCTTTCACAAGCCCAAACTGGGTGGGATCCAGAGTTTGGAGGTTACCAATGTCTGTTTTTGAGTTTCATGATGATACGTTCCATGGCCTTGCAGACCAGGGTCATCAGGCTAATAGGTCGATAGTTCCGGGATCAGTGGTGGCTCCCACTTTATGGAGTGGGATAACTGTTGCTGTGTTCCATTCAGTGGGCACAAAGCCTGATGCGAGGCTATTATTGAACATGGTGATTAAGTGGGGAGCCAGTTCATTCTGAAGTTTGTGTAAAACACAGCCTGGGATGTTGTCCGGTCCCATGGATACTGTGTTTTTGGCTTTAGAGAGTGCAGCTTTTACCTGGGTAGTTGTGATTACAGGGACTCTGCATTCTTCCTGTATAGATATGCTCCCTTTAGGGGGTGGGGGGGTAAAGTTAGCACTAAACCTATCTGCCAGGATGTTGGCAATATCAGTTGGTTCTGTAATTTTCATGCTTTTGTGCTGTAACTCAGAGCAGATCTGGGTGTTGCCATCAAGATACTTGACATAGCTATAGAATGCTTTGTGGTTGTCCTTAGAATTAGTGGCGATTTTGTTTTCGTAGCTAGCTTTGGAGGATCTTATAAAGGATCTCAGCTTCTTATTGAGGCTGAACAGGGAGCTCCTCCACTCATGGGATTTTACTCTCTTTTGCAACAGTTTCTTCCTTCTGTTGTACAGTTTGTTTAAGGCAGGGGACCACCAGATTGGCTTCCTTTTTTAGAGGATAGCGTCTTGTTTCTGTTTTGGATAGCATGATCCATGCACTTGTGTAAGTGCTTATAGAGTGCATTTGTGTAGGATTCAGCAGTTGTAACTGTATTGTCCATCTGCATGGGTGTCATAAAGTTCACCACTTCTGTCTTAAGAAGCATGAAGTTGGCTTTGGAGAAATTTTTTACCATGGTTTCCTTAATGGGGGGTGGGGGCAGGATGTGGATATCAAGGGTGATTAGCTTATGGTCGGATCGGACCAACGAGGAGTTGACTTCTGGTGTGGACACCGGTCACTCATGCTGGTAATGACTAGGTCTAGGATATTGTTTACCCTGGTGGGGGTGTGGATAAGTTGATCCAGGGCATTGGAGTTTATGAATTCCAGAAAGCATTGAGCTAAAAAGTTGGTACACGAGTAGTTTTCCCAGTTAATGGTGGGGTAGTTGAAGTCGCCCATTATTAGGGTGTATGGTTGAACCCTAATATTTTCCAGTACATCCAGAAAAGAGGAGTGGGAATCTTGGGGCATGGTGGGGGATCTGTAGCAAGCTACAATTTGGATTGCAGTTTTGCCCAGAGTTAGTTGCACTTGGATAACCTCGGAAGCATTATGCTGAGCAACTAGCCTGGAGGTGTGGATATCCCTAATGAATATAGACACACCTCCGCCTTTGGTGTTTTGGTCTAGGTTACATGGCCAAAAAGTGTGGTATGAGTTATAGCGTAGGAGTGCAGGGGTGCTCTCTGGATCCTTGAACCAGGTCTCAGTCACTGCACAGATATCGATGTTCTCCATTTTAAGAAGTGCCTCGAGTGAGTGTATTTTGAGATTTAGACTTCTAGCATTGAGCAGCATTACCCGCAGTTTTTGCTTGCCTGTTCCTGTTATGGTGGTGAATTTGTTATTTGATCCTTGCCTAAAAAAGGCACTATAGGGGCAGCAAGAGCCTTAGCCAGTATCCGGAATCCCAAGGGCGTCAGGTGCAGGCCATCTGTGGCAAAGCATCATGGTCTGTCAACCATGTCATTCCAAGCAGACAGATACTGGACCCCCTTAGAATGACACCAGAAGCTTAGCCAATTGTTGAAGACAATCATTTTGTCCAGATGGACAATACAGTTACAATACAGAGCTACAAGATTAGAGAGCTCTTCCATGTCTCTTTTCATGTAGTCCAGGGAGGTACATCTCAGGTCATTCACACCAACATGGACAATGACAGAGTCACATTTGTACTTGTTGTGGAGTGACCTGAGTGCGTGGGTTATGTGGTGGATCCTAGCACCTGACAGGCAACTGAAGTAACCTTCTCTTTGTTTAGCTTAGTGAGTGGGACATCAGTGTGCCTGACTATAGAGTCACCTATGACTAGTGTGTTGGGTACGTTGTTTTGCCTTATTGGCTGTGGTTAAATGGCACACTGAGTCTGTGGGCTATGTGTCATTTGGGTTGTGTTGGGGGATGGAGGTTGCTTGCATTTCTGCTTTGGAGGTCTCTGTTGCTTAAACAGATTATTATTGAGAGCCTACGTGAATGTTTTTGTGTTACTATGTGTGGATTTTGGTGGTGTAGATTTAGGGAGACTATGTGATGAGTGTGGTGTGGTGCAAATGTCTACCTTCTCCTCATGACTGTCAAGTTCAGTCTTGGTTGGAGAGAACTTTACCTCCTGATAAGTGCATCTCTTACAGGTTGTAGTGTTGGGTGGTAGGAAGAGAGGGTTGTCTGTGTATATGAGGCAATTTGTACATTGCCTCAAGATGCCCATATTTATCAGATAGACAGGAGAGAACACTGGGAGCTTTTATTTGTTAAAAAAGCCAACAATAATAGGGGGATAAAGTCTCTAAAATAAGGACATATTTTAAATATTGCTCATAGACTAAGAAAGTTGCTAGGATAACATAATTTGTCTTGGCATGAATTTTTCTGAAGGAAATTAAGTCTGAAATTCAAATGTATGACACTATTCGGTTATTTCAGTCCTCAAGGATTTGCCAAAAAAACACAAATTTTATGAGGAAAAGGCCAAACATATGAGGCAAAAATCTGGATAGTTAAAAAGTATGAATACCCTCAATCTCTTAGTGAAAGAAATCTGGCCTAAAATAATGGGGATATAATGGCCCAAATATAGGGTAGGTTTTAAATATTGTTCTTTTTAACTTAGAAAGTTGCTAAAATGACAGGATTTGTATTAGCATGCATTTTCTGAAGGATATGATGTATGAAACTCATATGTCATTTACTGACTTCAATCCTCTGATTTGCCAGAAAACCACAAATTTTATGAGGAACAGGCCAAAACTATGAGGCTAAATCTGGATAGTTCAGAGGTATGTTAAACAACTACACACACACACACACACACACACACACACACACACACACACACACACACACACACATAGACACCTACACACATACCTTCTCTCTGCTCTCACACAAGCACACACAGACACACACACAGACACACACACACACACACACACACACACACACACACACACACACACACACACACACACACACACACACACACACACACACACACACACACACATACAGTCATGCTTAGATTTGTTGCCAATATATGGCGTTTATATCATGTTATCGAAAGATGAAAATAGAAAATGGTTTTTCATCGAACCTAAAATATCTAAACTACATAATATCGAACATCCAGAACAGCTATTCCAAAACACATACAACACAAACACACATAAAAAACATCAATAATCACACATACACTTATAATCCTACAACTAACCCTACACTAAATTATACATACACTACTATCTATCCACTTACCTTAACCCAAACCCTAACCCTAAGGTCTGTCACTATCACACACTCACCTAACCCGTGCCCTAACCCTAACTCACCTAACCTGTGCCCTAATCCTTACAACCACACAATCGCACACTTACCTGAACCCGACCAGTAAATCTCCACCACAGCGCTGAAAATAGCGAAGCCACAGAACCGGACAACCAAATTCTTTCCCTAGGAAAGAATTTGATGGTCTGCAGTTTCGCTATTTTTAGCGTTCGATTAAAAGGGGTCGATATTAGAACATTCGAAGTTTTAAAACTTTGATGTTCTGATATAGACCCAATATATGTCACTCTGTATGAATTGCAGAAGGGGTCAGTACTGGGCACATTGTGGGAGCTGTCAAGAACACTTCTGGCTAACATCAAGGATGGAAACAATGCTAAGTTCATAAATTTTAATCATACTTTGATTTAGGAATGGGGTCCATTCCCTTCATGGTATTAGAAACCCAAAAGACTTGGAGAAATTCAAAGAAAGAAAACAATTATTCAAAACAAAGGGATCATTGTTAAAAAAAATATATAAATAATGACTATATATGAATATAGACATTTAACACATACCTATAAAACATTTTGACCTAATATAGTCTTCTAAAGTCAGACATATGTCAACAATGTTAAGTACATGTGGGCTGAAGACAATTTTTTTATGAAATATAAGTCAATGCTCATTGCAATATCAATTGTTAAACCTTTGTTACAAAAGAACATTGCAAAATGTAAACAACAGTCAGTTAAGTAATAAAAATGCCAACACCTCTTAAAATAACCTTCCTCACAGCAAACACAATGGCAATAACACAACACTTCATAATGGAATAAAAGTTATGTCAGGTATACGCAATGCTCTGACCATAGAATATTTTCAGAAACGTCACTTTAACTTACTTAAACTTATCTTAAATTAGAAAAATGTTCACATACTCAAAGAAATGTTTCTGAAAACACATGTAATAGAAGTATAATATCATACCAATACCAAGTGTTGTACCTTCATTGCAAACACAAGTCTAGAAAGTGCTATGACTCAGTTTGCTAGACAAGCATACTAAATCATGCTGTAAACAGTTCTTTTAAAGAATATAATGTAACTTGATATGAACTATAATACAGTTCTCCCAAAAGAACACAAATGCAACAAATCAAATCTGTCAAACAGCAGTATTTTAGTTTAGAAATATTTGGGTTATCTAAGCAGTCTTCCCTACTAAAATATAAATTACTTAGCCCCAAGTTCTGCTTAACCGCTCTGGACATGTGGAGTATGTAAATCAGGTCTCAGGTCATTATCATTCCTGAATCACTCAACTTGCTTGAGGTACTGGGTAGAGAAACATGGTGTGAGGATGACATACATGATGCTGTGCACATGCACTAGCAGTACAAGAGAGAGTATTCAGAACTGTGGATAGCTAATGAATTGCAAGTGTGACTCATTAGCAGTAGTACAAGGCTAAGTAAGTCTTTAACACTCCTGGTACTGGGATGTATACTTACAGGAGGTATGTCAGAGAAATTAGACTTACAGCAAAGGTTTTTATTGCATTTATTGACTTAGGAGATAACCTTTATACCACATTTATTAAAATATGGTTAAAGATAACTGTCTTTAGGAATAAAAAGTGTCTGTAAGTCATACGAAGTATACATAACTCTGATATACAAATAGAAAAACAATCAAAAATATTGCAAACTATAATGGAGTCAAGTTACAAATACATCAAAAGTGAGCAATGCTTGTAATAAAAAGGGAAGAACACATTCACATTGCATATATTTGTCTTGTCTGTGACCTGCTTCAGAAACATGACTTGTACAAATATCCCATTCATGTTAAGAATTCTACTGAGAACTGGCAATGGGCAAGTGTGAGAACGTGTTTATTGCTCAATAAATGTAAAACACTAGAATTACAAAGTTGAGCATGTGTGATCTAATTTCTCTTCTTCATAGTGTTGATTTGACAAACCATTTTAATCTTACCAATGCTTCATGCTAATACCTTGGCTTCATAATTTGTATCTAAGTAGGGTGATGTCTTCATGAAAGTAGGTATCTTTAATGTCAATGTTTTAATGGTGTAAGGCCACAAAGTTAAGAAATTATTATACTGATTCAAATTTTTTGGCATTCTACTTTGCATGACACTTGTAATTGTGTCTCATTGACTGCCAGTGGTGACTATTATTAAAAGACAGTTAATTTCCAAATGGGGCATGCCATCAGTAACATAAATGAGACTGATGCTGGTGTACTTCAGTCAGCGTTCTGGCCACTACTGAGTGCAGAAAATCTCTGTAGATCATTGTGTTAAAGTAGTAAGTTCTAAGTAGCAGTGCAAATAATTAATATTTTGAAATTAGCGTTCATAAATAAATATTTGTTGTGAACTTGCAGTATCCAGTGTCTGGCATGTAATAACAGAAGTGTGTATAATGGAGGATAAATGTGATAACTTTGATCTGTGTCACCTGCAATGTCCTCAGTATTGATTAAAGTTTTGCATAATGATTACATTAGGTTATTGGCTATGCATGTAATAGCCTGCAGACTGATATACCTATGAACCTAGTACAGTAATAGCACATTTGTGTAGCATCCTGTTTATGCCTTAAACATTTTTTTACTAACCTACCCTTGCCTTTTCCCTTTTGGAATCACTTTATTGTACACAGCATGGCAGATTTATTACGATGACAAACTTAAGATTAGCAAACCACAATGACAGTAAGAAATGGTCCATATGTGTCGCTCTTTCTTTTTTCTTCACTCTCTCTGTCTCTCATGATCTCTCTTTCTCTCTCTCTCTCTGTCTTTCCTCTTCTGCGTCATTAGTCTTTGTCATCGGTATTTGCATGATGCCTGGCATTGAGCACCAATGGCAATTGATGGTAAATGACAGTTTATGTCTTATGGAAAAAACTGTTAGGTTTTGGCCTTCAACGCCAATAGCCTACTGTCCCTTGTACTACTGTGCTTAGTCTTTCTGCACTATTGAAAACAGATTAATAGCACTATGAGGTGACATTTATTATATGCTTAACAGGCTTTAAGGCTGAATGTACACAATATGGGATGTTTCAACTGCCATTACCATTCTGAAGTATGCTGAAAACATACTCCCTGTTTTTGTTGTCTCTTAAAATGTATGTGTATTTTAGTAGCTGATCTCTCCCATTCTGTGTGGAGTGAGTAGATAATGTTCATGTCTATAGACTGCATATGCAGACTGGCAGGTGCTTGAATCCAGCATTAGGTAAAAATTATGAACATTATCATTCATCAACTAACAGAAAACGACCACCAGTGAACAAAAAACCACAAAACCATACACTGGAACAACAGAGGAGGACACCAGTCACAATATTTGAGAGTAAAAACCTTTTACTTAATGCTTTCATCAAATGACTACTTCAGAATACATCCATACAATTTTTTTCACAAGCTTAAATACAAATATTTCATGCCCCTCCCATACTTAATAATGTTTAATAAAACAATTAAACAATTAAACTCTTACCAGAACAATAGTCTACTACAGTGTGCTTGCTTTTTTTAAAGTAATACGATACTACAACTGAAACAATACTAAATAAATACTAAATAATGCTAAACTTGCTGTGTATATACTCAACCCTAACTTAAATAAATTTAATACAATAATAAAATGAATATAATTTTAATACAATAAAATAAATTGAAATAAAAATATATGAACACCAATACTTTACTACATATAAAAGTATATGCTAATTACCTTCTGTTAAAAAAACATTTAATATTAATAGATTTGTTAAGACCAGGGAACCTATCCGTGTCTAATCTGAGCTGCCATAATCATTCTTTTCTTTCAACTTTATTTTTAATATTACCACCTCTAAGGTCTTTAACAACTTGTTCTAAAACACTAAACGTGAATTTTTTTGTATGAACTATAGATGGTTGAATGCTTAAATAAGGCATTTTTATCATCTTTAGTTCTTATAGCGTAATAGTGTTCCCTTATTCTTGTGCAAAGATTCCTGGTGATCATACCTACATAAAATGCAATGCAACCTGAACATGATGCAATATAAACTATGTTAGATGAATTACAATTAAATCTTCCCTTTACACTAATAGTTCTATGTAAGTGAAGTAAATTAATAAAAGGACCTTCCAGAATGTATCTACATATGTTGCAACTAAAACATTTGAACATACCATTAGTTTCATTTGATGCAGATACAGTTATCAAGTTATCATTTTTTTCTAACATGTTCTTAATAGTGTTAGATTTTTTTGAAACAAAATTAGGTGCATTACCTAAGGTACTAACTAAATCATTATTACCAAGAATGATCTTCCAATTATTTCTAATCACTTTTTTAATGGAATTACTATCAGTAGACATGTCAATTATACATCTTGGGATGGTGTCATATCTGAAATAATGTTACCTTCTTGTTGAACAATCGTAAGTTGCACCTGCAAGCCGATTGTCAAAATAGGTGAAAATACAGTTTTCCTTTGATTGATAATATCAACACTAATTTCCTGCAACAGTGCCTCGGGGTAATCTCTTTCATAAAATAGTTTAGTAATGAAATCAATTTCTTCCAAAAATATTTCATCATTTGTTGTCATTCAAAACGCTCTTATATATTGACCTTTAGGTACATTTTTCTTAATATGCATAGGGTGGTTGCTATAAAAATGCAAGTAGTTGTTAACATAAGTGTTCTTCATATAAATTCTACTTGTAAATTGTTTGGTATCAAAAGCCCATTTTAACCATACATCTAGATAGTTGACTTTATTACCAAAAGCACTAAGTGTAAATTTAAGAAACTCCCAACTACTATTTAGTTCTGCCAATACTGTATGATAGTTATCTGCAGAACCTTTTACAATAAAAAAAAAAAAAATCATCTATGTAATGACCATAAAATAAAATGTCAGAGAAGAACCTAATGGAGGGCAAGATTTCTTTTTCCCACCACCCCATTACCAATCCAGCAAATGCTGGAGCTACTGTTGCATCCATTGCTACCCCTTTAAGCTGTTTGCAAGTCTTTCTGTTAAAGATAACAAAATTGTGATCCAACAAAAGTTCAATTGGGAAGCAACAGGTGCTAACAATAGAATTACCCCAAGTAGTGTATTTAGTCAAAAAATTCCACACAAATTCCAAGCCTTTTTCTTGCGGGATACAGGTATATAGGGAAATTACATCCACAGTTAAGATGAAAAATTCTCCCTGAATAAACCACCCTAAATTTATATTCTCTGTCCAGAATTACCTAATATTATCCAAAAAAGGACCAAGAGTCCTTAGTAAAAGAAGATAAATTCTGAACTAAAGGGTTCAAAACACTAAGTACAAAGATGGTCCTTCTGTGACACTCCCTGATGATGCCACAATAGGTCTAAATGGAGGGTGATTAACATCTTTATGGATTTTAGGTATGCTGAATAGTACACCTACCATTGGATTATCACTAACCAAGAAGTCATAAATGTCACCTGTAATCTCCCCATTCATCAAATAGTCATATAAAACATATTTAACAAAATTATAACTTCATTGCCATAATATAATTCTCTGTGTTCATCACCACTAAACCACCTGCTTTATCAGCTTTCATAAATCTAACATTATTAATTTGCTGTAAATCATGAAGAGCTTTCTTTTCTTCACTATTTAAGTTAAAATAACATTCAACAGGTCTACCTTTTAACAACTCCCGGATATCATTGTTACATAAAGATTCAAATGTTTTCAAAGTACTGTGTAAGGCAGGATTAAATGTGGATTTTTTTTAAGAACACTTGTACATGGCTTATGCACATCTTTAAAGATGTATGTTAAATTTAATTTCCTAACATACAACTTAATATTGAGCAGTGTGTTAGCTAAATCTGCTCTCTACTGGGAATGAAATTCAATCCCATCTCAAGTACACGTAAGTGAACATCATAAAAAAACATAACTAGACAAGTTGTAAATTTTTAAAGCATGTTTTTAGTTCAAAAACTGTTCTGAACCTGAGAAACTATGTCCTATATTCGCAGATGGCTCCGTCCTCATCCTTGCTTCAGCTGTGTTGCCACTGTAGATCTGCTGCCGTTTTTTAAATGTTCTGCGAGTTTACTGGAACTAGAAGTAACTGTTGTAGATGTAGTTCCATTCATTGTGCTTTTAACTGATGTAACAGCTTTATCTGAGGCGTTACTTTTACTTTGCTGTTGACGCACCTCTTTTGACAAAACAGAAGCAGTTCCTGGATCAACTGAATTTAAGGTGGAATGACCAGATTTCGATGTAAAACTAAATGTACGTTTTTTAATATTGCTAGGTGTAGGACCCTAGGATGTTTTCTTTGCATTATTATCATTGATGTAAAATGCATTGCCTTCCTCATAAGCACGCAAATCTCTATCAATCTTTTAAAATTTTCTATCAATGACCACTTGTTCATACTTGTCAACAGCCACCAACATTTGAGAATAAGAACTGATATTGCTGCTGACATTAAGAAACTGTTTACATTCATTATTTAATGTTTCTAAATCAATTTTTAGGCCACTAATAGAGTCATTGTTCCTTTTAATCAATAGTTTAAGAAAGCCAAGACCAGCTGAGTTAAAAAACGACATCAATTCTTTGAAGAATGGGTCTTCCTTAACAACTCCATTCGGAGCTTTAAAAAACCTCAGACCCTTTGAAACAATTTGTAAACTTATACAGCATTCATAATATTTGTTCTCAATCACTAGGGCTCTATATTTCTTTAGCCGTTTTTCCATAAGAAATAGTTTGTCAGTTATATTATTGCCGTTATTAACTTCAAAGTTTTCTTCATCTCCACTTAAATTAAAATGGTCAGTCCCAACAAGTAAAATGGCAGTAACGTCTTTATAAAGCATATTTTAGACGTTACCCGAACAACTTTCATCTAAATCAGCAACCACAGTACCTTTGTTCACCACTGTTTCTTTAGATACATAAAGTTGTTGTTGTGTGGACACCATACAACTTCGATTAATCTTTTTAGTTAATGTGACAAGGGATGCTTGTAGACTATGTAATTCTGCTAACAAACCTTCCAGGTCATCATGTTGACTCCATTCCTCGAGATGTAAAGACATGTTCAGCAGATCATCCTCTGGAGATTGAGCCATGTAGAAACAACTAACAAAAAACGACCACCAGTGAACAAAAAAAACACAAAACCATACACTGGAACAACAGAAGAGGACACCAGTCATAATATTTCAGGAGTGTAAAAACCTTTTACTTAACACTTTCATCAAAAGATTTCGTCAGAATACATCCATACAAATTTTTCACAAGCTTAAATACAAATATATCATGCCCCTCCCATACTTAATGTTTAATAAAACAATTAAACTATTACCAGAACAATAGTCTACTACACTGTGTTTGCTTATTTTAAAGTAATACAATACTACAACTGAAACAATACTAAATAAATACTAAATAATACTAAACTTGCTGTGTATACTCTCAACCCTAACTTAAATAAATGTAATACAATAATAAAATGTATATAATTTTAATACAATAAAATAAATTGAAATAAAAATATATGAACATCAATACTTTACTACATATAAACGTATATACTAATTACCTTCTGTTGAAAAACATTTAATATTAATAAACCAAATAATAAATGTCACCACCAGCAATAAAATTATCCTGAGCAGGATAAAAAAGAAAAATAACATACGAAAATAACGAGCTCCGTTCAGGATCAAACCAAGCAGTCAGTTAATCCAAACCAAAATATAAGCAAAGTTAATGTCTATTCAGACCTGGTGCCGAAGTCTGGAAATAAAGGCACTATGTAAAAGCATATCTCTATGTCTATCTCTTTAATTATTTAAGTGATAATTTAATTATTTCATTAATCAATTTAGTACTGAGTTATATATTCAGTTGCTTGAAAGACATATTTGTGATGGTTTGAAAAAGCTACATAGCGAAAGCGCTTACCATTGTTTAATAAAAAGTCTTTTATCTTTTATACTAATGGTCTTTGAATGTGGAAAATTTGTGGATACCTACAAAGTGTTTCCTAAGGTCTGAATAGACTTTTGTTGCATGCTTTTACATAGTGCCTTTATTTCCAGACTTCGGCACCAGGTCTGAATAGACATTGGGCCGGATTCACGAAGGCTTACACGGAGTCTTAGAGTAGTGCAAGACTCCATGTAGCCTTCGCGATCCAGGAACAGCCCAATGTCCGTGTAAGAGTCAGTCTAACACGGCTCTTACACGGAGTGGGCGTGGCTAAGCTAATCAGCCCACTTGCAGCCGAATAGCATGCAAATGAGGCTGATTAGCGATCCAGGAAGCCAAGAACAGCCCATGTAAGAGCCGTGTTAGCTGCAGAAATGTACTCAGTTGACAACTGAGTACGTTTCTGCAAACAATAATGGAGCCATGTCAGCTCCAAATAAAGGGTGCATATGTTATAGGCAGCATGCCAATGGCCAAATATGTGGCCATTGGCAATGCAACCATGCAAAATATTAAAAATATTATTTTTTTTCGCAATTGCCGATGTAAACCCAGCGCAGCCCACGCAAACGGGCTGCGCTGCATAAAACATAAAAAGGTTTTAAACCTACAAATGTAGGTTTTATGCAATACATGGAATGTCAATGGAGGGACCAGCATAGGAAAACCAACATGGCCACCGTGTAGTGGTTGCCAAGGGGGGAAGCCAAGTCTAAGAGATGTAACTAAGCATTAGTAGGCAATCTGATGCAAATTAGGGTAAGGATACTGAATTCCACTGTCACATAGCAAATGAGCACAGTCTGAGTAGTGTAAGAGTTACAGAAGGGGGAGGAACAGAGTAGGAGATAGGTGACATCACAGGGGGGAATGGCAGAAAGGGATAAAAGTCATTGGAAGGTAGAGTTACATGACAGATGTCAGAGAGGTATCAAGGAAGAAGGTGTGCCTCCAAGTAAACATGAGAAAGCCAAGAAATGGAAGGTGTATACTGTTGCCTACACCAAAGTTTCTTGCTGGACGTGTATGCGCACGTGTGCGGCGCCATGAAGCGAGTAAGGTAATTGGCGGCGTGTAAAAGGCAGTGTCGGCGTGTAAGGCAGACGAAGCATGTGGGAGCGTGTTGGGAGATGTTTAACACTGTATGCGCTGGTGCACGTTTAAACCCAAATAAGCAGATTCTGAACTGTGTAAGTATGTGTGCGCGCGTGTAAGCCACTGTGAGCGTGTTTCTGCTGGTTTGCACACGGCTCCACCCTGAGGAAACAGAGAGGAAAAAGGAAGCAACAGATGTACTAGGAAGTTAGCAGGGAATACTGCTGGAGCTAGCAGGTGAAAACAATTAGATGCAGGCAATTACACAGGCAGAATACTAGGCCAGCCAAGCACATAAAACTCTGCAAACAGCAGTGTAGAATGTTTCTCTCAAGAGACACTGCAAGACAGGAGTTAAGTTATCAGAAGTGAAAACTGAAAAAGCTGAACTCAGAGCAGAAATGTTAGGGGCTGCCATAGCTGTCATAATGAGACATAGGCGACTTGCTGAGGGTGGTGACAATGCAGATGGTGCCAGACAACCCGCAGTGAGGAGACGGAGAAGAGTGTACAGGCCCAGGGTCACCTACCACGGGTTACATGAGCTGGAGATAGTAGAGCTATAGAGTGGACAGAGACCTCCTGCAGCAAATAGTGGAGCTGTGCAGGCCACGCCTCACACACAGAACCAACAGAGGGGAACCCATCCCAGTGGAAACCAAGGTATGTGTTGGCCTAAGAATACTAGCAACAGGTACCTTCCAGAGACCAACTGGCGATATGATGGGGATATCACAGGCATCAGCTTCCAGGGTACTGCACCAGTTCCTGGATGCCATGTCAGCACATGTCGGTGATCATGTATACTTCCCCAATGCCCGTGAGGTATTGGCCAGTAACATGCGTCTCTTCCAGCAAATAGCGGAATACCCTGAGGTACTGGGTGCCATAGACTGCACGCACATACGCATCAAAGCACCAGCAGGAGAGCGGGGTAGGGCCTACATAAACCGCAAGGGCTTCCCCTCCATCAACTGCCAGGTCATGTGTGATGCCCAGGGCATAATAATGAATGTGTGTGCTGGCTGTCCTGGGAGCTACCATGATTCCCACATCTGGCATTTGACGCAGCTGTAGCAGACATTTGCCAATGGGGACATCCCACACGGACACCTAGTGGGAGATGCAGGATATGCACTGGAGCCGTGGCTGATGACACCCATCAGAAACGCACACACACCTGAACAGGAACGCCATAAAGAGGCACACGCACAAACACGTAATGTAATAGAGCGTGTGTTTGGGCTGCTCAAGTCACGGTTCCGGTGTCTGGACACATCTGGTGGAGCCTTGCAGTACACACCAATTACATGTACCCAAATTGTCATGGTATGTGCTATGCTACATAATATGATCATGCGAAAACAGCTGCAGCAGGACCAGCATAGGGCTGGGCCAAACAGCCCCACCATCGCCAAGGCCACCACAGGCACAGCGTGACTCGGAGGAGGAACAACCTGAGCCTGCCCCAGTAGGCAGAAGGAGGCATGCCCAGTATGCCCTGGCCTTGGCAAAGAGGCAACGATAGCACATACATTGGCTCAGTAGGAACCTTGGGAATGATACCCCTCTCGACTCACCATATAGTAACAGGGATGCCTAATGTGACACAACCTGCTCACAAACATGTACAGGGAAGTGTAATATGTGCATCCGACAGAGGCAGCCCTGCAGCACCACCTGAGGCATGAATGCTATGTGTCAAGTAATGTAACACCAAGTACCATATGCACACCTGAGGACCCCGTCTAACATCCTACCCTCAAGAAGCAGCATGCCACAACAGGACAACGAGATGATGAAGTGCAACAATTTCCAAAGTAATGCAGTTAGGCAAAGGGGACCCACTGTGTGCCAGTCTGGGATGACATGCTGAGCATGACATGATGCACCACCTGCCAGGACTGGTGTGCACCTATCAGTGCAGGCCGTATGGATACTGGCAAAGGCTGTTGTCATGCACAGTGTGCCATGAATAGGAAGGCGCAGAACACAAACCTATCTCCATAGGTACCAGAACGGATAAGAATCAGATAAGGGATAAGGTCAAACAGCAAGATGCATGCAGACTAAGCCCACCCAGTATGGAGAATGTTGATAACTGTGCTGTAACAGAATACTGAGGCAAGGCTCACAACAGCACCCTAACACTACCAGGTTACACCTCATACTGTGCTGTACATCCTCAACACTTGGAACAAGCTACAAAAGGAGGGTGACCAGCAAGAATTGTCAAGGATAACCACACCCCATGTTGGTACCACCACAAAAGCAGCATGGACTAGCCATGCTCAAGTAACAGTAGCTAAAACTGCCCCCCAGTGTATAGCTTGCTACTGAGTACTGGCCCAACACCACGAACTGCATCGGCCCATGCTGGAATACATGAATATATCAAGTCCTCCAAACCACATTATATTGGGCGACTGCAAATACCCAGACACATAGACTGGGAGCATTATACCAGCTGCAACAGTGTAGGACAAAAGGTCATTGAATCCACAAACCAAAAGGCCCAGGTACAACGTAGCACTCCCACAAGAGGGCAAGCATACTGGATGTGATAATCAGCAACATGGGTACGGGATGTCAAGATGAGAAGTGTATTGCTCACTGGTAACACCAGACCATATAGTAATCACACTGGATATACAAATCCTGACCACAGTCCCTGTCCGGAAAATCACAGTGGAAAACATGTGCTAAGCATTATTTGCACACCTCCAAACTGATGTGGAATCCATGAAAGGTCCCGTGCAGGTGCAAAATATGGGCCACGCCTCATAACCTGTAAGACAGCCATTCCATGAACACTGCCAGGAATGCTTGGATTATGCAGTCCCAAATTAAAACAAGACACAGTGCCTAAATCTGACATGGTGGACACCAGCCATAACCAAAACATGCAAGAGAATGAGGAAGCTACTACATGATAGAGCAAGCATGAACAATGACGTAATTACTGATCAGTAGTATGGCAATATAATCTGTCCACACATGCAATCCAGTAAGGCCAGGCACAACAAGTGGAATCTGTGAATCCTGAGGCAATGTTACACCTGCCCCAAGTACACAGACAACCACCAACTCCACCCAAGAAATACAAATATATGTGAGAGATGCAACCATCCATCCAAACCGGAGGCAGAGCTCCCCAACTCAGTACACCCAAAACAAGTCAGTAGGAGAAGGTAACCACACACACCACAAACACATACCCACATAGACCTATCACAACTGCAAACCAAACACATAAACACAGAAATACATTCCCGGAGGCAGAAATCACACACACAGCACACCAACAGAGGCCACTAAAGCAGACACCCAATGAAACAGCCTCCAAACATAGCACATGCAACACATAGCACACAAAGCTGGTGTGCCAAACAGTCACAGGCCAGAAGGAGAAACAACATGCCCGATACAGTTGTAATAGGTGACTCCATAGTCAGACACACTGCTGTCCTGCACAGCAGACTGGACAAAGGAAAGGGTACAGTAAGCTGCCTGTAGGCCGCCACAATATGCCACATAACAGAAATATGAAGGTCACTCCAAAGCAAATAGAAATATGATGCAGTCATAGTCCATGCTGGTGTGAATGAGCCGAGATGTACTGCCCTAGACTACATGTAAAGAGACACAGATGAGCTATCCGATTATGTAGTCCAGGCTGGTATGACACTCACCGTTTGCAGCAACCTACCCTTACCAAGAATAATGCCACAGTAGAAACATGGAATGATCAGTCATAGCAAGTAGCACACTTACTGGTGTCATTCCAAGGGGATCCAATGTCTGTCTGCTTGGGATGTCATGCTTGACAAGCCATGCAGCTGCTTGGGATGGCCTGCACCTGTTACCCCTGGGCGTCTGAATAGTGGATAAGGCCTTGGCCACCTCCACACAGCCTTTTGTAGGCAAGGCTGAAAAGACTAACCCACCACCCGAGAAAACATAAGTGGGAAGAAACATAAGGGAAATGCTGACCAATGCCAGATGTGTACACCCCAATATGCATTCTCCCGAGGCCATCCCCAGAATAGAGAACATCGATGTCTGTGCAGTGACAGAAACCTGCTGCAAGGCTCCTGACAGCACACCAGCACTACCACGTTATACCATGTACCATGTGTCATGGCCCCAAAACCTGGAACACTACATAAAAGGAGGTGAGTAACCATAGGCAGCACAGACACCCATACGTCCAGGTAACTGACAATGAACAAGGCAGTGGAGTTCACCCACGTGCAACTAACTGTAGGCAAGACTGCTGTGCAGTCTGTAGCATGCTACAGACCGCACTCTCACACACAATAACCCCCCCCCCAACCGTCCTGAAGACACTGGACAGTATGAATGTCCCACCAAATACCAAACAAGGTACCACGAAATACCACATAGGTGGTAAACCATTATGTATGGAAGGAGTAACCAGGGACCAAGGGACACAAGTGAACAGTAACCTGTTATGTGACACCCACATTGCCAATGTAGCTAGGAAGACTGTCTACATGTGACACTGTATCAGGAAAGGAGTCACATCTATGGCAACAGAGGTCACTGTGCCCCTATACTTTATCCCAATCACACCCATAATCCAGTACAATGCCTCATATGGGATCTACCTTACCTGACACTTGCAGCAGTTAGAAAGACCGCAAAGGTACCTCACCAAGAGGATAAAGTGTCACACATATATGTCATATGCTGCCTGGCTGTAGACACCCCAGCTGACTCCAGTCACAGACTGCCCACACAGAGGCATTGCATGCCTGTTGTAGGAGGCCATGCCCAACACAGGAGTAATGGACATGCTCCACCCCAGACAACACATATCCATTGGAGCTGCGAGAGTGAGAGATGTCAACCTCAACAAATAATGAAATAGGATGTGCCGGTGGGACAGATACATAATCCAGAGGCTCCACACACCCTGGACCAGAATCCCACCCCATGTTAGGCAGAGCCCCTCACTGACACTGTTCAACAGGAATCTTGCCAAGTGGATGGATGATTGTAGAGTTACAGTGGGGGTCTTCACTGTGTCATGTCCAGACAGAGGCACAGCTAAGCAAATAATACATGGCCATAATATCCACATAGCAAGGGGTCTCAAAAGCCACACACACTCTGGCTAGCCTAACAAATGCCCAGGGTGGATAGCCTAGTATGAACCTATGAACCTATGTAGATACAAATTGTACAGGACACGAAGGATAATCCCAAGGCTTACACAACTGATGGTAGGAGCCATGTTGTGAATTCACAGATATGCCCTGAATCACACAAATACCACAAACACACACACATATTGCCAACATACATCCCGACAGGTGCAGTGCAAACCCCCACCCCGAATGCAAAATATCTATCCCCGCAGACTGCTGGCCCCTGACATAGCAGATGCTGAGGTAACAGACAACATCTCCAAAGCAAAACACACAGCAGCAATGGTATGAGATGGTGACCTGGGCTTAGTGCAACATGGAGTCTAAGATGAATGGAATGCCAAACCACACTACTGCTCAATGTCAGCCGTACCACAGAATATGTACCCAAAGAGCAGTGTACAACAACAGTGGTCCTTCTCAACAAAGGTGTTGCCTGAATGGATACTGAACAGTACTACCCCAGAATCCTGAGAAGCCCAGATTGCACAGCTATGGAAAGGAGCAGCATGTACCACAGACATATGGATGTTGGGGACCTACTGACACCGGACCCAACCCAGTGTGGACTCCTCAAGTGCAGATCCTGCCCCTAACCATGTTGGACTCAATTGAAACAGTCATTAAGGTCATTGATGAGGGCAATGTGCTCCACACAGTGTATCTGGACCTTGCAAAGGCTTCTATACAATACCCTACATGTTCAGTATAGATAGGCTCACCAGCGTAAATATAAACCCACATGTCAGTAGAGGGTTGCAAACCAGACCAAGGACAGAACAGACATGGTCAGACATGCTTCAGCCATGTCAGACTACAAACCAGATATAACTGGCATCCCACAAGGCTTGGACCTGGTATCTCCCTCGTCTGGTATATATGTCCCATAGGTACAGGCAAACATGGAAGGACTGTGTCCTAACATGTTTGCAGAGGACTACAAACTGCTCACCACATATGATCCACCAGCTGACACATGCATCCCACAAAGGGCCACATAGAAACAGACAACTGGTGCCATAGCTATGTCAGCAAGCTAAGTGCAGAAACGTGTATAGTCAACCCCCAGGGATATACAGTAAGTGCCCACCAATCACCACATAGGTGTTAACCCATTATGTAGTTAACATGTAATGAGAGACCTGGGGACACAGGGTGATAGATATCCTGCATTGGACAAACATGTGCTGTAGTGTTTACAGAAACATACCATATACCCACCTAATCATGAAGGCTGTCAGATCTACATAAGGGGAGGTCATTGTGGCTCTGCAGTCCTCCTGCATCAGTGGTACAATCGACTACAATAGCCCCTGTGGGATGTACCTCAGCAGACACCTCCATCAACTGTAAAGTCCCCAACAGTACCTCATCAGGAGTATCAATCAGCCTACACAGATGCCATGTGTTGCCTGTGTTGCTGGCATCAATAAAAATGCTGCACATAGTACAATCTGAATGGCAGTGAGCTATGCACATGACAGACCTGAACCCCAGCACTGACTTACATAGGACAAGCTGTACTGTGTGATCCATAACACAGAAGCCACTCCCACCCATGAGTGAACCCTCAGCACAGGCTACCCATAGAGTCACTTATCAATCTTCCTCAATAGGAATCCTGATGGGTGGGCGGGAGATGGTATGTTTATCCTGGGTATCACTGTCATGTCACAGGTAGACAGAGGCACAGTATACTAACCATGACATATGTCATGGCAAACTCCCCCTACAATGTGTGTTGAAGGACAAACACACTCTCCAACTTGCATTAGCCATGGACTAGGGCACATCGCTAGTGTTTGCAATTGTACACCTATGTTGTGGAATACACTAACAATGTTGGACAAGCCTGGTGTAAGTAGTTCATATCTGAACAGAATGCAACATGGTCAGATGTACACAACTGGCCCCAACCAGGCTGTTGTGCCCACTATCGAAATGTAAAGCAGTGATAGCAGTAAAGCCCAGGTTACTGTCCACCACAGTCAAAGTACTGCCAGTACACTATACAGTACTACAGTGTTAGGTCAGTGTGAAAGGATGTTGACAACTGTATGCAAAGTATCCCATGCAAACACTGCAGGCACAGTATAATCCTGTTGTGTTCACACACAAAGCAGTTGTACAGTAACTACACAACATGACACACAACCCACAACCATGAACGGGTGATAGTTTGTGGAGTTCACACACATCCACAAATGTGGTGTGCTGCAGAGTCCAACATATGGAATTCTCACACTGGGCATGCTCACACACTTTGACAACATGCCATGGGAAGGCTGAACTGGGCATGCTCACACACTTAGTTTGTGAAGATCACACACATCCACAAATGTGGTGGTCTGCAGAGTCCAACATATGGAATAATCACACTGGGCATGCTCACACACTTTGACAACATGCCATGGGAAGGCTGAACTGGGCATGCTCACACACTTAGTCCAAATCTTGGTTTAGCAGTGGGACACACATATCTGGTATTGTTATGTGTTATGCCAGGAACCAACCACATTACAGCAGTCTGCCCAGTGCACACAGTTAAATGACTACAGAGACATACGTGATATAGTGGATCGCTCCCATATGCAAACAGTTTCCACAGATGCAGAGGTTGTTCATACCAACAGGGAATGCTATGGCAATAAAGATATGCAAACAGTCTATCAGCAACAAATAATGTGCATTTGACAATTAAACATAATGGTGTAGAGGTCAACACTAGGCTGTTTGCCCTAGGGAATGACAGCTTAGCCATAGTGTGCTTGGTGTTTGCCTCCCACAGGATGCACATTCCCTTTCCAAACACAGATGATGTCAGCACCCTATAAGTACAACAGGAGAAATGAAACTTCCCAGTAGTCCGAATAGCGCGCTCTGCTAATGCGTCCATCTCAAGTGTCATTACATAGTTAGGTAGGGGTTCAAGTGCTCAGTGTGTGTGTGTGTGTGTGTGTGTGAGGTTGGTGTGTGTGTAAGTCTGTGTGAGGGAAATGTCCCCTTTGGCAAATAGGAAAAGACACTACAGGATGCACATTCCCTTTCTAAACACAGATGATGTCAGCACCCTATAAGTAGAGCAGGAGAAAAGAAACCTCCCAGTAATGTGAATAGCGCGCTCTGCTAATGCGTCCGTCTCAAGTGTCATAACATAGTTAGGTAGGGGTTTGAATCCTGTGAATGGCAAGTGTGTGTGTTTGTCTGAGAGGGGTTAGTGTGTGAGGGAAATGTCCCTTTTGGCAACTAGGTGAACAGACTACAGGATGCCCATCCCCTTTTCTAAACACCGATGATGTCAGCACCCTATAAGTAGAGCAGGAGAAAGGAAACATCCCAGTAATCCGAATAGCGCGCTCTGCTAATGCGTCCGTCTCAAGTGTCATAACATAGCTAGGTAGGGGTTTGATTCCTGTGAATGGCAAGTGTGTGTGTTTGTCTGAGGGGGGTTAGTGTGTGAGGGAAATGTCCCTTTTGGAAACTAGGTGAACAGACTACAGGATGCCCATCCCCTTTTCTAAACACCGATGATGTCAGCACCCTATAAGTAGAGCAGGAGAAAGAAAACATCCCAGTAATGTGAATAGCGCGCTCTGCTAATGCGTCCGTCTCAAGTGTTATAACATAGTTAGGTAGGGGTTTGAATCCTGTGAATGGCAAGTGTGTGTGTTTGTCTGAGAGGGGTTAGTGTGTGAGTGAAATGTCCCTTTTGGCAACTAGGTGAACAGACTACAGGATGCTCATCCCCTTTTCTAAACACCGATGATGTCAGCACCCTATAAGTAGAGCAGGAGAAAAGAAACGTCCCAGTAATGCGAATAGCGCGCTCTGCTAATGCGTCCGTCTCAAGTGTCATAACATAGCTAGGTAGGGGTTTGAATCCTGTGAATGGCAAGTGTGTGTGTTTGTCTGAGAGGGGTTAGTGTGTGAGGGAAATGTCCCTTTTGGCAACTAGGTGAACAGACTACAGGATGCCCATCCCCTTTTCTAAACACCGATGATGTCAGCACCCTATAAGCAGAGCAGGAGAAAGAAAACATCTCAATAATGCGAATAGCGCGCTCTGCTAATGCGTCCATCTCAAGTGTCATAACATAGTTAGATAGGGGTTTGAATCCTGTGAATGGCAAGTGTGTGTGTTTGTCTGAGAGGGGTTAGTGTGTGAGTGAAATGTCCCTTTTGGCAACTAGGTGAACAGACTACAGGATGCCCATCCCCTTTTCTAAACACAGATGATGTCAGCACCCTATAAGTATAGCAGAAGAAAGGAAACCTCCCAGTAATGCGAATAGCGCGCTTTGCTAATGCGTCCGTCTTAAGTGTCATAACATAGCTAGGGAGGGGTTTGAATCCTGTGAATGGCAAGTGTGTGTGTTTGTCTGAGGGGGGTTAGTGTGTGAGGGAAATGTCCCTTTTGGAAACTAGGTGAACAGACTACAGGATGCCCATCCCCTTTTCTAAACACCGATGATGTCAGCACCCTATAAGTACAGCAGGAGAAAGGAAACCTCCCAGTAATGCGAATAGTGCGCTCTGCTAATGCGTCCGTCTCAAGTGACATAGCTAGGTAGGGGTTTGAATCCTGTGAATGGCAAGTGTGTGCATTTGTCTGAGAGGGATTAATGTATGAGGGAAGTGTCCCTTTTGGCAAATAGGATACGACACTACAGGATGCCCATTCCCTTTTCTAAACACTGATGATGTCAGCACTCTATAAGTATAGCAGGGGAAGAAAAAACCCCCAGTAATGCAAATAGCGCGCTCTGCTAATGCACCCGTCTCACGTGTCATAACAGTCAGATAGGGGTTTGAATCCTGCGATTGGCAAGTGTGTGTTTTTGGCTGAGGGGTTAGTGTGTGTGGGACAATGTCCCTTTTGGCAACTAGGTGAACAGACTACAGGATGCACATTCCCCTTCTACACACTGTTCAGCAGACGGCCATGGCTCTGGCACAAGTTGTCTGTTGCTATGATGCCCCTTTGGAAGATGCTTGTGTCAGCTGGGGAGTCGATTATGGTGTCCAGTTTGCAGTCATCTGCATATTTGGACAGCCACAGTTCATCCGTGTTGGCCTGTACCTCCAATAAATATGTACCAAACAAGAGGGTCCCAGGACTGAGCCTTCTGGGACACACCCTGTAACTGTTATGGGGTCTGGCATGGCTCCAGCAATGCTAACCATGTGGGTTCTGTTCTTGAGCCACTGTGCAATCCATCTAGTGACATAGGGGCTTATATTTAAGCTGGTGAGCTTCCTAGAATGCCCAAGTGGGGTATTGTTGCAAGGCGTTTGCAAGGTCCAGGTAGGCTGTGTGAACCACCTTCCCTCGGCAATGGCCTTGGTGACTGTAGTAAAAGAAATCAACGGGTTACACCCGGTAGTGCTGGTGTGCTCTCAGTAGCCCTGAACCAGGCATCTGTTACTGCACAGATATCGATGTTTCCCATGCCAAGGAGTGTTTTGGGTGCATGCATCTGGGGTTTAGACATCTTGCGTTGGGTAGCATTGCTCTTAGTGTCTTATCCTTGTGATACCTATGAAGGTGGGTTTGTCATGTGAGCCTGCCTAACATAGGCACTGGGTAGCAAGAGGCTTTGCCAATATCTGATAGGCCAGGGGTGACAGGTGCAGGCTGTCCCTAGCAAAGCAGGTAGTTCAACAGGAGATGGATGTGTGAAGGTGTAGTGCCTGTGACTACGTAGCAGTAGCATATATGACTGCTCACGTGGACACATGCCAGGCAGGTCATATGCACTGTGTCACAGGCAATGTACATGTGAACAGGTCAAACAGTGGCAACCTGTCAAGTGGGACATGGCCATACATATAGTAGGCTATGCAGATGGCACTAGGAGTCCACAGAAGCTCTATAACTATGCATTGCAGGTGTGATCGGTATTCCAGGGTAATTGCAAGCAAACATGCATGCAAACAAAGGTACAGTGAACAGGGCTCCATGTAGTCCATTGTACAACAAACAAGCTGTACCAGTTCCATAAGGTAACACTGCAAATATGCAGGCACTATGCACATGTACATGGAAATACACTGGTCAGATGGCTAGGGTCCAGTCTCAGTGCACACAAGTGTACGGAACATGTACTGTCAGGATGTACAATAACTGGATAGAAACCCATGTGCCCATACCTGCAGTAATACACATGTCAAATAACAGACACCGATCCTTCTCTCAGTGGTGCCATACTTAGTAGGATGTATGCTCCCTGGCCTGCCACCACAGTATCCCTGACATATATGGGGACTCTCCCTCCTGTGACAGTTCGTTATGTGTGTTGGTGCTGTCTAGCATGGTATGAGATGTGTGCATGCAGTGCTAGTGTGCTCCTGTGTGTCCTGTACCAGTTGTGTAGTTCTGCACACATATCAACATCCTCACACATCTGCATTGCAGAGTCTAGTGTGGGCAACATGCCACTTGCAATTTACATGTCCATCATTGTGTATTACTACATTCATTACCCATCCCCTGTGCTACCTATGTATGTAGCCTGCTGTTGACATCATTACCACCAGTATGCCAACATGTGCAGATGATACACTATGGTACTTACCATGGGTGTGGACAACAGGACATGACAATCACACAAATACTGCATCAGGCATGCTGTGATATACCCACAATTAATTCAGCACACAGTACTGTTAACACCATGATACTATTACTACACATCTATGTGGTCACCCTGTGCATCAGCAACATGTTAACCTGTACCTGCACAGTTGTTACAGAATGCAGGAGGTGGCACAGTTTCATCATATGCACAGGGTGTGAACTTGGTATGCCTGGGTCAGCCACCCATACCACCAATTGACATGTATGTGTATGTGTGTTGGTGAGGGACAGCAGTAGAAGGTGGGGCAGTGTTGATGCAGTGTGTGCGTGTATGCGGTAGCCCTAGGTGTTGTTATTTTGCATGTGTGTATGGATGCACACAGTTCCACCTCATGGCTGCCATATACTGGTGTTTGTGGACAGCCACAGACTGTACCTGCCAGGTCATACAGATCAGTGTCTCTGGCCACGGACACGGTACCTGTGCCTTGCAGGGTGCTGGACCGTATCCGGTACCAACCCAGACTGGGTACTGTCATCAGAAGCAGGTGTTCATTGACTGGACACAGAGCCCTGTCAGGCCTGGCCAGAGCCACGTGCACGTGGTCTCCTGGGGCGGTCTGATGACAGCACAGACCCAGCATTGCTGGGGCTGCTGCTGGCACTACGGGGCGGCCGCGGCCCTGTTGTCGTCCACGCCAACTGCCAGCTGCTGCTGTTGCTGGCATACGGCCACGTCGACGATGCAACCGCCCACCATCACCCTGGCTCATGGACATGTAGTTGTGGAGCCGGTGTAATATGTCCCCACAATGTCTGTCTCACGTCGGTGAAATCACGGATGGCGGCCGCAATGTCACGCATACCGTCGGTCATGGCTGTGCGACATGCTGCCAGCTCCCTCAGACCCTGTCTGGTGTACCGTTCCATACGTGACTGTGCCTGCATGACAGTCCGAAACATAGCTGAGGTTGTAAGACCTCTGTGGGCATGTCTGCCAGGGGCAGTATGCCCATGGATGCTCCCACGAGAACCCTGGACATCTGTCTGTGTGGTACCATCTCTGGGCCATGCCCATGGCTGCTGTGTGGGAAGAAGCATGTGCCGCAGATACCACATTACCCTGGTCAATGCCCACTGTATGCTGTCCATCACCTAGGGACAGTGGTGACAAGGGTGTATTGGCAGGATAACTGTGTGCATGGATGGGGTCGACAGCTGTGTACTGTCAATTGGCTGACCAATGGCGGACCCTGGCATACCGTCCTGTGCCATTACACCAATGTCATCAGTAGCAGTACCCACGGCACCTGACTCAGGTTCCTGCTAGATAACACCAGAGCAGCAACAGAACCTGTGGAAAGGAAACAGGAAACACAGTTTACAATGTCTACACACTACCAGCGATGCACACATGCATGCACAGGTGCACACATGCACACATGCACACATGCACAGGTGCACACATGCACACATGCACACATGCACACATGCACAGGTGCACATGCACAGGTGCACAGGTGCACACATGCACACATGCACACATGCACACATGCACAGGTGCACACATGCACACATGCACATGCACATGCACACATGCACAGGTGCACACATGCACAGGTGCACACATGCACACATGCACATGCACATGCACAGGTGCACATGCACATGCACACATGCACACATGCACAGGTGCACACATGCACAGGTGCACAGGTGCACACATGCACACATGCACATGCACACATGCACAGGTGCGCACATGCACAGGTGCACACATGCACACATGCACACATGCACACATGCACACAGTTTCACACAATTGTACAGTACTCAGTATGCGTGATATTGACACACAGACACAGACACACCTACATGCATACAAGGGGCACCACTAAGTGTGCCAAAAGGTACTATTACTATCAACAACTTTACAGGTAATGTAAATAGACACTCACCAGCATGGATAGGCTGCAATGCAGTCCTGCAGACATGAGGAAACTAATGTTAGTGGGCACAACTGTGCCAATGTTACTGAGTATGATACAGGTCAGGAGTACGACAGTCGCCTTTCAAAGGTCTGCAGCTAATATTGCGGATATCACGCTTGCACATTATATACTATGGTGGCAGCTACGAACAAAGGACACACCACACACATGCATTAACTACCAGTGTACACAACAGTCAACTACACATATGACATATTACCTGCACGTTCACTGTCCTGCTGCTGTGCGGCTCCAGCCTCCATCATGACGCATGTCTGCTGCTGTTGTTGTTGCAGGTGGACTGGAGCCACTACACTCAGGAGCAGTCCCTCCAGTCTGGTGAGTGGGGATGTGTAGCCACCCCACCACCTGTGGCGACCTGTTGCCTGTGGATATCTGGCGCTGACTAGCGGACATGTCTAATCAAATCACTGCAGTGATGTCGTACCTGCTCATATGTCCTATTATGCATGCCTATATCATTTACCCGATGGACAAGGTCCTGCCACAGTGCAGCCCTCACCTGCTGATTCTGGCTGGTGCAGGAAAAGAGTGTTGCATAGTCCCGCACCAGGCTCTGGTGTATCTCCTCATCCTCAGCCACGGAGTAGGTTGGATGTCTTGGGTGGAGCCATGTACCTGGGAAAAAGGTAACATGGTATCAGCAATCTATGTTGGCAGACCTTGGCACACATACTACACATGCTACTTGACTGTCATGATACCACATATCCCACATATGTAGCATCTGTCTGTCTATTGGTGGATACACATGTAGATGGCCAGGTATCAGTGCTCGGCCAGCAACTGTTGTACAGTACCTGCCAGGCTACATACGACATACTACTGAACACCAGCAGTCAGAACACCAATTCAGGTGAGGTGCACCTCCTCACTCTGGGGGTTTGTGTCTGGGTACGGTGTGGTACATCGGCGACTACTGTGGGCTGACCACACCTGCTTGCCCTGGATATACATATCCCACCTCCACCACCAGCACAGATGGCTACAGTGCACAACATTACAGATACAGACGTTACACTTTGTAACAGTGATATGGTATCCTTACAGCCCACTGGGCCACTGTCAGAGACAACCCACAATGCTGACCCCTACACAATTGCTTTCTACAGAAATCTCCAAGACCGCATGGCTCATGCATTCCCATATATGGCCAGGACACTGTCCACAAAGGGACATCATCCTGTCCGGTGAACCCCAGCCATATACTGATTGTATTACAGTTGATGTAAGCTACTGCAAGACAGAGCATCAGTCTCTGAAGGGAGGGTATGTCTGAGCAGCACTGGTAAGGATCTATTTCCCATCACACTGACTACATGGGCAATGTTGAGTGGGACGTCAAGCGTGATACTGCAGATGACCAGGAGGCCTACCTGACCTATGTTAGCGACCTGGTCAGGAGCCATCCTCTATGCCCATGGGTAGTACACTACACATATTTCACCGACACCACAGCTAGACGACATTGTGGCGGACATGGTCGAGTGCAGGTGTCACCCCCCTCCCCTGTATTAAGGCATGGTTATCCCTGCTGACCCTAACCTCAAGGTCATCACAGATGTCCAGGTGAGACACCCGCAGGTCAGCAGAATACCACGACATGGGCGGGACCTGCTGGTATCCCCAGTTGCATGCTACATAACCTCTGACAGGCGCTAAACACACATATAGAGGTGCTATGTTACACTACCTTGACTACAGGGTATGTACCTGTACACTGGCGCACAGCACCAGTGGTTCCACTCCATGCAGGAGGCACCTCACCATACCAATACAATACAACACAATACATGACATTGTAATACAATACTATACAATATGCTAATGCCCGTGTCTACAGCAGCGTACTGTTCTGCTAACCTGACCATTGTGACACATGTGGTGTGATGGTACCTGCTGCCGTCACACAGTTACACAGGGTGACACATATGGCATATTACCTATCTGAGTAACATGCAGCAGGGGTATGTGTGACATGTACACATGGGGAGTCTCGCATCTAACACTGTGTGGTTTGTTGCAGGTGTGTCCTGTCTGTGAGTTTGAACCCGTACCTACACATGTGCACACTATTGCAGTGGCACAGGCGACACACAGCAGACAGGTAGGTTGTGGATGGTGGGCGGTGGCACAATGCCTGTTGGACATCTGTCATGGGTGTGACCTCCATATGTGCATCTGGGGTGGTAACCTGTACGTGGGCAGCATATGTGTACTCTGTGGTGTTGACAGTCACTGTGCAATGGTACTGTGTTTGGGTGCATTGTCACCGTGTTGTACATGTCACTGTGTCCTTCTCCATATCTGTTGCTGTCATGTGAGGTCCATACCATGGCATCCATTATGTGCTGTGGGGGTACCGACCTACATGTCCATGCCTGACTGACCATGTGTCGGACACATACCATGTGCAGCTATTCCAGGGATAGTGTGCCACTGCTTGACTATCATTGGGGCCACTATTGTACACATGTCTGACCCTGACCACCCCTGACACATGCAGTGGTGGGCGGACACTCATTATATGGTGGTTACCTGTGTAGGTGATCTGGACTGTGGTATGATACTCGGATGTGACACTGGTGTTCACTCCATGCCTTTGTCACCAGGCACCTGTTGCAATACATCTGTACACATGTGCCTCACTCCAGCTCTGTATACATCTCTCTCTCTCTCTATACATATATATATGTATTAAGATATGTCTATATGTCTATTTATATATATATGTACATATGTCTGTATACATTTGCACATATATATATATTGATGTACATATTCTGCTGTAGAGATGTGGGCGCAGAGGGGTGTGGGCGACAGGGGAGCAGGCTGTGTTGCAGGTCATCATATACAATCATACCTGTAGGTGGTCAGATCAGTCTGTCTATGTATATGTATCTACATATATCTATCTCTGCATGTGTGCATTACATAGATATGTCGCTACAATATTCTATCAGCATCTGTCTATGTAGTCCTACATCTCTCTCTCTATGTATGTATACATATATGCATATCATATGTATATATATACATATAAGATATATACACATACATATGTTGACATAACTACATAGCCATATGTTGGACAGGTATGTCAGCATATATGTCTACCTTACTGTATACACACACTAACATACTGCTAAACATACATAGCTGTGTAATCTAATTAGTACATGGCAGTACAACCTACGATCAAGCGACATATATATGTGCACATAGATGCTCACACATACAACTGTATGTACAGCCTTCACTGATAGGTGCTGTATATCCCCTGCCCATTACACATCTTCATATACATATGGATACAGCCCAATAACACATATGGAGGGTTCACAGTATGTACACCTTGATAGTATTACTTTACAGTACCTGTGTTTGTCACAGCTGCGTCTGCTACTGTCTGCCTCTCTGTCCTGCTGCTCCACTTCACAGTTGCAGCTTCCAGGTAGCTGTTGCTGGGGATTCCTGTCTGTCTGCTTAGTTGCAGTCTAGTTCTGGGTGTGGTTCTCCCTCTCTCTCTCTCTCTCTCTCTCTCTCACTCTCTCTGTCTCTCTGTCTCTCTGTCTCTCTTTCTCTCTCCGGGTGCAATGTAATTATTGCATGTGTGGACATGGAATACAGCATACTTTTGTAGGTATCTGCATATGCCCATGTGATGGCCTCTGCACCAATTGTTAGCCAGCATTTGATAATTGCATGCAGCCTGTTGTGTACTGATTGCAGTTCTCACTGTGATTTCAGAACTGTGCTATAAAAGGGTGTGTGAAATAGGCGTAGCCCTTTCAGATGTTAATGGCAGGGACCATGCTGTTATGCTGTGGACAACATTCTGTGAGTGTAAAGGTTGGTATCTCTAATTTTACTCGGTGGGTTGTGGGTTAACATTCCTCCATTCATTTCTCCAGTTTGCTCCACATATTTTATTACTTGGTCCGGATGTGTTCCTGTAAGAGGTTGTGGGGTATGGGCAGTGCTTATCCTGCTGTGAGTATGTGTGTGTCTTGCAAGGTGCTATGGTGACATTATTACCTACTAGCTTCCAACTAGCATGGCTGTTTCTGTTCACACACTACTATTATGGAAATCCACCAGTTTTGTTTGTGATTCTAAATGTCATCCTTTGTGTACTACACATCAATATTCCCTTTACATTCATTCCTACTGTTAAATGATATATTTACTTTAGCACAGTGTTTCTATATAAGAGTCATGGCTTAGTGGTAAGTCATGCAGACTATAGTTGCCAAGGTCCTCGGTTCGGGACTCACAGTGGGATTTTATTTTTCTTTTGAACTGAGTACAGGACCTGTCAATCAAAGTGCCTAAGGCACTTTTAAGCAGTTGTAACCGGGTTAGCGCTGGTTTGCGGAGCTCACGATGCGCACTGGCGGTTAGCTCACGCACAAGCGCACCACTACAACCGCTTAAACGTGCTTACTCTGGCACACCCGCTTATTTTCTTTGAAAGAAAAGAAAACGGGGAGACAGGAAAGTGGTGAAAAGGGGTCACAAAGAGGGTAAGACAGTAGGGAAACAAGCTTGGGATGTGCAGGAGGGATGTAGGTAAGGACCATAGCTGCCCATTTCTTCATCAGCAACAGCTGTGCATATGTATGTAATTTGGTGTGACATTTGAAACCTTCCACCCCTGAGAGAGGTGTCAGGACAACAATAATACCTGTTGTACAGCCAATTGGAATTGATGGGTTCCATGTCCAGTAGACATGTGCGGAATGGGCAGCTATGTATGGGGCGTAATTTTTTGTGGGTACAGAGTGCCCTTTTTTTTTTCAGGTGAGAGTGGTATGTCAGGTGAAGGTAGTCGGTACAGCTGGGAGGTAGGTTGGTTAGGTTTACAGACAAGACAAACAAGACGCATACAGGGCGGTGTATGACACGTGTGGGGGTTACACAATTGACGGGACGGAGGTTGGGATGTCCAGAGCCCATGAGCCCACAGATGGCAACAGTGGAACTGATATGCCGACCCATAGGCAGTTGCCACCGTTCCTTCACTGCCCAGGATGGGACAGTGCTGGGGCTGTGTAGGCGGGCAGCGGGCAAGCCCGTTAGTTGCCACCCGTGCCTCGAGCTGGCGTAGGGGCTCAGGACAGAGTCCCGAATCTCCCACGCTCCACAGTCCGGACGCCACGGAGGGTGAGTGGTGGATCTCCTCCGGCCACACTTGCAGAGGGGCGGGCCCCCCTGCAGCGCTTCCACCGCAGGTGGCACAGGGCCACCGGAGGAGGGTCCAGACTGGGCACTAGTGCCAGGTGCACTCGCCAGCTGAGGTGGGAGAGGTGGGTCCACCGAACCCGCCTTCCCTGTCGTTCTATGTTTTGCATTATGTCATGACAGTTTGGGTTAGTGACATATAAATACCATTCACAGTTAGTTGTAACAGCATGCATTAGTATTCCCATTAACCACACACCCAGTTATTCACACCATTGAACAGCGTGCATAGCACATGCATAATTTTAACAGTAATACACAGTCCAACAACATGCAGGGTTGATTGATGGCAACAGGCCATCAGGTGTGGATGTATGAACGGGGCGGATGCATCAACAGACATGCAAATATATATGACCCAACAGAACAGATGTCCAGGGGTGGTAATTGTGATTGCACATACCATTTTCCCATGGAATGGATTATAGATGGTTAGAGGGTGGGGTAAATCAGACATATTATTAACACCTTCGAATACAACCACATATGCTGTACATTTCTAATAGCTACAGTTATATACACACTACTGTTCTGACTACAGTGTCCTATATGTTAACTACTTAACCTTGCAGATGGGACTGTTACTGCAACATAACTCTACATTTTATTGCTGTTCATACACGATTCATATCAAAGTTTGTGCAGATACATCTCCTGTTAACTGTTCTTTCTATAACTGTAGACAGGTGTGGATGTTTGGTATATCAGACAGTCATCCTATCTGCATATTTCAGACTGGGAGCAGCATATCCAGATCTTGGTGTACACATTCCACATGCAGCAACACTTTGAACAGATGTTTCTGTTTGGTTCTGGGTCTCACATGCATTTAATTATGTCCTGACTGCAGTATAGTTTATTCAGGGGTTATTACTACTGTAGTGCTGTATTCCTGACACTTTCTCACACTCTCTCACTTGCTTTCATGTTACTATTCAGACTGGTACTTCTAGGCTTTATTGACATGTTTTAACAGAAATTATTACAGTTCTTTCCAGCACTCTCACTTCTGTCATGTTTCAGTATTTCCACAGGAATATATCTCACACATGTGAATTCATCCTCTTCTGCAGCTATACTTTACCTGCTGCTGCAGGTTGTGTACTATTTTCTTACAGGCAGGGCAGTTTTATTTAAAAATATGTGTTGGACAGTCTCATGATTAGTTTCAACTTACAGGCTGGGAACTGTTGTAATCAGGCAATACTTGCATACACTTTCACACTCTGTGAGTTGCAGATTTAATTCCTTCCTGGCTACACTGCACTCTTATGCTAACTGTCATACTTTTATATATCTTTACAGTTACTAGTAGTGGATTACTGACCTGCCTGGTGGCGCAACCGCACCAGCCTATCAGCATAGGCTCTGCGGTTCGCAGAACAGACACCTGCAGCTGTAATATAAATGAAGTAATATTGGAATACACATCTCCATGATTTCAGGTAGTTTAACTTTCTACAAACATAATTAATTTATACTACTATTTAGTGGTGGGGCGTTGGGTGATTGCCGGGCTTCCTGGATCCAACGGTTCAGTTGGTCCTGCTTACATCTCTTCAGGTCCGCATGGTGGTGACGGACCTGCTCACCTGTCCTAGGAATTCCTGTGGCACTGGTGAGTTCATGAGCCAACTGGTCCCACGCCTCAGCCTTGTACGCTCCCCAAAGGACCTGGCCCTGCATGAGTTGGGCCTCATGGTTGTGGACTAGGAGCCAGGCCATGTACCTGGACTCCTCAACACCCCACCTCTGCGCTCGGAAGCGACTACCCTCACCTACACCTGACATTCTAACTGCAGGTCTGTTCTACAATCGTTTATGCTGTGTATTCCGCCTATGGGGCTTATATAGTCCGTTTTCCGCACATATCTGTGATTGGCCAGTTTGGAATTGTATCAACTTCAGTAAACCTGCATTGTCATGCTGTAGTTTGTATTCATTCCTATATATGAGCTAATATTGCATTTCTAGGAACTGCTGTCATGGCTTAGTGGTTCTGTACCTTGACTATGGTGTATAGTATCCTGGGTTCGAACCTGGCCACTGCTTTTATTTTTCATGACTGTCTAGACATGTTGAGGGGTGTGTCTGTGTAAAGGCATTTTGGATACGGCTTGCTCACCGTTGCCCGTCGGTTAGCTCGTTTGCGGTGCGCAGCTCGCGCAAGCGGGCTGCCGATTTAACACTCATTTGGCTATTGGCACGCATATGCCGCTTAGCGCAATTAGGGGCACATATATTTAGCGTGGTAAACCACTGCTCGGCTACAGGCACTCATTTTGCACCAGTTAAACCTATGCTTATCTACGGGCACATAACCTCACTCTGTTGAACTGTAGCTCAGCTATGGGCATATCTGGCAGTTTATATTCATTTCTTAGCTCACATTTATTCAATATAAATAGGCTATTACATTGCATTTTACATATATTCTGGTTTTATGTGTACATATATGTGTCAGGGACTTGTTTCCTGCTTATTTTGAGAAAAAAAAAAATTTGTGTTGTGGGGGCTCGAACCATGAATGCCTGCTCTGCAGCCGGCATCTCTACCGCTTCGCTATTGCTTCCTGGATTATTTTGCATATGTAGTTCTTATATGCTTTCCCACTGACTGCTAACTGTAGCTGCGCTACGGGCACGCCCGCGCAAACGAGCGCACTCACGGTTAAACATCTTTACAATTTAAAAAAAATATGACATGTACATTTATATTTCTTTTATGTTTAATAGTCTGTAGGGGCATGTGTTGTGTTGTGTTTATTCACATTTCCGTGGACTCTGTTGTGGGTGTGTACTTTGGGCACTTTTAGACTTCTGGGGGCGTGTCCGCTTGCAGGGCTCAGCCTACGGACACGCCCCCTACTGTCTTACACGGCCGTGTTCGACTTAGGTGTGATTCAGCATGCTCTCATGAATATGCAGAGCATGCTGACATCACTCAGTTTAACTGCAGCCTCCGTGTAAGAGTTATAACTCTTACACGGAGGCTTCGTGAATCCTGGGGATTAACTTTGCCTATATTTTGGTTTGGATTAACTGACTGCTTGGTTTGATCCTGAATGGAGTTCATTATTTTCGTATATTTAATATTAATAGATTTGTTAGGACCAGGGAACCTATCTGCGTCCAATCTGAGCTGCCATAATGATTCTTTTCTTTCAACTTTATTTTTAATATTACCACCTCTAAGGTCTTTAACAACTTGTTCTAGAACACTAAACATGATTTTTTTTGTATGAACTACAGATGGTTCAATGCTTAAATAAAGCATTTTTATCATCTTTAGTTCTTATAGCGTAATAGTGTTCCCTTATTCTTGTACAAAGATTCCTGGTGGTCATACCTACATAAAATGCAGTGCAACCTGAACATGATGCAATATAAACTATGTTAGATGAATTACAATTAAATATTCCCTTTACACTAATAGTTCTATCTAAGTGAAGCAAATTAATAAAAGGACCTTCCTGAATGCACCTACCCATGTTGCAACTAAAACATTTGAACATGCCATTAGTTTTATTTGATGCAGGTGCAGTTATCAAGTTATCATTTTCTTCTAACATGTTCTTAATAGTTAGGTGCATTACCTAAGGTACTAACTAAATCATTATTACCAAGAATGATCTTCCAATTATTTCTAATCACTTTTTAAATCACCCTATGCATATTAAGAAAAATGTACCTAAAGGTCATTATATAAGAGCGTCTCGAATGACAACAAATGATAAAATATTTTTGGAAGGAATTGATTTCATTACTAAATTTTTTATGAAAGAGGTTACCCTGAGGCACTGTTGCAGGAAAATAGTGCTGATACTATCAATCGAAGGAAAACTGTATTTTCACCTATTTTGACAATCGGCTTGCGGGTGCAAACTACGATTATTCAACAAGAAGGTAACATTATTTCAAATACGACACCATCCATCCCTAGATGTATAATTGACATGTCTACTGATAGTAATTCCATTAAGAAAGTGATTAAAAATAATTGGAAGATCATTCTTGGTAATAATGATTTAGTTAGCACCTTAAGTAATGCACCTAATTTTGTTTAAAAAAATCTAGCACTATTAAGAACATGTTAGAAGAAAATGATAACTTGATAACTGTACCTGCATCAAATAAAACTAATGGTATGTTCAAATGTTTTAGTTGCAACATGTGTAGGTACATTCAGGAAGGTCCTTTTATTAATTTGCTTCACTTAGATAGAACTATTAGTGTAAAAGGAAGATTTAATTGTAATTCATCTAACATAGTTTATATTGCATCATGTTCAGGTTGCACTGCATTTTATGTAGGTATGACCACCAGGAATCTTTGTACAAGAATAAGGGAACACTATTATGTTATAAGAACTGAAGATGATAAGAATGCCTTATTTAAGCATTCAACCATCTGTAGTTCATACAAAACAAATTTACGTTTAGTGTTTTAGAACAAGTTTTTAAAGACCTTAGAGGTGGTAATATTAAAAATAAAGTTGAAAGAAAAGAATCATTTTGGCAGCTCAGATTGGATGCAGATAGGTTCCCTGGTCTTAACAACTCTATTAATATTAAATGTTTTTTAACAGAAGGTAATTAGTATATCCTTTTATATGCAGTAAAGTATTGCTGCTCATATATTTTTATTTCAATTTATTTTATTGTATTAAATTTATATACATTTTATTATTGTATTAAATTTATTTAAGTTAGGGTTGAGAGTATACACAGCAAGTTTAGTATTATTTATTATTGTTTCAGTTGTAGTATTGTGTTACTCTAAAATAAGCAAGCACTGTGTAGTAGACTATTGTTCTGGTAATAGTTTAATAGTTTGTTTTATTAAATGTTATTAAGTATGGGAGGGGCATGATATATGTGTATTTAAGCTTGTGAAAAATTTGTATGGATGTATTCTGAAGAAGTCTTTTGACAAAAGCATTAAGTAAAAGGTTTTTACGCTCAAATATTGTGGCTGGTGTCCTCCTCTGTTGTTCCAGTGTATGGTTTTGTTGACATTATCATTTATCCTTAAATTTTGCCATGTTAAATTATGAACACATTTGTAGCTCCAGAAGCAGTACCATACTTGGTCCTTTATGTGGCTCATAATCATTCCAACCCATCTCTTACAAAAATATTATACAAAAGTAGCAGATCCAGAACAGCTATAGATAGGGGAGCTACCACTGTCTGAAAACAGATGTCAGCAGTTATTCTGTACTAGACAATCTCACATCTTGGTACACTCATCCCTCATTTTCTTTTCATGTTCTGTATATTTAGAAATATGCATATGAAGCCATGAGCACGAATTGAAAAAGCAAATACATTTTATACAGATATTAAAGGCATAAGCAAAATTTATAACACTAGATATTCACTTTAGACAAAAGTAATTTCTTATTTCGCTTACGTCCTATCCCCCCACTCTGCCCACACCATTTGGATGACATCATACTGTATTTCCATTTCATGAGCAAAGATGGCAAGAGGTATGCTCTTCCATCAATATCTGCTTTGATCCTGCCAGGATTAAGGAAAATAATAAAAACTTACCTCCCACAATCCACAATGCAGAAACTCACAAAATGACTCAACTCAACTTTTTTATGACTTTAGTCCTCTCTCACATATGTTACATATATTGTGGCGTTATTCCAGAATATAGTTTGGCACACAACCAGAGCCAGATCAAGGTCAACTGGGGTCCTAGGCAGGGTAATAGACTGGGCCCCCCAGAGAAGCCCCCTCCTGCAGCAACCCCCTACAGCAGCAGCTCCCTCCTCAGCCATTCTATTGTTCCATTACTTGGCTATTTCGACCCAGTTACCATAAACACTGTTCAAACCAGTCAATGTGTGTACTGTTTTCTTATTTACTTCTTCAGTGATTACAGATATTGAAATAAAGTAGCACAAACACTGATAGCTACTTGTTAAACAAATACAGTCACAGTGAAAACAGACTTAGCATGAGCAGTTAACTTCTCTCCCCTTGGAACTCACATTCATTGAAATGGCACTAAAACACACATTCAAAGAAAATGCATCTGGCCAGTGGAGGATTAAGTTTACCTTTGGGCTGTTTCAAACCAGAGGCTGCTTGCACACATTTTTAGGGCCATACATATATTTATGCATTCTTTGATTTACCTTCCTGATTGTATTAAATTATATTCCTTGAACAATGCAGCACCGCTTGTTAGAGTGTGATTTAAATTTGTAGTTTTGAACATTATTCCAGTAAGCAATGAAACAAAATGTATAAACCAATAATGACAAAACTAACCATTTCAGAAAATGTCAACCATAAAAGCCACTCTAGCTTCTGTCAGTATCAGTTAATAAGCACAGTCTCTGCATAAGTAAAAGTCACTTGGATAATTCCACATTAAAGAGATCTGTAACTAACGAAGAGGCTGTTGCTGGCAAACAACTTGATATTTCAATGTTTTATCTACAAATTCAGTGCCTGCTGTCCCTGAAGAATTAATTGCCTATGTTACATTAAAAAAATTGGTAAGCTGGCAATATTGCAATGGGGAATGACTGACAAACTGACAGCAAGTTCATACTTACTTGGCATCTCATACAAAGGAGGATACACTCAGGTGTGTAGGACCCCTATCTCCCTTAAAATGCATCAAATAATCAGCAATCAAAAGGGCTCTGCAATATTAGCACTCCATCTACATGGTGTAGGAGTAGAATCCACAGCCTTCTGCACCAAAGGCAGTTATACTACTAACACTGTTTTCAAATTCTACAGCACAAACAGTAACTGACATTTGCTAAACAAAACCATTAGGTGCACATTGAAAACAGACTTAGCATGAGCAACATTATACCATGACCCCCCCCCCATTAATATTCCAAAACGTGCACGGTGATTGGTCAGCGTGCACGTTGTAAATCGACTTATACTAATGGAAAAGGTCCGTCGCCGGACTTTTCCATTACTATAAGTCTTTTAAACACTGTCGCCACGTTAAAGGAGTTTAACGTGGCGACAGTTTAAAAAGCAACGGAGATCACCGTTGCTTTTTTTAAAGCTGTCTCGCTATGTTAAACTCCTTTAACATAGCGACACAGTGTGTAAAAAGCAATGGAGATCTTGCTTTCTCCTTTGCTTTTTTTTAAACCTGTCTCGCTATGTTAAATGGGTTTAACATAACAAGACAGCTTTAAAATAAGCAACTGAGATCTCCGTTGCTTATTTTAAAGCTGTCTCGCTATGTTAAACCCATTTAACATAGCGAAATAGTAAAAAGCAACAGAGATCTTGCTTTTTCCGTTGCTTTTGCCCACAGCTCTGATGTACTGCGTAGGCATGTGCAGTACATCAGAACTTCATGAATACCAGACAGCTGGAAGGGCAGCAAGGAGGCATTATACAATGCCATTATTTAAGAAAAGTAATTATTTTTTTTATTAAATAATGTCATTGTATAATAGCAATAATCCACTTCTGGGTGTGGGTAATGCTGGATCTACCCACGGTTGGCTTTGTTTGGTCCTGAGGGCGACGCCAACCGTGGGTAAATCCAGCATTACCCACACCCAGGCGTGGGTTATTGCTATAGTAAACCACTCTTCCCTTGAAACTCAATTCCATGAAAATGTTCTGAAACTCATAATTCCCTGAAAATGTACTGAAACAAAAACTCACAATTCTTTCAGCAGCTGGTAGTTGGTGAAGAGGATTCAGGCTTTTCTCTCCTGTAACCAAGCCGCAAGTTCAAGCCTGATCAAGTTAATTGACTGACCTGCCCTCCCTCTCAACTAGAGCATTACATACCATACCTTATACCTCTTAACCTCTTAGTACAATAAATCTGGATAGTAAGGCCTTGCTAATTTTAATTATGATGGCTGCCAAGAAAGCAATTAGCAGAAAATGGAAGTCAAAGTCTAACCCAACTTTATTAGAAGTAACAAAGATAGTAACAGAGATGAAGCAACTGGAACTGAGATCTGTGAAAAGGGGTAGGAGCAAATCACATAGGAAAAATGGGAAATATGAGATCAATACATGCAGAGGAGGAACAAGGTTTCAAAGAAAGCTGGATTTGAATGAGCTATGTAGTGGCTATGAAAGAGTAGCTATATTAAAAGTGATGTATAATGTCTGCAGCTATAGTTGTATTGGCATGGTTTGTAGGATTTAATGTTTGCTACTAAGATTATCTCATTATGGTTTATTTTCATTTATATAAATGTAAGATTGTCTATGTTATACATGAAAATTTAATAAAGTTTTTTTTTGTTGAAAAAGCCTAAAATAATAGGGGGATAAAGTCTCTAAAATAAGGGCATATTTTAAATATTGGTCATAGACTTAGTAAGTTGCTAGGATAACAGAATTTGTCTTACAATGCATTTTTCTGAAGGAAGTTAAGTCTGAAACACAAATGTATGAAATTATTCAGTTATTTCAGTCCTTAGGGATTTGCCAAAAAAAGACACAAATTTTATGAGGAATAGGCCAAAAATATGAGACAAAAATCTGGACAGTTAAGAGGTATGAATACCCTAAATCTCTTAGTGCAGGAAATCAGGCCTAAAATAATGGGGATATAATGGCCCAAAGATAAGGATATATTTTAAATATTGTTCTTTTTAACTTAGAAAGTTGCTAAAATGGCAGGATTTGTATTAGCATGCATTTTCTGAAGGGTATGATGCATGAAACTCATATGTCATTTAGTGACTTCAATCTCTGATTTGCCAGGAAACCACAAATTTTATGTGGAACAGAACAAAACTATGAGGCTAAATCTGGATAGTTCAGAGGTATGTTAAACAAATACACACACACAAAAACACCTACCTTTTCTCTGCTCTCACACAGACATATATATCTTCTCTCTGCTGTGTCACACATACACCTTCTCTCTGCTCTCACATACACACACACACACACACAAAACTTCTCTCTGCACACACACACACACACACACACACACACACACACACACACACACACACACACACACACACACACACACACACACACACACACACACACACACACACACACACACACACACCTTCTCGCTGCTGTCACACAAGCCCCCCCACACACACACACCTTCTCTCTGCTCTCACAAGCACACACACATGCACACACACACACACACACACACACACACACACACACACACACACACACACACACACACACACACACACCTTCTCTCTGCTCTCACACACACACACACACACACACACACACACACACACACACACACACACACACACACACACACACACACACACACACACACACACACACACAAACACACACACACACACACACATGCACTCACACACACTCATACCATAATGGCTAGTTTAAATTCTGCACATGAGTGCAGAATGTGTTCACATTCTCATTGACATGTGTGCATGCATGCGATGGTCCTTCTTAAAGGAGAAGACGCTGTGGTGTTAAGAAATCCTTTTTTTTAATATGTTATTAAGCCTCCTGGCCAGAGTGGGTCCTCATAGCAACTGTTGCTTAGTGCTGGATCTAGCTCAGCCCCCCCAACAGCCTTTGGCAGTATGGTAATATTCCAATTTTTTATCTTGATTTGGACGCAACCAAATCAAGACTGAAAAATTGCTTTTGTTGCAACACTGCTGCTGGTACTGCTAATGGGGGAGTTTTAGCTCCTCTCGTCCCCCTGGTAAATCTGCCAATGTAATGTACTACAACAGGCACAGTTTGACAAAATCTCTCCTATACACTTAGAAGGTGGTAGGATTAAATATTTAGCATTATCATGCATTTTTTGAGAGGGTGATTGATAAACGGATATGCAGAGTAGTAGAATGTAAGACAGGAGATGAGTAGTTTGGATTTAGATCAAGAAGCAGGGCAATTGACCCATTGCTTGCATTGAGACAGATACTTAAGAAGAAGCAGAGATGAGGAGACAGTCCAACTGGGCATTCCTTGACTTGGAGAAAGCATATGACAAGGTCCCAGGAAAGCTGGTATGGGCAGTATTGTGTTGGTTTGAAGTCCCAGAAACATTGGTAGAATCAGTGCAGGCTATGTACAAGGACCCAATGGCTCAAGTACGAACAGTGTTCGGCCTCACAGAGGGGTTCCCAGTGGGTGTGGGTGTATATCAGGGTTCAGCTCTGAGCCCACTGCTGTTCATTCTGGTGATAGACTACATTAGCAAACAGGTTGGAGGGGACAGATCAACAAAGCTGCTGTATGCAGATGATGTAGCAGAACAGGCAGATTCTGAGCTAGAACTTCAGCAAAGGATGGTAGAATTAAGTGCAAATCTGAAGGCACATGGGATGAAACTAAGCACAGATAAGATGGCTGGAATGGCAGCAAATTGGGGAAATCAGAAGAAGCTGAGAATAGAGAGAGAATGGAAAATAGTGGAACAGGTATACAGCTTCAAGTATCTGGGAGGAGTAGTTGAGGAGAAGGGTAGTCTGAATGAATAGGTCAAAGCTAGACTCAGAGGGGCTGCAGCCAACTGGCATAGAGTATCAGATGTAGTTTATGACAGAATTCCAAAGAAGCTGAAAAGTAAGGTGTACAAAACAGTTGTGTGACCAGTACTACTGTATGGTACAGAAACCTTGGCAGTAAGGGCAGAACAGTTGAAGAAACTAGAGGTGATGGAAATGAAGTGTCTGAGAAAGGTGATAGGATGCATACTGTGGGACAGACAAAGAAATGAGGACATGACAGCAGAAGCCAAAATAACTTCAATTGCAGAAAAGATCAAAGAGAACAGATTATGGTGGTTTGGGCACATGTGTAGAAAATAGAAGACAATCTGGTGAGGAAGATTTGTGACAGACAGGAAGAAGGTAAGAGGAAGCGAGGATCTCCAGCAAAGAGGTGGATGGATTGTGTGAAAGAAGATCTGTGACAGTCAGGCACGAGTGTTGAAGAAGGCGGGAGTGTGGCACTGAATCGAGAGAGTTGGCGACAGTTAACACGATACCCCAACCCCATACAGAAAAATGGGAAAAAGGGGGCTGATGATGATGATGATGATAATGATGCATTTTCTGAAGGATATGAAGTCTGGCACACCGATGTATAATATTATGTAGTGGCTTTAGTACTCAGTGATGTGATAGAACCAAATAATTGGATAAACAGCAACAAAACATGCCTAAAACATGAGGACAGTGTAAGTATGCCCTTGTACTATTCATATAATGAATACATTACTGCAATGATCATGACACATGTTAAAATGATGACACATAAAATATTAAAATGAAAAACATCATGCCATGATTGCTCCCCAGGCTAGTGAAAGCAGATAACATATACATACTAAATCTAGAGCACTTGATAATAGTTTTCAATCTTACTCACAAACACTGGCCAATCAACAATGTATGTACTGTATCTGTGTACTATGTATGTATTCTACCTATGTTTCAAATTTCAGCTGTACACCACAAATCTATTAATTACCTTTATTTTTAAAATTAATATTGTTTTGTTTGTTCTCTCCACTGTAACTGTTTATGTGCTGCATACCACTGTAAAGACATGTCTCTTGTAATTTGTGTGTATACTGATCATGTCTAAATAACTAAATGTGTCTGTAATTTTTCTTTGTGGAGCTTTTCTCCCCATGCCTCTGCTGAAAAAGGGCCTTTTCAGCTCAGTCAGACTCCCCCGGTTAACAAATGTAAAATAAAATAAATAAATAAAATAATGAAATGACTCATAATCAGAACTGTCTGTACTCCATATGTGCCTGAAGCATGGCATGGAGCACCATAGACCACTGTCAATTCCCAATCTAAGATCAAAAGCTCAATACATAATCATGAATGCACTAATACTTTGCCATCATTTGAGCAATTGATTTTGTCAAAGATGCACTTTAGTATGCAAGTTTGACAAAAAGATATTCATGCAAGTGGCTTGTATTACTTGTATAATGTTTAATGGATTGCTGTGGTCAAGATATAAGTTCACTCTTATGCTGTCTAACTGCCACATTCTGTAAATTATGTTTATACTGTATGTCGTACAAGGGTGTGGAACCTTTGGACACATAGTTGCTCACTGGTACTTTGTAGTGCACTTTCATATGCTTGACATGTATGTTTTATATTTACATTGCATGTTGTAAAACATTAGGAAATATTGACAATGACACACCAAAAAGTTGAAGATTTGCATACAAGGATCCTGAGCTGAAAAGACAGGAATGTTTGGGTGTTACTTTTATATTTGACAACTGTGATTATCATCCATCATATATATGGTCAATACACAATAATGTGAAGCAGCTAGATTTCATTCATACTACCACAAGGTCCATATCTAAAATGATATTTGAGTCATCTATACAGTATGCAACAGCATGTGATCAACACATTCCTTGTTGAGACACATTCCTTTTCACCCGAACATATGATGTGCACTGCATGTATGTACTATCTCACACTGGTAACTAGACTTCTCCTTGTGGCACTGGTTGATGATACAATGTACTCTATCTTGTGGACTTAGGTAGGTATTTGAATCCAGCAGTGACTGATTAGTATGAGTGTGTGTGTGTGTGTGTGTGTGTGTGTGTGTGTGTGTGTGTGTGTGTGTGTGTGTGTGTGTGTGTGTGGCTTCACCCACAGATCTCATGTGTACACTTCCATTTACATCAGGAGAATGCTTCCCCATCAATTTATTTCCCATTTTGGCCAAACATCTGTTCTGCAACACACTAAAAAGGTCATGCCTTCAAATGTGGTCTATCTCCCCACTTGTAGTCAGAGTCCTCCTGTGGTGCTTTCAGTAAATGCATTATACTCTGGCGCATGGACATATATAAATAGATGTTCAAATCCAGTAATGACTCACTTATATCCATGCTTGTGTGATTTTACAGCTAGGTAGAACTGGCTTCAATCACAGATCAGATCTATACATTTACATCAGGATAGGGCACCCCCACCAGTTTTAGTCCCTTTTATCCCAACCAATTGTTTTACAACACAATTATGATGTAATCCTTTCTAATGTGGTAGCGTCACCTCATAGTAAGATGCTGTCTAGTTCGATTCTCAGCTAGAACGTCTTCTGCATGGAGACATGCATGAATGGGCGTACCTTCGTTGAAGGTTGTGCATCAGGGCTGGTAACTCGGCACGTAAAAATCAACTACCAATTACTAGCGGACCGGAGTTCCACTGTGGCGACCCCTAACCGGGAAAAGCTGAAAGACACAACAACAACAACAACCTTTCAAATGTATTCTACCTCACATTTGTATTCAGACTTCTCCTGTGGCAATGGCTGTGTATTCTAACTTATGTACCTTAGATTGGTAGGGGTTCAAATCCAGCAATGACTCCCATTTGTGAGTGTGACTCTACTGCTAGTTAGGAATGGCTTTACCCACAGTTCTGATATGTAGATTTACATTGGGAAATATCTCTTCCAATCACTTTTAGCCCAGACATCTGCTTAGCTAAACACTGATGAGGTCTGTTCAAATGTGCTCTTCTCACAGTTGCAGTAAGACATTCTCTTGTGGTGCTGGACATTGATACAATGCTGTCTAGCATGTAAAGGTAGATAGGCAGCTGCATGAGTATGGAATTTTCTAAATGTTGTGAGTGTGTTAGTAAAAGCACAGGGATGGCTGGACTGTCCATCCCATGCTGTATATTCACCTCCACTCAGGCAAGACAGTGACATGGGGAGAGAGCTCAGACAGGTCTATATTATAACATCGAAGTCTAAAAACTTTGAATGTTATAATATCAAACCCATTCAATCAAAACACCAGAAAAGCGAACAGTCAGAATAGCAATTTTTTTCCCCAGGGAAAAAATGTGCTGTTCCGACAAACATACACACAACTCAAGCACACCAAAATAAATAATCCACACACATACACTTCACAAAACCCTACACTAAACCAGACATACACCACTAGCTATCCACTTACCTTAACCCAACCCTAACCCTAAGGTCCCTAACTATCACACACCCCTTACCCGCTCCCTAACCCTAACTCACCTACCCCACCCTAACCCTCACTTCCACACAATCGCACATTTACCTGACCCGCACCCTAACCCTAACTCACCTAACCCATGGCCAATCGCACACTCACCTTCATTCGCACACTTACCTTAACCTGGTCCATAACCTTTGCTCCACAGTTAAGGAAATAGCAAAGCTGCAGAAATGGCCCACTGAATAGTTTCCATAGGAAAGTATTCAGTGTTCTGCAGCTTTGCTATTTCAAGCGTTCATTCTAGTGGGTTCGATATTATAACATTCGAAGTTTTTAGACTTCAATGTTATAATATAGACCCGCTCACACTACCCTTTCACTCAGCAAAGGCCAACATAATGTGAGAACAGTGAAATGAAACACTACCTCATCCAACATTCCCACAAAATATTTCTATCCCTTTTAGGTCAGACATAGGCCTTTAGTACATTGAGACTTTCAATTCATTCATATGTGTTCTGCAACACTTCTGCTATGACTGGTGTTAATACTGATTTCTATAGCATGTGGACTTAGTCGGGTATTCAAATGTGGTAATGTATATATTCAAAGCAATATTGATGGACAATAGTGGGTTACCCAACAGGCAATGATATGACTAACTTAAAGTTGTGTGAACAGTAATATGGCTAAAGTCTTTTGAGCCCTCAAAAAATTAAGAGATACATGACCATTCAATTCTCTGCTTAGTTCAGAACTTGAAGTGTGTCCTTTCTGACATCTGTATATCAAAGTCTCCTGTAGCAAAAGCAGATAATACACTTCTCTCTAGACTGTGGAACTTGATAGGCAGTGGTTTGAATCTAGTAATGTATGCCTGTTAGACGATAGAGACAGACAGACGTGGCTTACCATACCTCTCAAATGTACAGATTTTTGCAGAATGCCCAGATTTTTGCCTCATATTTTTGGCCCGTTTTTTCATAAAAGTGTGGTTTTCTGGCAAATAACTGGCACATCATTAAAGAGTTAAGTTAGAAAATAATGATAGACATTTCAGTTTCAGACACCATATGCTTCAGAAAATTCATGCTAATGCAAAATCTGTTATTCTATCCACTTTCTAAATTTGTAACACTAATATTTAAAAAAATTCCATATTTTTGTGTATTTGTCCCACTTTTATGTATAGCATTGTCCAGATTTCTTGCTCTAAGAGGTTGAGAGATATGTGGCTTACCCAAACAAAGATGATATGGGACACTAATAGGGCCATATATTTTTGAGGCCTAAAACGATATTATGGGGGAGCCATAATCATTCCAACACGCTACTGATGTAATCCATTCAAGTAGGTGCTTCACCACACATTAAATATGAGTATTTCTGTGGCATTAATGGTTGATATATAGCTCTATGAGGTATGACCTCAGGGAGGTATATATGAGCCTTGCAAGATGTAACTACTAAATATGTCAAAGAATGCTTCCAAAAGGAATGTTATTTATTATAAGACATATTGAAAAAGAATTACATATGGCTTTTATTATTTTGTTCACAATATAATGGTTAAAGACAAGAATGGCTTAATCATCAGTTCTTGATATGCAACATGCTGCCAAATCAACACAGTGTGTGATTGGACCTTTGTTGTGATACTTTCTAGTGGCTTTGTGCTGTGTAGGTAATGTTAATGCATTCATTGCTGTACTTGTTTATGAGTATACCAAGTATAATGATGTATTAGGTGTGTGTTTTTTGGCACAAAGTACATTACGTAATGCATGTTATGAGATAGTTATTATCATTTGCTATTTGACAAAACTTATTAGAATTAGCTTTTGGGAGCTTGGCTCTGCCAACATTAAGACAATGGAGGCAGACACCTAGGCATGTAGGATAACAAAACTGTTGCAGGCCAGTGTATAGCTGTTCATAGGATCATAATATCATAGGAGGTTACTAGACTATTGGCCCTGATTCTCTTATAAGCCTAGCCAAGAGTTTAGCCCATATTTAGACAAATCAGCACCCAATGACCCTGTCCAGCAGGCATATGGGTGTAATCCCAGGGGTATATTTTCTGTTTCCCATCCAGTTATCAAGGTTGCATTTAAAAAGGGGTAAAGAGGCACTCTGCTTGATGTGGAGAGGGAGTCTATTCCATAGATGAGGGAGTCTCTGGGACACAAATCTGTCCTGCCAACAAGTCTTGATGATGTCACAGATCAGATTGAGGCTGTGCATGCTGGTTACTTGAGTGGAGCATGACTTGCGGATATGCAGCAATCCCATCAAGGTGGGGTCCATGATCGCCTAGTATGTCAGACAGAGGTCACCTCTGAGGAGACTGTATGAAAGTGAGTAGAGGGATAGGGCTTTTAGCCTATCTGTATATGGTAGATGTTTGAGGCCCTGGATTCTCCTGATGAGGAACCTCTGTGATCTCTCCAGCTGCTGCAGGTGCTTTGCAGAGGTACATGCCAAAAGGTACATTTTACTCAATAATGGGCCTGTTGCATGTAAAATATAAATTTTCAATAGTTCACTTGCTACTTGATGTTGGTGTTGCAACTCTTTGTGAGATATGGTTGCATACTGTCATACAGGTATTACTGCTGTGTTCAACAGAGCTCACTTCAGGTCAAAATGTGATTTACACCATGAAGCTATAATGCTTTTAGAGGGGTACTTTGACAGAATGTATTTCAATGTGTATTGTGTGGCAGCTGCAGTAAGAAGTACTCACATAATATGATAATTACACTGCTACAAATGTTGTTTGAAAATGAATGTGAACCAGTTCCCAGGTAGTTGATGCCGTTATACAATACTGCTTGTATGTACATTGTTTTTGGCTAAGTCTTTTATGGACTAACTCTCCATTTGCATCATATGTATAGGCATATACTGATATTCCTACACACACAACCTAGATGTCAAGGGAGTAATGACTGCACATGACTTTTGCTTTGATTGACTTGCATGTGAATATATATCACACGACCATGTCCCTCATTTTGCAACTATGTACATCCCCATCTGTTATAGAGAGACATCTGTAACTATGGATCACAGCGCTGTCTTTTCTTGATATGCTCTTAAAAATGACAGTTCTGTATATGTGGCATGTCCTTCAGGAATGTATTACATAAATACATGGGATGTATGAACAGTCAGACTTTCTGCCATTCACAAAATGCAAGTTGCCGCCACAACTGATTATTTCCACAGTGACTACTATTATTGGAATGAAGTTAGAAGTGTGCATGCATTTTCTCAATATCCCCCATTTTACATATCTGTAAATTGCAAATGCAGCTTCAGTTTTTGTTTCCATAATACATAGAAGGCAAAACTTCTCTGATTTCGTTACACTCAATCTGTGTCCCTTTCATCTTCTTTTGTCAACATTTCAGTTTTAAAGTCATGTAACTGTGCCTTGAGTGTCCTTGCATATTAATTTAGTTCTCACTAATTATAAGGGGTGTTTGTATGGTAATCTATTCATATAATAAGTACATGTTTTTTGTTAAGCTTCCCATGCATCTTAATTGTGTAGTGCAAGTTGCTCTTGCCTTGTATTGTGCCGTTATCACTCATTTACTGATGTTAAATGTTTTTATGACTTGGTTTATATAGTGTGTGCTCAAGCCCATCTGCACCACAACATGGCTGCTAGCAGGTGTTCTGAACATGGACAGGTGCTGTTCAATGTATAGGATTTCTTGGCATCTTGCATATTTAATGAGCAATGCTGCTCATCATGCAAAGATGGACAATTGTGTAAGATTTAGCACTATGAGTGCATGCATGTTAATGAATACCTGTGAACAGTAGTTAATGTCAGTTACTGGACATTTTTAAAATAAACTAGAAAAGTGATTCAAGCTATGAGTATTAGAGTAATATCTAGTTGATAAAATATGCAAAGCTGTTTAACAGTGCACCCTTCAGGGTATGATTCTGTAGTGGTAACTCTTGGGAGTGAATGAGTTTGAAGTGACACTGGGGTTTAAGTTGATATTAATGTAAGGCAGATACTCAAAAGTTACTGGGCATAGGAAACTTTGAACTGTTTTTTGTTATAAAGAACAGTTTCTACTTCCTCTCATAATTTGCAGGGGATAGTTTTCCCTAAACCCCACTAGAAGGTACTAAATGTTTGCTTTCTTCACTAATCTAGAATGTAACATTCTACAAGAAACCATAAAACAACACTGAAATAAAACTAGACAAAAACAGGAAATCAGTATGGGTATGCAAACCAAACAAAATCAGACTTAATCACACCAGTTATTTTCTCACAACAGCCTCAAGAAAACTTTGAAATGTTTTTCCATCTTACCTGAAACAGGTATACCAGTTTACAGTAGCTTCCTATACTTACAATTCACAAGATGGCATTCTCCCCTGGATTTCAAGTATTGAAACATAATGCTTGATGTTCTTCATATTGATCAATGTTGCAGTAGCCTTAGCTATACATGGTTATATCCTGCTATGGATATAACAACTGGCCAGCTTCCAAAGCTTCTGGGTATCTTCCATGCACACAAACTGTCAAGTAGCTCAAGCTGAGTTGACTAAAATGCAAGTTTGGGTGTGAAGCACTTTGGAGCTTTTCTTCTGCTGAAGAATACACTCTTCATGAAAGTTATTTTAAAGCTAAGAGTGTTGTGTTTTAATGGATTGTCTCCAGACTGTAATGTACTTTTAAACAAGAACTCATTTCTGTCAGTTAAAGGTTGTGTTAACTAACTGATAAAATATTATCTGTGGAGAAATTTTGATTATATTTTCCATTGTGAGGTTGCCATAGTGTTTGAAAGTGCTTTTTACTGTTTTTTTCTGTCAAAAAAGTAACTATTATTGTGGACTGGTAGTTTTACTGGCACTGTTGCTTGTTTTGCACAGGATAGAGGCACCATTTTCAGCTTGACCATAGAATAGATTGTCTGTCCCACAGTTGGCCCTTCTTCTAGTCACAAAAAGAAAAGGTTCTGCAAACAGTCTTTGCCACCACAGTAGATTAGTAATTTGCCTCAGCTGCAGGTGGGTGACTCTGTTGGGGCCATTTGTTTTACATCTAACCATTCGCCTTTTAGCTCAGATCCCTCCAGTGTAGCACAAACAGCCACCATGGACCTGTGGTTAGTCGCATCCACTGTGGCTGTTGGGGTCCCCTCAGTGGGGAAGGAGAGCTGCTCTTGTCGGTCATTTGAGATTGAACAGGGAAGGTTTCCCTGTTGTGTCAGAATGCTATGCCCAGCCCTGGAGAAGGAGAAGCTGTCATTAGTAACACAGTTGGCTCCATTTTGCCTGTGAAAACAGAAAACCAACTATTTATCTACTCCTCTTCAAATTTCTTTGGATAGGAGTAGTTTACTGGGACTGGCTCATAGTTTGATTCAGGCTGTTGATCCTTCTTGTAGAGTGGTTTCTGGTAAAAAAAAGAGGGATTGCCTCCTTTCCTGAAGAGATGCACAATTCTGAATCTGAACAAGAAGATGCAGGGACAGATTCAGAGTTTTGTCCTCAGATTTTTGATTCAGACTCAGAAAACAGCTAACTTTCTGATTCTCTCTGTGGGAGGAGGGGTTCTCATTCTCTTAGCCTATTGCTAAAATATCCTAGTGTTTTCTGTGTGAGAGCAATAAGGTTTCCCAGTCCCCTAGAAAATACTATGAGCTGTTACAGGAGGATTTTCCAGAATCTTTACCCTTTCCTCCTGTCCTGTCTGCTTTAAAGGATGTGTGTCTTACTTCCTGCAATATTCCTGGTAGCCAACCAGCTGTACCTAAAAAGGCAGATTAGTATGTATAAAGTTCCCAAGACTTTTAAATGTGTATACACTGTTCCAAAGCCTGACCAACCAGCTATAGCTTTAGTTGACTCCTCTGCTGCTAAGGACTTAATTAACTCCAATACTACTCTTTCTAATAAGGATGGGATTGATTGGTATGGGGAAAAGGTGTATACTTCTGCTACCTTGAATTTCAGAATTTTCAGTTTTCAGGCTCGTATGAAAAAAAATATTCTGACATATTGTTAAATTGAGAGGAATGTTCTATCTACAGTTTCTTCTTTTGAAGAAACATCTGTTTTAAATAACTTAGTTTCTTCTATTGCACAGGTCACTACTCATTGTTTGCAGTGTGTGTATGACTCTGTTGATACTTCTTCCAGGGCTATGGCCACTGGTATTGGTTTTAAGGAGGGTTGCTTGGCTGCATTTTCAGAACCATTCAGATGATGCTAAAATGAGATTTTAAATTAAACCATGGATAGAGATTTAGTGTTTTGGCCCCTCTGCTGCAGAGGTGATTAAAAAGTGTGATGAAAGGGACAAACTGATCCAGGGAATCTATAAGACTTTTTAGCCCTCCATTTCTAAATTGTGCAAGGTATATATTTTTTTCTCCTCATCCAATTTTAGCAATAAACATAATTAAAAGTCTCAACAGAATTCAAGCAAACAGATGTTTAAGAAGTGGTAAGGAAGTTCAAAAAAGAAATCTCCCCAACAAAACCAAGGATACTTGAAAAAGTCTGAATGAAAATTCAAGAGAGCTTTTGACCCCCTCCCACCCTGGCTTGTTTTCTCTTCTGGAAAGACTGAATCTCCATTTTACTCTTTAGCAATATGGTGCTTCAGACAAATGGGTTCTGAAAATCATTCATTAAGGTTACAGATGGCAGTGGGAGGAAAGTCTTCCTTTCCAGGGGGTCATTCTTCTTCCTGCATGTCAGACTATTTTGTTTCTATCTGTTCATCATATGGTCTCTCAAGGAGTAATAGAACTAGTTTTCCTTCCCAGGTGGAGAAGAGGTTTTATACAAGGATGCTCCTAGTCCAAAAGAAAGAAAATGCTTGGAGACCAGTTCTGGATCTTTCTTTCCTATACTTGTCTGTGTTAGTGCCCAAATTGTGCAGGTGTTTCTTAAGGTTTTCTGTGTCTGGACCACATCACATTATCAATTATCTCCATTACCCTTTGGACTATTCCTGCATCAAGAATGTTTGCAAACTATCTAACTCATTGAAAGCTACAGGGTATCTACATTTTTCCATATTTAGATGACTTGCTTATCTTTGCAGAGTCTTTTTCAAAGTTTCAGGAATCTCTGTCTCTTGGATGACAGATCTTTTATACAAGCTGGGATTCCAACAAAACATCCAAAAGACTTTCTTGACTCCCTCACACAGTATTGTGTTCCTGGGATGTCAACTAGACACCTCACTTCAAATAACTTTTCTTCAACAAAAAACTAGATCTTTATTTACATCTATTTCTAAGGTTTTCTACTCAGACTTTGATCACTGTGATGGAATACCTCAGGATTTCGGGTCTTGTGGCATGTATGATTCTCATGATACCCCTGGCAAGACTCCACATGAAAAATGATACAGTGGTATCGGGAATCTTTTTGTTTCCAGCATCAACACCCTTTATCTTTTCAGATTCCAGTACTGGAGTTTGTGAAAAGAAAAACCACTTGGGGGAGACAACAGATATCCTTAAACAAAGGTCTCCCATTCTCTCTCCCTGCTACAAAGCTGTCAGTCATACTTCAGATTTCGCTTTTTGAGTGGTTTCAAGAGACAATAAAAGTGCAGGGGGCATGGGACATCAAGGACAGAGGTAAGCACATAAATATCAAGAAGATGCTTGCCCTTATCAAGGCAATCAGTCCTCTGAACCATCTTTGGTCCCTGAGACCTTGTCAATTTGTTATAGACAATATCACAGTGATCTGCTACATCAACAAGAAAGGGAGAACCAGGTTGTACCAGGTTGCACCCCCTTTTCAGACTATTTTAGCTTTGGATATAGCTTTAAAGAACAATTTCACTCTACAAGGATCCTACATTCCATTACAGTAAAATTGTGTGGCAGCCAAACTGAGTAGAACCAGGGCTGATCCTCACAAATAGAAATAAGATCCAGGGTCTTCCAAGATTTGATCCGTCTGTGTGTAGTTCCTCAAGTTGACCTCTTTGCTTCTTCTTTGAACAATCAACTAGTAAAATTCTGTTCCAGGACTCCATACAAGAAGGCCAGGAAGATAGATGCTTTTTTCTTTTCTTTGGACAGGAATGAGCCCATATGCCTTTCCCCTATCCACTGAAATCCAGGGTACTTCTAAAGATTCAGAAGGAATCCCCAAGATCATTGTGGTGACTCCCTTCTGGCCCAGGCAAGCATGGTTCTCTCTTTTTTTGGTAATGGACAGGGGTAATTGCCTCACAGAATAGATCTACTCACACAAGAACATGGGTGTTTGATACATCCTGACATTAATCATATTCAACTGACTGCCTGGATGATAGGGCCTTAATTTGTTTTAGGCACTTGTTTTCTGAGGACGTGCAGCAGGTACTAATGGAGAGAAGAAAGCCTGCTACTATAAAATTATATCTTAGGAAATGGCAAAGGTTTTCTAATTAGTGCCAACAGCATAACTACCACTCATTCAAGGCTAGATGTTCTCTGTTTTTACAGTATGTGTATGAATGGATATCTTATAGCCTTTCTTATTCCTCCATCAGGGTTCATTTAGCAGTCATTTCAGCATGTCTGCCTATGGATCCTCCTCCTTCAAGGCAGTCACATGTTAAAATGTTCTTGAAAGGGGTTTTGCATAAGAGTCCTCCAAGTGAACTGCTGGACCTTTCTTGGAATCTTAATTTTGTGTTAGAGAAACTAATACTTGCTTCCCTTTGAACCATCTAATCTGGCTGAGTTGAGGTTCTTAACAAGAAAAAAAGTTTTACTGATTGCTGTAACCCCTGCAAGAAGAGTATCTGAGTTTCAAGCTCTTATGGGAAGTCAACCTTACCTCATTCTTCACAAGGGTTTTTTGAGAGCTAGTGCAAAATATGTGGATAAACCTGCAATATGTAAATATGCCTCAGTGAACTTAGAATAGCTTGTCACATGACAGTTTCTAAACAAATGGTGCACTGTATATCAGTCATTGCCACATTGTAAGTCATGAAAACTGTCTCATAAAGTGTGACTTACATTAACAAAGCTACAGAAATACTATCCCAATCTAAGCTGCATGACATTCATAAATGCATATCTACAACAATCACTCCAGTAAGCTTAGATACAACTATGGGACATAAGTAATTTATTAGTAAAATATACTTGCATGCACTTACAGATTCTGGAAAATTTCTGATAAAAATTAATAAAGGTGAAGGACAATCACAGCCACATTGCCACAACTAACAGTAGCTAATAATGGGTGCAAGGCAAGCATGGGCAGCACAGGTAATGCGCACATCCATGGACATAGGGAGATAGATAGGCAGAATTGGGACTATATGAATAGGGTCATGCATTCAATACATTCCCTATATCCTATTATCTATACTTATGGATGTTCTCAAACAGGCCCATGTCAGGGCCACTGTATCCATCACAGACCATGAACAGCTTACTCCACACCATGTCATGGCATACATAACACAGCTTGCCAGTGGAAATCCTGCCATTACCTGAACACTTGTTTATCGGTCATCATTATGTATGGCAAGCATGCAAAAAGCTAGCACACTTACATATCCTGATATCTGAAGAGAAGCATGCCATGACAGTTTGACATGCAGCACTCACTTCTGTCTAACTTCCGAAATAACACTGTGAAAATGACAACATAACACTAGCAGTTTGACCTCCTCTGCTTAATACTTATAATGAATGCCTCACTACATTGGCCAGAGAACTGTCTCAGAAAATGTCTCTATTTCCATGTTTCCTGTCTTGTATGTGTACCCTGCATAATTATGTTGCTTTGTGAATGTTGACTGTAACCCAGGTGTCTATGCATGTAATGTGTCATATGAACCACCACCAATTAACACATTGGTATAATGAGGATATATTGAGCTGACAATCCATTTGGAAATATAAAAGTCATATGCCAAAGAGCTGAACAAAGCAACATGGTCATTGGCTGACCCAGAATCGATTCTTGGAGTACAACACAACACACTAGAAATAATGTACAATCATAAACACAATGACAGCCTGTGACACATGAAAATATAATCATTCAAAGAGTATTGTCTGGGTACAAAAGTATCAGTGCCCTACATTTCATTTATTAGTAATCACTATGTATGACCCTGTAAAATGCAGACAGATGGAAATGTTGAACAATAATGCCTATGTGCACAAGTATCCCTAAACACAGGATATACGTGTGGCTTAACCAAACTCCCAAAGGTGTTGTAGGCAGATGCAATATCCAAGTTGAACTGAAGGGCATGACAGACAGTCCACCAACAACAGTACAATCACTGACACAGCAGACACCCATTCAGTATGTAAACAATCAGGCTATGCAGAGCAGATTGGTCACTGAGAATCACATCCACACATATAAGTGCACCAACACTTGCATTACAAATAGCAGGCAAAGCACTATTAACTTGTGTGTGAAACATCACAATCAAAAGCACTGTGACAGTTACACATAAATGACTGTCATCTATGTTGTGACCTGCAATTCAAAACAGTATCTTCAGCAAACAGGGCTTGCTGCAAACTCATATGTAAACATATTTTTATGTAATTCATACCTGTAATCATCTCTGACTATTGCAAGTAACTTACATGCATATGATGGGTTTCCTAAATTTTAAGTAGTAGACATGGTATACTGGTAATGGCAAAAATAAGATGCTGTAACAATGATCACATGTATTTTAGTTATAAAAATTTGACAAAGTAATCAACATACCTCTTTCCCTGTAGTGCTCCTCCAGCCTTTGCATCCACTCGATGCACAGGGCCTGATTCTGAGCATGCTCTTCATCACCAGCAAAAAGTAAAAAGTATATAGGACTGATGTAAATATAAAATAACGTTGATATACATTGCTCAGCTCATGTTCTCTAACTTTTAAATTGAAGAACATTACATAATCTCCTAACAGAGTACTGAATGTTTCTCACACAGCCCTTTATATATTAGAGAAAAAGTTGAATACAGATTGGAGGAGTGGAGATTCAAGCTGGCAGATCTTAGGTATGTCCAAACTCTAACCCAGATATCAACCTGTCTAGCTAACTCTTCTTTTTTAAGATTGCATGGAGGAAATGCAGTTAAACAATTTTGAGGTATGAATGTGCAGGGATAGGGGTAGTAATAGGAATCATGGCTTAAGCTTTACAAGACAGTGTGCTGAGCATTTATGAAAATAAAACTGCAAGCATGAATACATGTCAGCACAGTGGACACAACACAAAAACAGAACTGTAAACTTTCATACCTCAGGCAGTGGAACCCTCTCATGTAACACATAGCTGCTGTGAACATAAATTCCTGTACATCACATACACAGAAATGTATTTTAGGGTGGGTGGACATAAAATATATACATATATGTGTTGTCAAATTACAACTTATAACTCAGAATTACCCTGATACTTTGGGATGTCCCTGTTCTACAGTCAAAATGTATATCTGACCACCTCACTCCTTCCAAATATAAGTATGAGAAGGGTGTTGAATTTGAATTAATAAGCAATGACACATTTATAAATAAAATTCAGTTTGCAAGTGTTGTCTTATTTGACATTATTTTTGCAGAACTATCCCAGTATGTGCAAAGCTTTACACATAATACTGTAGTAAAAGACCTGCTGTTGGCAGAACATTATGGATTAAGGAGATAAGCATATACATCTGACAAATAAATGCTGCAGTCATAAGCAAGGTTCAAAATAATCATTAATATCAATAAGCAGGCATGTATAGCAGCATTTTCAACACTTTTACACAGGTACATTGATCCAAATATAAATGAAAGCTATTCTCTACATGAACTTGAACCCACACCTAGCCAAGACATCTACACATTTGTCTCTTGCCTTACAGGATGAGCCAACACAAACATACCACACATTCCTTCTTAACCAGCTACTGTTGTGTGTGTATCCGTATTCCTGCAGATAACAGATGAATATGGAAATATCCAACACATAAATGTTATAGGCCTTCATGCTCCACAGAACTGCCAGATAACATCAGGTTTTACAACGCAGAAGATATGTTTAGACAATTGGACATTCAGTGTTCTTCTGTTATAAAGACAGGATTTTAATAATACTGCTCACTTTTGTAAAGCAGAACGGACTAACAAATGTTTGTATGAGTTACTATTCACATATGCACAGGCAGAATGGATGATACTGTTGAAGTATTATGGGTAATGGAGAAATATGTAGTCATCAACAGCCTAGGTGCTATAGGCATCAGTGATACATGACCATACTAGATGCATACCTCTCAACCTCTTAGAACAAGAAATCTGGAGAAAGCCCCAAATAATGGGGGGACAAAGGCCCAAAAGTAGGGATGCTTTTTAAATATTTCTGTTACAAAATTAAAAAGAAGATAGGATAACAGGCTTTGCATTGGCATGAATTTTCTGAAGGATGTGAAGTCTGAAACTCAAATGGCTGTCATTATTTTCTGACTTAATTCTCAATGATTTGTCAGTGATTTGCCAGAAAACCATAATTTTATGACAAACAGACCAAAAATATGAGGCAAAAATCTGGATATTCTCAGAAAATCTGGAGAGTTGAGAGGTATGACTGGATGTATGAAACGATGCCCTTATATGTTGGAAAACATAAACAGCTAAAGTGTTGATTGGTATGTACATGATAAACAGTATTAAACAAATAACACTATACTCATGCACTATACAAATACCTGGTTATGCTCCTGTGACTCGCCAGGTTAAACATTTATTATACAGTCTAGCTCCTCCACTAACCAATATGCCACACAAAACCCCTCACTATCTAGTAGTATTAACCCATCAGAATAATTCTTGGTTAGACCCACAGGCTTTGATTACCCTTTACATTACTCTCCTCTGGTTCGAAACCAGTAATCTTGTTGTTCACTTCCCACCACTAACATTCGGTGCCACTAATCAATAAAATTATTCTACTTCACCCCTACTACTTTGTAACAATTAGACTACCCACAACAGATCTACTCTTACGCTGTCCCACCTCTTCTACTTAACATCTTTCCTTCAGCGTTCCATGCCACCTCAAAAGTATAACATATATTAGGTACCCCAGTAAACTACTATGTAGTGTGAAAAGTCTGCTATGTCAAGATACTTCAAAATGGGTTAAAACTCTTCATCTCCTTATTTTTAAAACTATCATAACAATGTAAACTATTTTAAGATTTGTTGTGATTTCTGTAACAATACTATAAACACTGTGCTAACAAACGCAAATGATTTTTGCTATGCACCACATGTACCTATCTGCTAAATGTTAACACTTCTAACCTTTTGCTGTGTATATAACTTGATATCCATGATCCAGTTATTGAGGATGTCTTCCCGTTTAATTTTTGATTTTAGATTTTTTGATTCTTGAACTTTGATTCTTGTGTTGCTTTTATGTATTTTATGTATTTAATGTATTTTTATCTGGAGCTTTTCTCCCTGGGCCTCTGCTGAAAATGGACCTGTGTCCAGTCGGACTTCCCTGGTAAACAAATGTAAAATAAATAAATGATAAATAAAATAAACACCATGGGATGTGAACCCATAATGACAGAGAGATCAGTCACCTAGCCTTCTTAATTATCCAGATGAGCTAATTATCACAACAGCTACTCAGTGCATTTAAAAGGTATATAGCTGACATATGGGACACAGCTATATCTCTGATTTCCTTAGGAATGTCCAGATATATGTAAGATAGTGACACTGACTGCAGGCATCCACCAGCTCTCTCTGCACCTTTGTGACCCTTTGATGAGATCACCAGTGGCCCTCCAGTGGAGCTCATCATAGCAATGGTGAACCCAGATTCCAGTCTTGTAGATTTCTTATACAATGTTGAAGCTCCCTTCCAATCCAGTTCCATATATCAATCATAGCAAAGTTTTGTGGTCGGGATCTCACATGATGCGCCAATCCAGCATAGACAGTCAGCATCTGCGTGGTCTCCTCCTTGGTTCAATCTGGCTCCCAGAAACATTGAAGCCTCCTGGAAGTAACTATCTTGATGATAATGTAGGTAAGCTGGATAGGTCACAATTCAATAAAATGCTCACTGAGGTCTCACTCAGCTCATAGCTAGCAATTGTCTGATCTGTAAATGTAATAAAATCACAATTTAAAAGTGTCACTTATGGTATGGTGTCAGATCACTGGAAGATAAAAGACACATGCTATATATGGTCTCATTTAATGATATCTATTGTGTATTTGTGTAGAGAAACTTCCTGTTACATGGAGATATTGGTTGATGTGCCATATTTCTTGAACTTATGCAGACGTATGTAACTTGAATTCTAAAACCTTGAATTTTAATGAACTTCATTGATTATGTATGGTGCAAATGGGACTTAAAAGCTTTGTGCACATAGCTGGTCTTATTTTCAGGTATACCTGGCTCATAGGTAGCTACAAAGGTAATTTCACACCTGCTAGCATTGCTGTGATAGGATATTTTTCTCTCCATATAGACCTATGTTATCATTACTTCTTAGAAATGTATGTGTATATGCTTGGATTGACGCAGTTATGGAAAATTTTAATGCAATAATAAATGTATGTGACTTACTGAAATGGTGTAAGTTTGACCTGTATACAAACAAGTCAGTATATCTGCACCACTAACAAGCACTACTTTCCTATATGCAGTTGTACAGAAAAATGCAAACTACACCAGTGAAGAGTACATAAGGACCTATTAATAGATTTTCCATATATATTGCTGATGACTCAGTACAGTCTTTGATGTATGTATGGAAACCTACAGTCTCCAGTATTATCTGTATGTTGCTATGTAGAATGTATTTGTAGTACTGTTATGGGTATTTACTCATTGACGCTTATTAAAACATGTACTAGAACTGTTGGCTAAATAAAACTAGATTTGTGTTTATGTTTGTTTGCCATGTACTGTCTGTGGCATGCTTATGGATACAGAGGCTTTACAATGCTTTCTGTAAGTTGTTCAACTGATTAGTTTCAGATACTCACTGCTAATGGGGATAGCATTCAATGCTCAGTATTGATTATGTTGATATAGACTCATCATGTATAACGGTTCATGTTAATATGACTGCCTTTTTTTACATAGGTTTTCTGTTTAGACTCAAATTGTATTACACCTACAGGATGTGAATGACAGCCATTAAACCTTTTTGTTTTACACGTATGTTATGTGTAGAATGCTAATGTGAACTGCATGTACAGTGTTTGGATTATGTATACTGTTGTGTTTGGACCTCCACTACAGTGATATCCACTGTAATGCATTCAGATCCGACAGACACCTTTTACAGATATCACAAATTATTCTGTTTCTCCAAGACTTATGTATTCAGGCATTGTTTTCATATCACATATGATTTTATATGTCACTGTATTATATGGCACAGGGGTTGTTTCCTAGATTTTGGGATTGCATAGGACTGCAGAGGGGGTAAATTAGCATAAGCTGTCAGCATAATCATCTCCACATCAATGTAACTGTGCATATAACTGTTTTCCAGATGACAAACAGACCTAAGGATAACAATTTTTCACTCCAAGAAAACAAAATTATAATAGATGCTCTGTGCAAACATGGATGGTGACTCATTGGATGGGCAGGAAATACAGTATTGGGGAATAAAGTATTGATTGACCTCAACAACATGATTAATGCTCTGGAAGATTGAAATATATTTCAGGAGGCCTGTCTCTGATGGTGCTTCAACATAATCCCTCATGCAGCCAACAGGGTACACCCATTATGAGAGGCTGAGGGATGCCACCAGTGGTGGCTTTCCATTAAATCCCACAAATGAGTTCACACAGTGTCTCACATCACTGCATATGGTGAGATGGGAGCACCACATGCCTGTGAGTGTGACAGAAGCAGATGTTCCAGGCTGCACATGTAGCTATTACTTTGAATAACATTAAAAACAGAGAAACTAGTGGTCTTAAAACTTTATTGATAAGCTCAGTCACAATAATTTCCAAAAATCCTGAAGCCCAGGTAGTGTTCCAAAGTAACAAGCCTTTATTTGTCACAGACAAGTGATCCTCAGTAACAAAAAAATAATAATTTATTATTTATTTATTTATTTATTTATTTATTTATTTATTTACATTTGTTTACTAGTAAAGTCCGACTGGGCATGGATCCAATTTTCAGCAGAGGCTCAGGGAGAAAAGATCCACAAATATTAGTTTAGCAAATATAGTAAATATAATAGACATGTTAATAAAATACAGGACAGAGTCAAAAACTTAATAAGGTACACTTTCAAGGCCAAGAAAGGAGCAAAATGTAAATATACTATAAGGAGCACAGTGTGTTACAATAAACAATACAGTTGAAAGGACATTTTATTCAGTCATTTGGTTACATTCATCAGTGGCTAGTACAGTAAACACATACTGATTGAGTAAGAGTATAAAAAGGAACTGTTGCAAGCTTTTATAGATGGTTAAAATATGATATGATCTAATTAAGTGAAACTACTCAGGATCAGAACAATTATATAATCCAGAACTGTGTAAATGGGACCAGAGGGTTTTTTGAAATTATTTTCATTTTCAGTTTTCATTATTCTGTTTTTAAAATTGGAAATATTTTAACAATGTTAAATATATCAGTTTTTATACACTTAGAAGTACGTGTGGAAAATATAGGTATTATTTAATTTTAAACCAGCTTATCCATGGCAAACATTATAAAAAGGGCTGTAAAAGTGCATTTGAGAACAACAAGTATGCACTCCCACACATTACTACTGATTAGATCAAACTAAATCCTAGTTAAGAAAAACACTACACTATTTGCAACCCTTATTCCAAGATCGGGTATTAAGAAAAGCATAAGATATACATAAAAATATATACATAAAAAAATTGACTAAAATTGCTTTTGGCTAATTGTTGCAATACAGTCTGCATCAGGTTTGTGTCAAGAACTAAAATCAAGAAAAACATATAGCTATCTAACCATAAACATAATCAAATGAAAACACTATCAATAAAAAATACATCTGTCTAATAATATCTAATAAATATCCATCCATGTGTATTAGTGTCCATAAAAAAATGAGTTATTAACAGCTCAGAAAAAATGTCAGTGCTTTGCAAAAAAAAAACTGGGCCAGATTCAGGAAGGCTTACACGGAGTTTAAGAGTAGTGTAAGCCTCCGTGTAAGCCTCCCGATCTAGGAACAGCCCAAACCTCCGTGTAAGAGACAGCTAACACGTCTCTTACACGGACTGTTCGTGGAAATGCTCAATACCTCATTTGCAGCTCAAAGATATGCAAATGAGGTAGTTGAGCGATCCAAGAAAGCCATACCAGTCCGTGTAATGGATGTGTTAGCTGCAGAAATGTACTCAGCTGACAACTGAGTACATTTCTGCAAAATTGAAAACGGAGCTATGTCAGCTCCAAATAAAGGGTGCATATGTTTCATTTAGCATGCCAATGGCCAAATATATGGCCATTGGCATGAAAAAGTGTTGCAAAAATATTTTAAATAACTTTTTTTCGTGGGATTATGATGTTTAACTGCAGCACACCAGCAAACGGGGTGCGCTGCCTAAAACTGAAAACCGAAGCTTATAAGCCCACAATTGTGGGATTTATGTATTGCATGGAATGTCAATGAAGGGACTAGCAGACCAAAAACAATATGGCCTCTGTGTAGTGGTTGTAAAGGGGGGAAGCTCCGTGTAAGATATGTAACTAAGCATTACTAGGCAATCCTATGTAAATGAGGGTTACAATACTGAATCACACTGCCACATAGGTAATGAGCACTTTCTGAGTAGTGTAAGAGTTACAGAAGGGGGAGAAACAGAGTAAGAGGTAGCTGACATCACGGGGGGGAATGATCGAAATAAATGTATCAGATTGGAGGGCAATGTAAGGTGACAGATGACAGACAGACATCAGGGAGAGAGGTGTGTCCCAACAGAACACTAGAAAAGTCAAGAAACAGAGGGTGCACACTATCCCTACACTCCAACTTTCTTGATATATGTGCATGCGCACATGTGCGTGCATGTAAGGCAGGTTCAACATGTGGGAGCGTGTTGCAAACCATTTACAACGGTTTGCGCGGGCGTGCACATGGTTAAGGCTGTGTGCGCGCGTTCTAACATGAATCAGCCAAGTTCACACCGTGTAAGGATGTGTGCGTGCGTTTAACACCGTGTAAGGACATGTGCGCGCGTTTAAGTAACTGTGAGCGTGCTTAAGCTGGTGTGCACATTGCTCCCCCTGAGGAAACAGAGAGGAAACAGGAAACAACCAAAATATAGGGAAACTGCCAGAGGATACTGCTGGAGTTAATTGCTGGAAACAATTGGAAGCAGGCAATTACACAGGCAGACTAGAAGCCCAACCCAGCACTTAAAACACTGCAAAGAGCAGTGCAGGCTGTTTCTCAGAAGAGATACTGCAAGAAAGTACGCTATCAGAATTGAAAACTGAAAAAAGCTGAACTCAGAGCAGAAATGCTAGGGGCTGCCATAGCTGTTATAATCAGGCATAGGCGAATTGCTGAGGGTGGTGACAATGCAGATGCTGACAGACAACCCAGAGTGAGGAGAAGGAGAAGAGCATACAGGCCCAGGGTCACCTACCATGGGTTACATGAGCTGGAGATAGTAGAGTGCTACAGAGTGGACAGAGACCTTCTGCAGCAAATTGTTGAGCTGTGCAGGCCACGCCTCACACACAGAACCAACAGAGGGGAACCCATCCCAGTGGAAACCAAGGTATGTGTTGGCCTAAGAATACTAGCAACAGGTACCTTCCAGAGACCAACTGGTGATATGATGGGGATATCACAGGCATCAGCCTCCAGGGTACTGCACCAGTTCCTGGATGCCATGTCAGCACATGTCGGTGATCATGTATATTTCCCCAATGCCCGTGAGGTTGTGGCCAGCAATATGCGTCTCTTCCAGCAAATAGCGGGATACCCTGAGGTATTGGGTGCAATAGACTGCACGCACATACGCATCAAAGCACCAGCCGGTGAGCGGGGTAGAGCCTACATGAACCGCAAGGGCTTCCCCTCCATCAACTGCCAGGTCATGTGTGATGCCCAGGGCATAATAATGTATGTGTGTGCTGGCTGCCCTGGGAGCTGCCATGATTCCCACATCTGGCATCTGACGCAGCTGTACCAATCATTTGCCAGTGGGGACTTCCCACATGGACACCTAGTGGGGGATGCAGGTTATGCACTTGAGCCGTGGCTGATGACACCCATCAGAAATGCACACACACCTGAACAGGAACGCCATAATGAGGCACACGCACAAACACGTAATGTCATAGAGCGTGTGTTTGGGCTGCTCAAGTCATGGTTCCGGTGTCTGGACACATCTGGTGGAGCCTTGCAGTACACACCAACTGCATGTACCCAAATGATCATGATAAGTGCTATGCTACATAATATGATCCTGTGGAAACAGCTGCAGCAGGACCAGCATAGGGCTGGGCCAAACATACCCCCACCATTGCCAAGGCCACCACAAGCAGAGGGTGACTCGGAGGAGGAACAACCTGACCTTGCCCCAGTAGGCAGAAGGAGGCGTGCCCAGTATGCCCTGGCCTTGGCAAAGAGGCAACGCATAGCACATACACTTGGTCAGTAGGAACACTGGGACTGATACCTGCTCTGACTCACTCATATAGTAACAGGGATGCCTAACATGACACAACCTGCTTCCAAACATGTACAGGGAGTGTAGTATGTGCATCCGACAGAGGCAGCCCTGCAGCACCCCCTGAGGCATGAATGCCATGTGTCAAGTAATGTAATACCATGTACCATATGCACACCTGAGGACCCTGACTAACATCCACTCTCACCAATCACAAACCACAAAAACACAAACCCACATTCATAGGTACCACAAGGGATAGGAACCTAGATGTAATGCTACCCAATGCCAGAAGTATAAACAGCAAGATGTGCAGTGTAAACGCACACAGTATAGAGGATGTAGATATCAGAGCTGTAATAGACAACTGGGTCAAAGCCCACACCAGCACCCTAACACTACCAGGTCACACCTCATACAGGGATGTACATGTGCAAAAACATGGAACAAGCTACAAAATGAGGGTGACTAGCAATAAATGTCATGGATAACCACACTCCCATGTTGGTACCACAACAAGAAGGAACATGGATTAGCCATGGTCAAATACCAATTGCTAAAACTGCCTACTACTAAATAGCTTGCTGCAGACCACTGTCCTAATAGCAGGAACTGCACCAGGCCTATGTTCATAGGTTCATAGGTTCATACTAGGCTATCTGCCCTAGGGCATATATAAGCCTAGCCCAGAGTTTTGTGGCTTCCGCCACCCCTTCAGTTCTAAGGATAATATGCCCATTATTTTGCTGTGCCTCTGTCAAGCAGTGACACTGATGTTATCCCTGGGGTATACCTGCGATCTCCCATCCATTGGTCATGATTTCTCTCGAACAAAGCCAGCGAGGTGCCCAGCCTCACATGTACCAGGATGATGTTCCACAGCATAGGGAGTCTCTGGGTGATAAATCTGTCCCTCCAGCACGCACAATTAATAGCTGTGTTGAGGTTTAAGTCTCTTGCCCTTGTAGCTCTGATGGATTTAAAGGTTTGGAGGTGAAGCATGTTCATTAATTTTGGGTTGGACATGGCCTAGTATGTCAGGCACAGGCCACCTCTGAGCAGACGGTAGGTGACTGAATAGAGCTGGGGTTCCTTCAGTCGGGCAGCATAAGACATACCTTTGAGACCTTTTATCCTTCTGGTGAGGAATGTTTGGGGCCTGTCCAATTGCTGCAGGTGTCGGGTCAGATACATTCCGAATGGGGCATTGTACTCAATCACTGGTCTGATGAGTGATGAGTACAGGGGAACAATGACCTCCCTTGATCTAGATGTGAATCCCTGCATGATCAGGTGGGCAATGTAGAAGGTCTTCCTAACTACTTTGGCAACGTGAGTGTCAAACGAAAGATTACTGTCAACCTGGGTGCCCAGATCCCTGATAACCTCTCCTGTGCTTAGAGGAGTAACACCTATATGGGAACTAGGGGTAACCTTGTTCTTCCTGAAGGGTATGACTATGCATTGTTTAGCATTTAACTGTAGGCCATGGCTCTGGCACCAGTTATCTGTTTCTATGAGACCCTGTCTGAAGGATGTCTGCGTCAGATGGGTTTTCAACTATGGTTCCCAGTTAGCAGTCATCTGCAAACTTTGTCAGCCATAATCCTCCTGTGTTTGCTTGCACTACTGAAAAGTAGATGCCGAACAGAAGTGGGCCCAGGACTGAGCCCTGTGGGACACCACTTGTGACAGGCTTGAAGTGTGAAATGGTGCCAGCAACCTTGACCCTGTGGGTTCTGTCACTTACTGGTTTGTAACCCATCTTGTGGCATATGGGTCTACATTTAAGCTGGTGAGTTTGTCAATGATACCCGAGTGGGGTATTGTATCGAAAGCCTTTGCCAGGTCAAGGTAGGCTGTGTGGACTGCCTTGCCCTTGTCAATGGCCTTGGTGACCGTTCTGAAAAAGTCAACCAAGTTTAAAAGGCATGATCGCACTTGACAAAGCCAAACTGGGTTGGATCCAAAGTCTGCAAGTCCCCTATGTCTTCATTTATGAGTTCAATTATGATCCTCTCCATAGCTTTGCAGACCAGGCTGGTCAAGCTGATGGGACGGTAGTGTCCGGGGTCGGTGGAGGCACCTCCTTTGTGAAGTGGGACCACCGTTGCCGTACGCCACTCCTTGGGTATGTATCCTGAGGTGAGGCTAAGATTAAAAAGCTGCCCTAACTGTGGGTTTAATTCCTCATTGAGTTCGTGGAGCACACAACTGGGGACACCATCTGGTCCCATGGATGCTGTGTTTCTCACCTTGGATAGAGCAGTTCTCACCTGAGCATTTGAGATGTTTGGGGGGCTGCAATCCCCTGGTGTAGATATTCCTCCCTTTGGGGGGGGGGGAGAAATCTGCACTGAACCTGTCAGCCAGTATGTTGGCAATGTCTGTAGGTTGAGTGATTTTTACATCATTATGAACTAATTCTGAGCATATCTGGGAGTCGCCTCCCAGGTTTCCAACATAGCTAAAAAAGGCCTCATGATTGTCTTCTGAGTCCCTAGCGAGTTTTCTCTCAAAATGTGCCCTGGATGATTTTATGGGAGATCTCAGTTCTTTACTTATAATGAGCAAGGGTGTCTTCCCTTCTAAGGATTTTGCCATATCTTGTAGTAGCTCCTTCCTTCTGATGTAGAGCTTGTTTATGGCTGGGGTCCACCAGACTGCACGCATGCCTTTGGTACAAAGAGTCTCTGTTTTGTGTGGGATTGCCTGATCCATGCAGTCCTGGAGGTGCTGGTAGAAGGCATTTGTAAGTGATTCAGCGGCTTGGGTAATGGTTTCTGCTGGCTTGGGGGCCTTGAAAGAGAGCACACCAGTCTTTAGAAGTGTGAAGTCGGCTTTTGAGAAGTTCTTCACGGTGGTCTTTTTATCTGGGGTGGGGGGATGTGGACTTCCAGTGAGATTAGTTTATGATCTGATCTCACCAATGATGGGTATACTTCTGGTGTTGAACATTGTGACCCCATGTACGTGATGATGTGATCTAGTATGTTGTCTCCTCTTGTGGGGATGGTGACTAGTTGTTCCATGGCATATGAGGTTATGAACTCTAGGAACCTTTGGGCTAGAGTGTTGGGGCTTGAATAGTGATCCCAGTCTATATTTGGATAGTTGAAATCACCCAGTATGATGGTGTTTGGAGATACATTTATCCCCTCCAGTGTTTTCAGGAAAGCTGTGTGAGGTTCCTGAGTATGAGAGGGTGGCCTGTAAACTGCTACAAACTGCCGAGCAGCCTTGCCTACAGTTACTTGCACCTGGATGGCCTCCGATGCATCGTGTGTTGCCACCAACCTTGAGGTGAGGGTGTCCTTGATGAATATGGACACCCACCCTCCTTCCCTGGTGTCGTCTGGATTTTGGGGCCGGAACGCATGATATGAGGTAACACCTGATACTGCCGGGGTGCTGTCAGGAGCCCTGAACCAGGTTACAGTCACAGCACAGACATCGATGTTCTCCATACTGAGAAGGGCTTCGAGTGCATGCATCTTGAGGTTGAGACGTCTGGCACTGAGCAGCATTACCCTTAGTTTATTTCCTTCTTTGTGTTCTAGGGTGGTAGGGTTAGAATCCGAGCCTTGCCTAAAAAAGGCACAATGGGGGTGGCAAGAGCCCTAGCCAAATTCGAAGCCCAGGGTGACAGGTGCAAGCTGTCCCTGCGAATCAGCGTGGCTTGTCCAGCATGTCATCCCAGGCAGATGGACATTGGATCCCCTTTGAATGACACCATAGATTAAGCCAATTATTACAGCTGGTCATCTTGTCTCTGTATTGTGGCATCATTCTTGGTGAAGGTAGGATACTGCTCAAGGTCAGGGTCATAACTGCCTGGGCTACATAATCAGAGAGCTCCTCTATGTCTCTGTTCATGTAGTCCAGGGAGGTACATCTCAGGTCGTTCACACCAGCATGGACAATGACTGAGTCATACTTGTACTTGCAGTTGAGTGACCTGAGTGCTTGCATTATGTGGTGGATTCCAGCGCCCAATAGACAGCTTACTGTGACCTTCTCCTTACTCAATCTGGTGAGTGGGACGTCAGTGTGTCTGACGATGGAGTCACCTATGACGGGTGTGTCTGGCATTGTGTTTGGCCTTAAGGACTGTGAATGTTTGGCACACTGACTCTGTGGTCTATGTGTTGCATGTTCTGTGCCCTGTGGTGGCAGTTGTTTGGGTGTCTGCTTTGGTGGCCTCTGCTGTTATGGCAGGTCTGTGATCAGAGGCTCCGAGTATGTCTTTGTGTGTTTATGTGTATGATTTGAAGTTGGGATAGTGCTATGTGAGACTGGGTCTGTAGTGTGTGTGGTCACCTTCTCCTCCTCTCTGGTCCTGCCAGTCCTATGTTGAGAGAGCTCAGCCTCCAGTTTGGCTATATAGTTGCATCTCTTGCATGCATTTGTGTTTTGTGGGAGAAGGACAGGGTTGTCTGTGTACATGAGTCAATTGTAACATTGCCTCAATATTCCCAGGTTCACCAGCTGAGCAGGAGAGGAAATTAGCAACTGATCCCTTGACATGCTAGAAGGAATGGACAAAAAACTGTTGGAAGACAGGGAGATATCAAGCCCCCCAAACCACATTATATTGCTTGACTGACAATACCTACACATACACCATAGTTTCATAGTTTCATAGTTTACTACTAGGCTATCTGCCCTTGTGCATTTATAAGCCTAGCCATAGTGATGTGGCTATTGCCACCCCTTATAGTGGTAATAAGTGTACAGAATAGATTCCGAATATCGTGCCTCTCATGTAGTAGTGACACATTATGACCCCCGTACATAATTGAATACCTTGACTGTGCCTCTGTCTAGTAGTGACACAGGGAGGACCCCTGGGGTAAAACTACAATCCCACATCCAGTTGTCCAGACTTCTCTTGAAGAGAGTCAGTGAGGGAGTCTGTCTAACATGAACTGGGATAGTCTGCTAGAGTGTGAGAAGCCTCTGAGTTATGACTCTGTCCCTCCAGCATGTCCTATACATGTATGTGCTGAGGTTCAAATCTTCAGCTCCCATGGTTCTGGTGGAGTTGGATTGCTTGCAGTGGAGCATGTCCACCACATCCTGATTGGACATGGTCTTGTATGTCAGGCATAGGTCACCTGTAAGTATGCGGTATGCCACTGAATAAAGCTGGATTTCCTTTAGTCTGGAAGCATATGACATGTGTTGTAGACCCCTGATCTCCTTGGTAAGGTACTTTTAAGGTCTCTCCAGCTGTTGCAAGTGCTGGGTGAGGTACATACCAAATGGGGCTTTGTATTCAATCATGGGCCTGATAAGGGAGAAGTATAGTGGTACAATGACCTCCTGTGATCTGGATGGAAAACCCTTCATGATAAGGTGGGCAAGATAGAAAGTCTTTCTAACCACTTTGGCAACATGGGTGTCAAACGAGATGTCACTATCTACATGTGTCCCCAGGTGTCTGATTTGTATTCTGTGCTCAGTGGGTTGCTGTCTATGTATTGATTTGTGGGTACTTTGTTCCTCCCAAAGGGGATGACTACACATCAGTTGCAGTCAGTTTCAGGCCATGATTCCGGCACCAGCTATCTGTCTTCGTGACGGCATTCTGTAGGATGTGTGTGCTGGCTGATGTATTCACTTATGGTGCCTAGGTTGCAGTCAGCTGCAAACTTTGTCAGCCACAACCCTCCTATGTTTGCTTTCACATCTGATAAGTAAATGCCAAATAAGAGGGGTCCCAGGGCAGATCTTTGTGGGACACCAGTTGTGACTGGCTGTGAATCTGACAAGGCACCTGCAATGTCAACTTTATGGGTTCTGTTTCTTAGCCATTTTGCAAACTATCCTGTGACATATGATGTTATATTTCAGCTGTTGAGCTTGTCTATGATGCCTGCATGGGGTATTGTGTCAAAGGCCCTAGCCAAGTGCAGGTAGGCTGTGTGGACCGCGTAGCCCTCATCAATGGCCCTACTGACAGTATCAAAATAGTCAACTAGGTGCAAAAGGCAGGATCTGCCCTGCACAAAGCTGAACTGGGTGGGATCAAGGGTCTGTAGGTCACCAATGTCTCTGTTTAAGAGCTCCATAATGACTCTTTCCATAGCTTTGCAGACAAGGCTGGTTAAGCTTGTGTGGTGGTAGTTCCCAGGGTCTGTGGAGGCATCTCCTTTGTGGAGTCGGACCACTGTTGCTGTACGTCAGTGTTCAGGTACATATCCTGTAGCAAGGCTAAGGTTATATAGCATTTGTATATACGGGTTTTGCTCCATCTGGAGTTCACATAGCATGCAACTGGGGATACCATCAGGTCCCATTGATGCTGTGTTCTTGTCTTTGCTGAGTGCGGCTCTCACATGGACATCTGAGATGACAGTGAGGTTACATTCATCTGTGATAACTATCTTCTGTTGGGGGTGAGGGAGGGGGAAAATTGCACTGAACCTGTCTGCCAGAATGTTGCCAATATCTGTCAGGTCACTGAAATATATGTGGTTGTGTACCAACTCAGAGCATATCTGAGGGTTCCCACCCAGGTGTCTGACATAACTGAAGAAGGCAGTGTGGTTATCTTTATCGTCTTTGGTGTTTATGTCTCAAAGTTGACCTTGGATGTCTTTATGAGAGAATGTAGCTTTTTACTAGTGCTGCTCACAGCTGCCTTCCATTTAGGAGATGTAGCTCTGTCTTGGATTAGTATCCTTCATCTGTTATACAGTTTGTTTATGGCTGGGGTCCACCAGACAGGCCACTTTCCCTTGGTGGAGAGGGTCATGTTATTATTTGTGATTGCATGGTCCATGCTATCTCGGAGATGTCCGTAGAAAGTGTCTGTGAAGGAGTCACCATTGTGTGTTGTGGTTTCCACTGGCCCAGTGGGCTTAACAGATACCATCTCAGTCCAAAGAAGTGTGAAGTCAGCTTATGAGGTGTTTGTCACTATACTCTTTGTATTATACTAGCACTGACACAAGTGTAGACAATTTCCCAGATTCCATCAAACAAAACGGACATGCAAAATGTAACACTTCCACAAGAGGGGTAAGCATACTGGATGTGATAATCAGAAATATATGTACCGGATGTCAAGATGAGAAGTGTATCCCTCACTGGTAAGACCAGACCATAGAGTACTCACACTGTAGTTACACATCATGACCCCAGTCCCTGGCCAGACTACCACAGTGAAACACATGTATAAAGCATAGCTTGCACCCCTACAAACCAATGTGGAATCCATGAAAAGCCCTGTGCAGGTCAGAATATGGGACACACTGCAGAACATGTTATACAGGCATACCATGAACACAGCCAAGAGTGCTTTGAGTCTGCAATCACAAACAACAAGACACAATGCCATACACCCAGGCATCTGGCATGCTGGACACCATAAATTACTAAACCATTGAAGAGAATGAGGAAGCTACCACATGATAGATCAAACATGAAAAGTGAAGTAATCAGTGATCACTAGTATGGCAATAAAATGTGTCCACACATACAATCCACTAAGGCCAGGCAAAACAAGTATAATCTGTGAATCCAGTGGCAATGTGACACCTGTCCCAAGTACACACACAACAACAACTCACCCCAATAAATACAAATGTATGTGATAGACGCAACCAGGTAGCCAAACCGGGCCTGAGCACCCCCAAATCAGTACTGTCAAAAATAGTCAGGAGGACAAGGTAACCACATACACCACAAACCCAGTCCCACATAGACCTACAACGACTATAAACCAAACACATAAACATTCCCAGAGGCCCTAATTACAAACACACAACACCAACACAAGCCTCCAAAGCAGACACCCAATAAAACAAACCCCAGACATAGCACATGTAACACATAGTACACAAAGCTGGTGTGCCAAACAGTCACAGGACAGAAGGAGAAACAACATGCCTGGTACAGTTGTAATAGGTGACTCCATAGTGAGACATGCTGCTGTCCCAGGGATGGCTTGCACCTGTTACCCATGAGCATCTGGATATTGCCTAAGGCTTTTGCAAACCACAGAGATTCTCCCATAGTCAAGGCCGAAAAGAGCAACCCACCACCATAGAACACAAAACTGGTAAGAAACAGAAGGGTAATGCTGATCAATGTCAGATGTGTAAACCTCAATATGCATGCTCCTGAGGCCCTCCCCAGTATGGAGAACATCGATGTCTGTCCAATGATACAAACCTGCTGCAAGCCTCGTGACAGTACACCAGCACTACCAGGTAATACCACATATCATGTGTTATGGCCACAAAACCTGTAACAAAACATAAAAGGAGGGTGAGTATCCATATTCAGCACATACAGCCATACGTCCAGTTAACTGACAATGCTTGTGTCATTGCAGTCCACCCATGTGCAACTAACTGTAGGCAAGACTGCTGTACAATATATAGCATGCTACAGACCACACTCTCACACACAGGAACCCCACCCCACTGTCCTGAAGACAGTGGACAGTATGAATGTACCACCAAATACAAAACAAGGTACACACAAATTACCACATAGGTGGTAAACCATTATGTGTGGAAGGAGTAATCAGGGACCTAGTGACACAAGTGGACAGTCACCTGTTATGTGACAGCCACATCGCCAATTTGTCTAGGAAGATTGTCTATACTGGACACTGTATCATGAAAGGATTCACATCTACGTCAACAAAGGTCATTGTGCCCCTATACTGTTCCCCTATCAGACCATATTGTAATACAATGCCTCATGTGGGATGTACATTACCTGGCACCTGCAGCAGTTAGAAAGACCTCAAAGGTACCTCAGCAAGAGTCAGAAAGGGTCTCAAGTATATCTCATATGCTGCCTGGCTGTAGACACCACAGCCGAATGCAGTCACATACTGCTAACACAGAGGCATTGTATGTCTGTTGTACAAGTCCATGTCCAACACAGAAGTAATGGACATGCTCCACCCCAGAAAAACCAAAGCCATCGGAGCTGTGTGAGTCAGAGATGTCAACCTTAACACATAATCAAATAGGATGTGCTGGAGGGACAGATACCTAACCCTGACTCTCTCCACACCCTGGAACAGAATACCACTACATGTTAGGCAGAGACCCTCACTGACACTCTTCAACAGGAAGTTAGCAAAATGGATGGATAATTGTAGGTGTACACTGGGGGTCTTTACTGTGTCATGTCCAGACAGAGGCACAGCTAAGTAAATCATAAGTGGCTATAATATTCACATAGCAAGGGGTGGCAAAAGCCACATGCACTGTGGCTAGGCTTACAAATGCCCTAGAGTGGATAGCCTAGTATGAACCTATGAACCTATTATGATACAAATTGTACAGGACACTAAGGATAACCCCAAGGCTGCTGCAACTGATGGTAGTAAGCATGTTGTGAATTCCTGGCTATGCTCTGGATCACACAAATATTACAAACATACCAAACACACACACATATTGCCAACATACATCCTGACAGGTGCAGTGCAAACCCCCACCCCTCATAATGCCAAATATCTTTCCCAGCAGACTGCTGCCTCCCTGACATTATGTCAGCCTTACCACAGGATATGTACCCAAAGAGAAGTGTACAACAACAGTGGGTGTTCTCAAGAAAGGTGTCGCCTGAATGGATACTAAAAACAACCACCACAGAATCCTGAGAAGCTTAGTCTGCACAGCTATGGAAAGGAACAGCATGTACTGCAGACATAATGATATTGGGGATCTACTGACACCTGACCCTACCCAGTGTGGGTTTATGACATGCAGACCCCGCCCCTAAACATGTGTGACTCAGTTGAAACAGTGATTGAGGTCACTGATGAGGGCAATGTGGTCCACACAGTGTAGCTGGACCTTGCAAAGCCTTCCATACAATACTCTACGTGTTCAATATAGATATGCTCACCAGCTTATATATACACCCCAATGTCACTAGAGGGGTTGCAAACCAGACCAACGACAGAACTGACATGGCCAGACATGATGCAGCCATGCCAGACTACAAACCACATATAACAGGTATCCCACAAAGCTTGGTCCTGGGACCTTCCCTGTCTGGTATATATGCCCCATAGGTACAGGCCAACATGTAAGGACTGTGCCTGAACATGTTTTCAGAGGACTACAAACCGCCTAACATATCTGACACTCCAGCTGACACAAGCATCCCACAAAAGGGCCACATAGAAACAGACAACCGGTGCCATAGCCATGTCAGCATGTGAAATGGAGAAAACTGTATAGTCAACCTCTGTGGATATACAGTAAGTGACCACCAATTACCACATAGGTGTTAACCCATTACATACTTCACATGTAATGATGGACCTGGGTACACAAGGTGATAGATATCCTGCATAGGACAAACATGTGGCTGTAGTGTTAACAGAAACAATCCATATACCAACCTAATCATGAAGGTTATGACATCTAGATAAGGGGAGGTCATTGTGGTTCTGCAGTTATCCTTCATCAGCGTTACAAATGACCACAACAGCCCCTGTGGGGTGTACCTCAGCAGACACCTCCATCAACTGTAAAGTCCACAACAGTACCTCACCGGGAGTATCAAAGAGCTGGAACACATGTAATGTGCCGCCTGATTAAACAGAGTGCAACTCCACACACTGCCATGCTGGCCACCCAGACGCAAGCTGTGCCTGATGTAGAAAGCCATGTCCATGATGGAATCAATGAACATGCTGCACCTTGTACAATCTGAATGGCAGTGAGCTATGCACATGAGGGACCTGAACCCCAGCACTGACATACATAGGACAAGCTGTACTGCATTATCCATAACACAGAAGCCACCCCCACGCATGAGTAAACTACCAGTACAGGTTATCCATAGAGTCACTCATTGATTCTCCTCAACAGGAATCTTAATGAGTGTATGGGAGATGGTAGGTTTACCCTGGGTATCAATGTTATGTCACAGGTAGACAGAGGCACAGTATACTAAACAAGACATATGTCATGGCAAACTACACTTACAATGTGTCGAAGGACAAACACACTCTCTGACTAGCATTAGAAATGGCCTAGGACACATCAGTAGTGATTGCCAATGTACACCTATGTTGTGGAATACACTACTGATGTTGGATGAGGCTGTTGTAAGTAGTTCATATCCGAACATAATGCAACATGGTCAGATAGGTTCATAGGTTCATAGGTTTATACTAGGCTATCTGCCCTAAGGCAGTTATAAGCCCAGCCCAGAGTTTTGTGGCATACGCCACCCCTTATATGGAAACAATACTGTGCCCATTAGTTTGTTGTGCCTCTGTCCAGCAGTGACACAGAGACGATCCCCGAGGTAAATCTATGATCTCCCATCCACAGGTAAAGATTCCCCTTGAACAGAGCCAGTGAGGTGCTCTGCCTCACATGGACCGGGATTGTATTCCATAGCATAGGGAGTCTCTGAGTGGTACATCTAGCCCTCCAATATGTCCTGCTTATATCCCTGCTAAGGTTTAAGTCACTTGCCCTAGTGGTTCTGGTGGATTTGGCGATTTTGAGGTGGAGCATGTCCATTACTTCCTGGTTGGACATGGCCTTGCATGTCAGGCACATGTCACCTCTGAGCAGATGGTATGTGACTGAATAGAGCTGGAGTGTCTTCAATCTGGCAGCATATGACAGATGTTGGAGACCCTTTATCCTTTTGGTGTGGGACTTTTGGGGTCTCTCCAATTGCTGCAGATGTTGGGTGAGATAAATCCAGAATGGGGCATTGTACTCGATCATTGGTCTGATAAGTGAAGAGTACAGGGGAATAATGACCTCACTAGATCTGGATGTGAATCCCTTCCTGATCAGGTGGGCAATGTAGAAGGTCTTTCTAGCCACGTTAGCAACCACGTGAGTGTCAGGAGAAAGGCCACTGTCAACCTGGGTCCCCAGGTCCATGATAACCTCCTCTGTGCTTACAGGATTGCCACCTATATGGTAGCTTGGGGTTACCTTGCTTTTCCTGAAGGGTATGACTATACATGTTTTGGCATTTACCGTCAGGCCATGGCTCTGGCACCAGCTATCAGTGTCCATGAGTCCCTTCTGAAGGATATCCGTGTCTGATGCACTGTCCAGTATGGCACCCAGTTTGCAGTCATCTGCAAACCTTGTCAGCCAAAGTCCTCCCATGTTGGCCTGTACCTCTGAGAAGTAGATGACGAACAATAGGGGGCCAAGGACTGAGCCCTGTGGGACACCACTTGTGACCGGCTTGGAGTCTGACATAGCGCCAGCAACTCTAACCCTGTGGGTCCTGTCCTTAAGCCAGTTTGCAACCCAACTTGTGACATATGGGTTTAAATTTAGGTTGGTAGGTTTATCTACAATACCCGAGTGGGGTATTGTGTCGAAAGCCTTTGCAAGGTCAAGGTAGGCTGTATGGACTGCCCTTCCCTCAGCAATGGCCTTAGTGACTGTTTTGAAGAAGTCAACCAAGTTCAAAAGGCATGATCTGCCCTTGACCAAGCCAAACTGGGATGGGTCCAATGTCTGCATGTCCCCTATATCTTTGTTTATGAGCTCCATTATGATCCTCTCCATAGCTTTGCAGACCAGACTTCTTAAGCTTATGGGACGGTAATTACTAGGGTCCGTAGAGGCACCGCCTTTGTGCAGATGTGCACAACTGGACCCTAACCAGGCTGTTGTGCACACTATGGAAATGTAAAGCAGTGATAGGACTAAAGCCCAGGATACTGTCCACCACAGTGAAAGTACTGAACCACTACACTATACAGTACTACAGTGTTAGGTCAGTATGAACAGATGTTGACAATTGTATGCAAAGTATCCCATGCAAAACCTGCAGGCACAGTATAATCCCTGTTGTGTTCACACAAAAAGCATTTGGACAGTAACTACACAACATGGCACAGAACACACAACCATAAACTGGAGATATTTGTTGAAGGTCACACTCATCCACAAATGTGATGGGCTGCAGAGTTCAACATATGGAAAGATCACACTGGGTATGCTCACACACTTTGATAAATGAGACATCTTTCACACAACATGCCATGGGATGGCTAAACTGGGCATGCTCACACACTTAGTCCAAATGTTACTCTTAGCAACTGTGAAAACACACCAGAGATGCTCATTCCCCTTTCTAGACACTGATCATGTCAGCACCCTATAAGTATATCAGGAGAAAAAGAATCTCCCAGTGATCTGAATAGTGCGCTCTGCTAATGTGTCCATTTCTAGTGTTATAACATAGTTTGGGAGGGGTTTGAATCCAGCAAGTGGCAAGTGTGTGTGAAGGGGGGTAAGTGTGTATGAAAGGAACATCCCTTTTGGCAACTGTGTAAACACACCACAGGATGCTCATTCCCCTTTCTAAACTCTGATGATGTCAGCACCCTATAAGTATATCAGGGGAAAAGAAATCTCCCAGTAATCCGAATATTGCGCTCTGCTAATGCGTCCGTCTCTAGTGTCATAACATAGTTAGGTAGGGGTTTGAATGTGGCAAGTGTGTGTGAAAGGAACATCCCTTTTGGCAACTGTGTAAACACACCACAGGATGCTCATTCCACTTTCTAAACTCTGATGATGTCAGCACCCTATAAGTATATCAGGGGAAATAAAGTCTCCTAGTAATGCGAATAGCGCACTCTGCTAATGCATTCGTCTCTAGTGTCATAACATAGTTAGGTAGGGGTTTGAATCCAGCAAGTGTGTCTGCAGGGGGAGTAAGTGCGTATGAAAGAAATATCCCTTTTGGCAACTGGGAAAACACACTACAGGATGCACATACCCCTTTCTAAACGATATCACAATTATTTATGGCTTTTGATTACAGACATGTCACGTGTGTTTTGCCCACACAGAATGCCCATGTGTGCGGGTTGTCTCTCACAATAATGCATGACATTGATTAAACCAGTTATGGCAATGCACACATGATGTATGTGTGTGCCAAATACACATATGTACCTGTGAACTTCAATAGTTACCATGTGTGATGCCTGCCACATGTGAATACATGGTATTTGCACAGGGTAACATTATGACTGTGGTCTTCTGTGCAGGTGCTGCATGTGGGATGTGTATATACAGTGTGAGATGTAGATGCTATCAGCCTAGTAGTGAGGGATACACACCTGGTCTGGGGCATATAGTCAACATGTTGTTGATGAACAGGTGCTGCATGTTTTCACCTGTTGTGGGAGTGGTAAGACGTTGTTCCATAGCAATTTGGTGACTGCATGCTAAGAACCGTTCAGCTAGGGTGTTGTAGCTACAGTAATTCATCAGCATTCAGTAGTATGTCAGCATCCTTGGTGAGGGTCTGATGCCAAGGTCAGTGTTCTACCAGCCTGTGTCACTTGCTCAGTGATCCCTTCCATGTTCCCTATCATGTATCCCAGTGAGGGACATCACACATCAGCTGTAGTGGCATGGACAATGACTGAGTCATATGTGTCTATGCATCTGACTAACCTGTATGCTTGTATTATGTGGTGGACCATAGTGCCCCATGAGCATATCACTGTGACCTTCACCTTGTCCAGCCTGGTGAGCATGTCCTCACTGTACTGGACAATGAAAGTACCTAACACAACCACAGCAGTAGTGTTGTATAGCTGTACAGACTGTGCTTGTTTGGCACACAGGATTTGTGTGCTATGTGTTATGCATGCTGTGTGCAGGCCTAACGTATGCCTGTGTGCCAGCTGCAGAGGTGTCTGCCAGTCATGCAGGATGCTATCCTTAGGCTCCATGAATGGCCCGGTGTGTTTCCGTGCTTGTATTGCTGTCAGTGTAGGTCCACATCAGACTGGTATTGCAGTCACTGTAGTATTTCATGCCACCTGAAAGGTTATGCCAGTACTGGGTTCAGAGTGCTTAGTCCACAGTTTGGCCATGTGTTTCCATCTCATACATGTGTTGTACATCCATGGGTAGGGGATAGGGTTGACTGGGTACATGTGGCAGCTGTGACATTACTACATGACTCACATATTCCACAACTGTACCATAGAGGTGGCTGACAACTGACCTTTGCACATGCTACCATAGTATTGAGATTGCATTGGTGATTAACAGCACATAGGACCAATGGTGAACAAGATACATAGGTCCATAGGTTCATACAAGGATATCTGCCCTAGGGCATTTATACACCTAGCCAGAATGTGTGTGGCTTTCACCATGCATTGTAAATCTATCTTGCTATGCCCTTTTCCAAGGTTAGTATACTATGCCTCTGCCTAACAGTGACACATAAGTGATACCCAGGGTAAACCTACAATGTCACATCCAGTCATTAATATCACTCTTGAAGATAGTCACTGAGTGACTCTGCCTAACCTCTATTGGGATAATATTCCAGAATGAAGGGAGCCTCTGAGTTATCAATGTGTCCCTCCAGCATGTGCTATGTATATCACTCCTGAGGTTCAAGTCTTTCCAGTGTGTATCCTGATGGGATCTGGATATTCTGAGGTGCAGCATGGCCATTAAGTCAGGGTTTGACATGGCTTCATATGTCAGGCACAGATTGCCTATGAAGAGGCAGTATGCCACTGAGTAGAGCTGCTGTTTCTTTAACCAGTCAGTATGTGGCATCTGTTTGAGCCCTTTGATCCTCTTGTTGAGGTACGTATGTGGTCTTTCCAGTTGCTGCAGGTGTCTGGTAAGGTGCATGCCGACAGGGTCATTGTAGTCAATTATGGGCATGATGAGGGATGAGTAAAGAGGCACAATGTCCTCCCCTGATCTACATGTGAATCCCATCATGATGATGTGGCCCATATAAAATGTTTTCCTAACCACTTTGTCCATGTTGTTGTCAAATGGTAGAATGGTATCAACCTGTGTACCCCAAGGTCCATAATTCCTTCATCTGCACTTAATGGATTAACACATATGTGGTACTTAGTGGTTCATTTGTGTTTGACAAAGGGGATGACTATACGCTTTTTGGCATTCAGCTTGAGGCCATGGCTGTGGCACAAGTCGTGTGTTTGCAAGAGGCCCTTTTGGAGGATGCGTGTGTTAGCTGGAGAGTTGATTATGGCGTCCGGTTTGCAGTCATCTGCGACTTGCTCAGCCACAGTACTTCCATGTTGGCCTGTACCTCTGATAAATATATAATGAACATGACAGATCCCAGGGCTGAGCCTTGTGGGACACCACTTGTAACTGGTTTGGAGGCTGACATGGCTCCAGCGATTCTAACCATGTGTGTTCTGCCCTTGAGACACTGTGCAATATCCATAGTGACATAGGGGTTAATATGTACACTGGTGAGCTTCCCTAGAATGCACAAGTGGGGTATTGTATCAAAGGCTTATGCAAGGTCCAGGTAGGCTGTGTAGACCACCTTCCCCTTGACAGTGGCCTTGGTGACTGTTTCAAAGAAATCAAACAGGTTTGAGAGGCAGGATCTGCCACCAACAAAGCCAAACTGTGCATGGTGACATGTCTGTAGGTCCCCAATATCTATATATATGAGGTTCATGATGATCCTAGCCATAGTTTTGTAGACCAAGCTATTCAGACGTATGGGGCGAATAGTGTCCAGGATCCGTTAAGGCACCACCTGAATGTAGAGGGACCACTGTTGCTGTACACCACTCTTTGGCCACATATCATATAGTGAGGCTGGGATTAAACAGTAGTGTTATGTCTGGGTGTAGCTCTTCTTGGGGTTCATGTAGGACACAGCCTGGGACACTGTCTGGTCCCATTGATGCAGTGTTTATTGCTTTGGAGAGGGCAGCTCTTACCTGAGTATCTGGGATGTCAGGGGGGGCAGCACTCTGCTGGGAGACATATATGCCCTTTTGGTGTGGTGGGGGGGAGAAGGTAGCAGTGAACCTGTCCACTAGGATGATGGCAATGTCTGTGTGTTTGGTATTTCGTGTGACATCTTGGACTACCTCTGAGCATATCTGGGTATTACCACCCAGGTTCGTAACATAACTACAGAAAGCCTTGTGATTATCCTCAGTGTCTTGTGGAATCTTCTCTCAAAGATGGCCTTAGACAATCTTATGAGTGCCTGTAGTTGTCTTCTAATACTCATCAGTGATGCCTTCACATTTTGGTAGTTTGTTGTATCATGTAGTGGCTTCATCCTTCTATTGTATAGTTTGTTTATGGCTGTTGTCCAGCACACAGGACGTCTGCCTTTGGAGGATTGGGTCTTGCTTTCATATGTGATTGCATGATCCATGCATTCCTGAATGTGTCCATAGAATGCCTTTATACAGGTATCTGCAGTCTGGTCAATATTTTCAACAGGCCTAGGGGCTTTGAATGTTTCCACATCATTTATGAGGAGTGTGAACATGCTTGACATGAGCTGTTGACTGACGTCCCGCCTTCCAGACTGAGCAAGGTGAGGGTCACATGTAGCTACCTGTCGGGTGATAGAATGTGCCACATAACACAAGCACACAGGTTACTCCACAGCAAGTACAAGTATGAGGCAGTCATTGTCCATGCTGGTGTGAACAACCTGAGATGTACCTCCCTGGACCACATGGAAAGAGACACAGAGGAGCTCTTACAGCACCTTCTCAAACTCAGGACTCCCACACAGCCTTCATGCTGACACAGGAGAGTATAGATTTCTCTGCAAACACCATCATACTGGGTGACGTCAGCTACCCAAACATAGACTGTGAACATTACTCAATCCACAATACCCAAGCTCTAGGGTTCCCATAGTTCAGGCACTCTTTAGCTATGGAATAGGTAGTCAACTTTCCCACAAGAGGGGCAGATATACTAGACCTGATCATCACAAACATGAGTACAAAATGCTCACCACTTGAAGTATATCCCTCATTGTTGCAATCAAACCATATACTAATCACACTGGAGTACTGGATCCCCCACATATGCAAACCTCAAACACATTGATGTGTGTGTGGAAAATGCCCATATTAGCAACTGTGACAGTACACTACAGGATGCAGATTTCCCTTTTGAAACACTGATGATGTCAGCACTCTATAACTATATTACCTGACTTAAAGTTCTCCAGTACTTTGTATAGTGCGCTCTGCTAATGCATTTTTCTCTGGTGTCATAACATAGTTAGATAGGGGTTTGAATCCTGCAACGGGAATGTATGTTTGTTGTATGAGTGGGGTTTGTGTGTGTGCATAATGCTGTGAGGGAAAAGTGCCTTTTGCCAACTGGTAGAACACACTACAGGGTGCACATCCCTCTTTCTAAACACAGATGATGTCAGCACCCTCTAAGTACAGCATTAGAAAGAATTTCTCCCACTAATGCAAATAGCGCACTTTGATAATGTGTCTGCCTCTAGTGTCATAACACAGTTAGGTAGGGGTTTGAATCTTGCAAATGGAAAGTATGTGTTTTACTGTGGGTGGGGTTAGTGTGTGTGCACAATGGTGGGGGTGGGATGTGGCTTTTGCCAAATGGGGCTATGCACTACAGGGTGCACATTTCCCTTAACAAACAGTGATGTTGACAGCACCCTATACAAACAAAACAACAAAAGAGAAGGTGTTGGTACCAATAACGCATGTAAGGTAACACTTCTTCAAGTAATGTCCACAAAACGAAGTAGGATAAACGAACAATCCTTTTAGTCTATACAAACAACATGACAACAGACAACTGCCAGTACTCAGTATAGTGCTACATGCTACTGTAACACGCACATGTACCAGAATATACCTAGATAGTGTTTTGAAGCCTGAATGTGGCAAGTTTGTGGATGTGGGATGTCTCTGTGTGTGCATTTCTGTATGGAAAACATGTTTGATGTGGCAATCAGGGTACCACAGTACCTTATGCACATAACACTTTTAAACTAATGAGGTTGCCTGCAACCTGTGAGTACAGGTAGAGAGGAGGAAATCGGTAGTAATCCACATAGTGCACTTTTCAAATGTGTACCTGTCATGTATAGACAGCTACTCATGTAGGGTAATAAATAATGGGAATGGCAGGTGAGCGTGTGCATGTGTGGGGGTAGCAGGGTGTGTGTAAATGCATGTGTGACAGAACAAATACATATAGCTGAATCTACATAACAGCATATGATGCACATTCCCATAGTCAATGGTAGCATGTGATGGTGTGCAGCTGGTACACTTTGGTAAGTAGTATGGGTGCAGATAACAATTCAGGACATTCATACAGTTACTGTAGCAGGAATGCTGGGATATACACACAATCATAGTGGAACAGTGAACAGTTACCAACATGTTACTACTAATACACATCTATGTAGTCACCCTGTGCATCAGCAACGTGTTTACCTTTTCCTGCACCAATGTTGTAGTATGCAGGAGGTGGCACAGTGTCATCATACGCACAGGGTGTGGGTTAGGTATGCCCAAGCCAGCCACTGGTAACACCAATTGACATGTGTGTGTATGTGTGTTTGTGAGGGGCAGCAGTACAGGGTGGACCAGTGTTGGTGCAGTGTGTGTGTGTATGTGTTTGCCCTAGGTGTTAAATTTCTGCATGTGTGTAAGCACGCACACATTCCCACATAATGGCTGCCATGTACAGGGTTTTGTGGACAGCCACAGACTGCACCTGTCAGGTCATCCAGATCAGTGTCTGTGGGCACGGACACGGTACCTGTGCCTGGCAGGGGTGCTACGGACCGTATCCGGTACTAACCCAGACTGGGTACTGTCATCCGAAGTGGGGGTGTGTTGACTGGATACAGTTCCCTGTTGGGACTGTCCAGAGCCACGTGCACGTGGTCTCCTGGGGCGTCCTGATGACAGCACAGACCCAGCATTGCTGGGGCTGGTGCTGGCACTTGAGGTGGGTGAGTGGGCCTGTTGTCGTCTGTGGCCACTGCCAGCTGGTGCTGTTGCCGGCATACGGCCACGTCGATGTCGCAAACGCACACCATCACCCTGGCCCATGGACATCTGGTTGTGGAGCAGCTGTTGTATGTCCCCACAACATCTGTCAAGGACATCTGTGAAGTTACGAATAGCATTCGCAACGTCACGCATGCCGTGACCCCCTCCTCCTAACAACAAATTCAAACACATGTGAGTGATGCAACCATATACCAAACTGGAGGCTAGGCTCTCTCTACTCAATACTGCCATAACCAGTCAGGTGGAGAAGGAAACCACACTCACTACACTTCCAGTCTCACATAGACCTACCACAACAGCAAAACTAACACATAATCACACAACAACATACTCGGAGGCTCAGACTACAGATCTGCCTACACAGCAGAGACCTCCAAAGCGGACACCCAAGCAACCACTACCACAGAAACAAACACGTGCAACACATATCTCACAAAGCCAATGTGCTGAACACTCACAGCCCTTAACAGTAAACAACACACCTCATACACCTGTAATAGGTGCCTCTATCATCAGGCACACTGACATCACGTTCACCAGGCTTAGCGAGGAGAGGGTCACAGTGTGCAGCCTGTCGGGCACTACGACCCACCACATAACACAAACACTCAAGTAACTCCAATGCAAGTACAGGTATGACTCACTCAATGTCCATGCTGGTGTGAATGACCTGACACATACCTCCCTGGACTACATGACATGAGACAGAAAGGAGCTCTCTGAGCATGTAGCCCATGACAGTATGACCCTGACCTTGAGTAGCATCTTACCCTCACCAAGAATGATGCCACAATATCAAGGCAAGATGATCCCTTTCAACAACTGAATGAAGTACTGGTGTCATTCACAGGTGAGCCAATGCCTGTCATCTTGGGGTGATATGCTGTACAAGCCACGATGCTTTGCTAGGGACAGCTTGCACCTGTCACCCCTGGCATTTTGGATTTTGGCAGAGGCTCTTGCTACACCCACAGTGCCTTTATTAGGCAAAGCTCATAAGGCAAACCCACATCCATACGTATCACAAAGGATGTGGAACTAAGAGTGATGCTACTCAACACCAGAAGTCTGGACCTCAGGATACACGCACTCAAAACTCTACTTAGCATTATGGACATCGATATCTGTGCAGTAACAAAAACCTGTTTCAGGTTTCCCAGGAGCACACCAGCACTAACAAGTTATACCTGTTACCATTCTTGTCGGCCCCAACACTTGGACCAGACAACAAAGGAGGGGGAGTATCAATATTCATCGCAGATTCCCACACTTCCACATTGGTGGCAAAGTACCACATAGGTGTTAAGCCATTGAGTACAGAAGACGTAATTGGGGACCTGGGGAACAAACTTGATAGCAATCTGTCATTTGTCAACCACATGGCCAACGTGGATTGAAAGACATGTTATATAGCCCAGCTAATCATGAAGGGATTCACATGTACGGCAGGGGAGGTCATTGTGCCTCTTTACTCACCCATCATCAGGCCTATAATTGAGTACAATGCACCTTTTGGGATGTACCTAACCAGACACCTACAGCAACTGGTAAAGCCCAACAGTACCTCATCAAGAGGATCAAAGGGCTCAAACAGATGCCATATGCTGCCCAGTTAAAGAAAATCCAGCTGGACTCAGTGGCATACTGCCTGTTCAGCGGCAATCTGTGCCTGCCATATACAGCCATGTCCAACCCAGAAGTAATGAACATGCTGCACCTCAGGAAATCAAAGTCCCATACAGCCACACGCGCAGGAGACCTGAACATTAGCACTGACATAAATAGGACATGCTGGAGGGGCATATTCCTATCCCAGAGGCTCCCTTCACTCTGTAATGAACTCACAGTACAGGTTAGGCAGAGTCCCTCATTGACTCTCTTCCATAGGAATCTGGATGAGTGGATGGAGATCATAGTTGTACCCCGGTTATCACTTCTATGTCACTGTTAGACAGAGGCACAGTATACTAACCTCGGAAACGGGCATAGCAGCATAAATTTTAATTGGGTGGCAAAAGACAAACACATTCTACTAGGCTTATCAATGCCCCAGGGCAAATAGCCTAGTATGAACCTATGAACCTATGTGTACTGCTATAGTACTTCTGCCATATGTTGCATGTGTGTGTGCTGTGGGCGATGTACAGGTAATGGCCAGATATTTCTGCACAGGCAACACGTCTGAAACACACTGGGTGTTCATCCCTACATACTGTATGTGTGCTGCCATCCAACCTCGTGATGTGGACACACATTACTCAGCCTGGATATACATATCCCAACAACACCACAAGCACAGTGCACTACCTTGCTATGTATGCATGTAATTACACAGTTATTCACTAGTTAGGACTGTGATGCTATCCATGCAGCCCACTGGGCCAGTGGAAGCCACAACACACACTGCTGGCCCCTTTACAAAAGCTTACCACAGACATCCCACATAGTGCATGTACTGTGCACACACATATCTAACCCAGACCGTATGCACACCACTTATATATCCTGTCCAGTGGACTATAGATACAGGCACATTGTATAACAATAGCAGGAGGCTACTGCAGCACAGGGCAGATTTACATGAAGGCAAGGCATCTGTGGTCAGCAGTGTTAAGATGCTTCACATTCACCACATGCACAGATAGTGGCAACATTGTTGCAGACAGTTTAGGTGCAGGTACCCCCCCCCCCCATTCTCCTACACAAGTGGAATTAGTTATCACAGATGACTGTAACCTCCCTATCATCTCACATGTCCAGGTGAGGGCCACCCTCAACATTACAGAACACATAGCATCACTGTTACAAAATGGTATCCCTGGGTGTGTGATACGTTCACCCCTAAAGGACATAGCACCACATTACAGACTGATATTAGTCCCTGGCCATACTACAGCATATGTACCTGAACAGTGCCATACATACACAGTGGTCCCACACCAATGAGGAGGAACCTCTACTGACCATGGGAACTACTGCATCATATACATAACTGGCCTTGTGTTCTAAGCTATGGAAGTTTTAAGTATGGACAACATGTACAGCAATATTACATATGTATATATTTCAGGACTATGTACACACAACCTATCTCATGGACATACCTATAGATAGTGAACTATGATGCATTTGGAGGTGTCACAGTAAACGCAGTATTAACCTGCTACTTTGCATTATCTGTGTTTGTGGCAGCTATTGCTGTGTCAGTGGTGCTGCTTGCTGCTTGCTGTTTGCTGCTGCTGCTGCTGCTGGTTTTGCTGCTGGCTGTCTTTATTTCTGTTTTGTTCTCTCTCTGTCTCTCTCTCTTTCTCTGTCGGTTTTGTGCAATGACTGTATTGCATGTGTGGAGTGTGGGTACTGGATGCTTTTGTAGGTATCTGCATAGGTCCATGTGATGGCCTCTGTACCAATTGTAAGGCAGCATTTGCTAATTGCATGCAGCCAGTTGTCTACTGATTGCATGTCTCACTGTGATTTCAGGACAGTGCTATAAAAGGGTATGTAAGATAGGCGTTGCCCTTTCAGATTGTAAGGGCGTGGACCATGCTGGTATGTTGTTGACAGTGTTCTGTGAGTGTGAAGGTTAGTACGTCTCTCATGCTTCATGCTGTGTTGTAAATTCAGGTTGCTGCATTTCTCTCACCTGTTCCCTATAGTGAGTGTGTATGCATACTGACACCTACAACTATATTTCATATGTATTGCTATATATATATATATATATATATATATATATATATATATATATCTGTGTACATATACATACTGTCATATATGTACATTAGCTGACATTATTGGGTACAAGCTAACAATTAGCAGGGCTGTTTCTGTTAACACTACACTAGTATGGGAATCCAGTAACTGGGACAGTAAAAGTCTGCCTGACATGCTTTGGGTAGTACACATACTATATTGCCTTTATCTTCATTCCTAGTATTACATGTTCCACTTATTTTAGCACTATATTCCTGTATGAGAGTCATGGCTTACTGGTAGGTCATACAGACTAGTGTTACAATGGTCTTGTGGTAGGGCCTACTAGTATGCTTATATTTTGCTTTCAAATTGAGTACAGGGCCTATCAATCAAAGTGCTGGAGGCACCTTTAAGCAGATAAGGGGTTAGTAGGTCTCATAGGAGTCAGGCTGTGTTGCAGATCCTGGTTGCTGCATTTATCTTCACTGTTTCCTGTAGTGAGTGTGTATGGATACTGACACCTACCACTATATTTCATATGTATTAATATATGTATATATATATATATATATATATATATATATATATATATATATATATATATATATATATATATATATATGTATGTGTACATATACATACCTTCATATATGTACATTACCTTACATTATTATGTACAAGCTAACAATTAGCAGGGCTGTTTCCGTGAACACTAAACTAGTATGGGAATCCAGTAATTCAGGCATTAAAAATCTACCTGACATGCTTTGGGTAGTGCACATCCTATATTGCCTTTATATTGATTCCTACTATTACATGTTATATATATTTTAGCACTATGTGCTTGTATGAGAGTCATGGCTTAGTGGTTGGTCATGCAGACTAGTGTTACTAAGGTTCTGGGTTCAAGACTGACAGTAGGAATTTATTTTTCTTTCAAACTGAGTATAGGACCTGTCAATCAAAGTGCTGAAGGCACCTTTATGCAGTTAAAAGGGTTATTAAGTCTCACAGGGGCCAGGCTGTGTTGTAGATTGTGGTTGCTGCATTTATTTTCACTGTTTCCTGTAGTGAGTGTGTGTGAATACTGACACCTACCACTATATTTCACATGTATTAATATATTTATATATATATATATATATATATATATATATATATATATATATATATATATGTACATATAATACTTCCATATATGTACATTACCTTACATTATTATGTACAAGCTAACAATTAGCAGGGCTGTTTCCGTGAACACTAAACTAGTATGGGAATCCAGTAATTCAGGCATTAAAAATCTACCTGACATGCTTTGGGTAGTACACATCCTATATTGCCTTTATATTGATTCCTACTATTACATGTTATATATATTTTAGCACTATGTTCTTGTATGAGAGTCATGGTTTAGTGGTAGGTCATGCAGATTACTGTTACCATGGTCCTGGGTTCGAGACTGACAGTGGATATTTATTTTTCTTTCGAAATGAGTACAGGACCTGTCAATCAAAAGTGCCAAAGGCACTTTTAAGCATTTAAAAAAAGGACTGCGCTTTATGCTGAGCTCACATGCGCACTGGTGTTGAGCTCCAAGACACAAGCGCACACCCGCGCTATTTTCTTTGAAAGAAAAGAAAAAGGGGTGACAGGAAAGTGGTGAAAAAGGGGTCAAAAGAGGATAAGACAGTAGGGAAACAAGCTTGGAATTTGCAGGAAGGATGTAGGTGAGGGCCCATAGCTGCCCATGTCTTTCTCAGCAACAGCTGTGCATTTGTATGCAATTTTGTGTGAAATTTGGAACCTTCCACCCCTGAGAGAGGTGTCAGGACAACATTAATACCTTTTGTACAGCCAATTGTAATTAACAGTTTCAATGTCCAGCGGACATGTGTGCAACATGGACAGCTATGTATGGGGCGTAATTTTTTTGTGGGTACAGAGTGCCCTTTTTTTTTTTTATCAGGTGAGAGTGGTATGTCAGGTGAGATAGTTGGTATAGCTGGGGAGGTAGGTTGGGTAGGTTAACAGACAAGACAGACAAGATGCATACAGGGGCGGTGTATGACACATGTGGGGGGGGTTACACAATTGACTGGGATGGAGGTTGGGATATCCAAGACACATGAGCCCACAGATGGCAATTGTGGAACTGATATCCCCACCCATAGGCAGTTGCCACTGTTCCTTCACAGCCCAGGACGGGGCTGTGCTGGGGGCTGTGCAGGCGGGACAATGGGCAAGCCCGTAAGCTGTGCCACCCGGGCCTCAAGCTGGCGTAGGGGCCCAAGAACAGAGTCTTGGATCTCCCTTCGCACCACAGACCGGACACCTTGGAGGGTGAGTGGACATGCTCCTCCGGCCACGCTTGCAGAGGGGGGACAGGCCCCATCCCCTGCAGCTCTTCCACCTGAAGGTGGCACAGGGCCACCGGAGGAGGGTCCGGCCTGGGCACTAGTGCCAGGTGCAGTTGCCAGCTGAGGTGGGAGAGGTGGGTCCACTAGGACCTGCCTTCCCAAGCATTCTAGGTTTGTGTGTATGTTATGTTAGTTTGGATTAGTGGCATATTATTCCATTCAAATTAGTTGTAACAGCATGCATTGGTATTCCCATTAAACAAACACCCAGATATTAACACCATTGAACAACGGGCATATCAATATCACATGCATTATTTGAACGGAAATACACAATCAAACAACATGCAGGGTTGATTAATGGCAACAGGCCATCAGGTTTGCAGGTTTGCAGGTATGACCAGGGCACATGCAACAACAGACATGCATATATTTTTGAAACAGGACAAATGTCCATGGTTAATGAAATGTTCACATACCAATATTTGGTGTTTTTTTTAATTTGCAATTATAGGGTGGGGCGGAGAAAGAAAATGATGACACATTCATAAATTATACATTGATATACATTTGTAATAGAAACACAATTAACTTGTGGGTGATAGTTTCCAAATGATTTTTACTTGACTGTCATGCTAGACCTGTTACAGATACATCACTATCCTAGTTATTTTGAATTAGATCAGATACATCATCCTGCTACACTTTGATGACAGGGCAGGGGACAACTATGGATGTTTAGTATGTCAGACAATCATTCATTCTATCTGCAAATTGCTGACTGTGATCACCATATACAGATTTTGGCCTGAACATTCAAGAGTCAGACACACTGAAATCAGTTTGGGATGTTAAGTTTTAATTCCCACATGCATTTAGTTCTGTAGAACCACACTGAAGCTTATATATTCAGGTGTTATTGCTACTTTATTCATTGATACATGACCCTTTCTGTCACTCTCACACATCCTGCAATTTCACAGTTCAGGTTGGTACTACTAGGCTTTGTTCACATATTAGACCTGTGGGGATTCCAACACTTTCCAGCAGCCTCACTTCTGTCATGATTCAGCATTTCAACAGGGGATATATCTCACATGTGATTACCTCAGATTCTGAAGCTGTACTCTTGAGACTACTGCAGGTTATACTACATTTAATTAATGGTGGGACATCTGTATTACAGCACTATTTATTTCTATCACTTATATTTCCAATTTCACTTGCATACTGATGAACTTGTTGCAGCCATACTTGCAGACTTTTACTTGCTGCTTGCACATTCTATTACTTTTAAGCAATACACTGCAGTGTTCTGCTACATGCTACACTATAATATTTATTTACAACTACTAGGTGGGGTTACTAACCTGCATGGTGCCGCAGCCGCACCAGTCTGCGGTCATGTGTCTGTCGATTCATAGACCAGACACCTGCAGCTGTAATACAAAACAAGTAATATTGGGATACACATCTCCATGGTATCAGCTAGTTGAATTCCTTACATACATAAGTAAAATGTAACTTACTCAGTAGTGGGGCGTTGGGCATATCCCGGGCCTCCTGGATTCATTGGGTCAACTGGTCTTCTTTACATCACTTCAGGTCCGCATGGTGGTGATGGACCTGCTCACCAGTGCGTGGAATCCCAGTAGCACTAGTAAGATCATGAGCCAACTGGTCCCATGCCTCCGCCCTGTACGCTCCCCATGAGACCTGGCCCTGCATGAGTTGGGCCTCATGATGGTGAACTAGGAGCCAGACCATGTATCTGGACTCCTCAATGCCCCACCGCTGTGCTTAAAAGCAACGCCCCTCCCCTACTCCACTCATTCTGCCTGCAGGTGTATTCTACAATCGTTTATGCTGTGTATTCCCGCCTATGGGGCTTATATATGCCGATTTTCCCACACATTTCTATGATTGGCCGGTTTAGAATTATATCTACTTCACAGAAACTGCTTTATCATGCTCCATTTTGGATTACATCCTATATATATGCTATTTCTGCATTTCTAAGTACTGCTGTCATGGCTTAGTGGTTTAGTACCTTGACTCTAGTGCATGGTATCCCGGGTTTGAATCTGACCACTGAATTTTAATTTTTATGACTGTCTGGAAATGACTTCAGGACCTGTCAATCAAACATGCCAAAAGCACTTTTAAGCACTTAAAACCAGGTCTGCGCTCGTTTGCGCGGAGCTCACGCATGCGCACCGCCAGTTAGCTTGTGGGCGCGTCACGCAAACGGTGTGCACTGGGTTACACCTTAATTGGCTAGTAACACACATGTTAAACTCAGCACAGCTAGTTGCACACAGTTTGAGCCTGTTAAACCAGTACTTAGCTTTGAGCAAGCAATTTGCAGATTGTGAAACACTACTTAGCTACGGGCACTCTGTCTCACTGCAGTTTAGCTTTCAGTACATTTCTAACGATTTTTATTCTTGTATTACTTGGAATATATGCTCCATTTCATTCCATTTTACAAAAGGAAATACTTTTACATTTTTGCAATACTGTCAGGGGCCTTTTTAGTGCTTATTTACCAAAATAAAAAAAAAAAGGGTGCTGTGTGGGCTCGAACCTTGCCTGACTGCTCTCAGGCCGACAACTCTACTGCTCTGCTATTACTTCTTGGCTTACTTTGCATATTTAGTTCTTATATCCTTTTCCACTGATTGCTAACGGCAGTTGCGCTAGTAGCACACCTGCGCACACGAGCGCACACAGTAGCAAACATTTACGGGGTTTAAAAAAAATAAAACAGTTTTTATTTTCATTTTATAACATCTGTTCACTCTTTACATTGCTGGTCTGTGGGGGCATGTGTTGTGTAGTGTGTTTATTCACATTTCCATGGCCTTTCTCGTGGCTGTTTACTTTCAGCCATTATAGACTTCAGGGGGCGTGTCAGCTTGCAGGGCTTAGCCAACGGACACGCCCCCTATTGTCTTACGCGGTCCATGTAAGAGTTACAGTGTGATTCAGCATGCCTCATGCACCTCATGCATATGCATGACATGCTGACATCACACCGTTTAACTGCAGCCTCCGTATAAGAGTTATAACTCTTACACGGAGGCTTCCTGAATCTGGCCCACTGTCCTCACAGTTTTCATGTTTACAGCCCCAAGACATATTTATACAATGAAAACTAGTAGAAAAGCCACACAAAAATACAGAAAATAGTAGAGGAAGTAAACCAGTAATGTATAAAAGTGTGTAGTTGTGTGCATGAGTCTGCAAGAGTATCCACCAGTATGGTAAATGGGGGAATTATATCAATGCTACATGGTAATAGTGGCATAAAAAATGTGTGCTTTGAATTTACCATTTAAATCTGTGATGTGATGTAATAAATGTAATCAAAGCAGAATTGAGGTTGAAGTAATTAAACTTATCTCTCTCTCTCTAGATAGATAGATAAAATCTATCTATATATTTATATACATTCTTCGCATCATTTTATTAATATTTAGCATATTTTTATTATGTAAAAATATTACTCAAAAAATTCCCTAAAAACCTTTACAGATTGTGTGGCAGCTTACGGAAATTCAACACACTCTTAATAGAGCAATAGTAGTTAAGTCCTGGTTATCTGAAAGCATTTAATTTCAACTCCCACCATAGTTCTTTTTTCTCTAACGCACAACTGACGTCTCTTTCAAGCTCATCCATCTCCACACAGTTTAGAATGATAAATTTAAACCCAGAATGTCTGGGCTGTTCCAATAAGTGTTTGGATAAGGCATTTACATCTGATGTCAGGAAGATGACCCAAAATCCTCTTTTTTAGTTTACTCATAGTCTTACCCACATAAAATGCATGGCAGTCATTACACATGGCCTTATATACAACTTTTTCGGTTTTACAGTTACTACCTGCTGAAGATTTCATCATCTTTTTAAGATAGGGGCACTCAAATGAGTTGCACTCCATCAAGTATTCAAAGAAAGTACAATTAGGTGACCCACAGATTTTAGTGCCCATGTCATCCTGGTATATGGTATTGTTCTTTTCCACATAGCTATGTATCGTTCTGCTTTTTTATATACAAAAGTAGGGTGCTCTCCCAAAACCCTTACAAAATGTTGATTGTCAGTGAGGATGGCTCAGTTCTCCTTAATAATGGATTTAATTGTATTGAAATCCCAGGTCTCAGTTAGAATGCATCTGCCCTTACTTTTCTCTTTTTTGGGTTAGGGTGTCCTCATTGCGTAATTCTACTAAAAGGCCTATTCCACATAAGGTCATTGTTAGTTTTTGAACCTCTAATGGGATCCTGGATCATATGTGACTTGTTTGAGTAATATCCTCTTGTTAAGAAATCATTTTCAAGATTGTCTCTTGTCCTATGTTATGATTCATGATGAACAGGCAGGGTAGTTCGTTTATATGAATTATTGTATAGAAACATCAGGATGAATAGCAGCAACATAAAATATAAATGAACTGATTAACTGACAGACTAACACATATATGCATGCTCACATCTCAACAGTTCTACAAAATGGCAGTCTGGCTCACATGTTCTCAGTATTTATACACATGTGCAAGTCCATGGAAAGTTTCTTAAAAGTATACATATATACTGATCTATATCCTCCCTCCTTAATGAATTGTCCACAATAAAATGACATCTGAAAAAGACATACAATTATAAAGACACTGAGAAATAAACACAACGTTCATGTCCAAGTTGCTGTGTATCTGGAACATGGTCTGGAAATGTGACCTGATCTCGTGATATAGGAATTAGGACTGGGTTTAGCAACAGGGACACTCATTGACGAACAATCTGTTTCAAGAGTTTCGAGAATCTTCTCAGGAAAAGGAATATTTGCTGGAAAGTCCTCTGGAACTGGAACATTGGATAACTCACTCTGAGATCTAGAGTCTTTTTCACAGGCAAGATGCTGTGATACAGGCTCAGACACCAGTACCAAATGTTTATTATTTCGCCTAAATTCATCTCTTTGTCATTCCACAAAGTACAATCTCAGCTCTGGACATACACTTTTCACAACTCCAATCTGATCAAACCTTTGGACATCTTGCATCCTCACTATCACCCCTTCTTGTAACAGATTGAGAGGTTTGCTGGACTTATCATAATAGGACTTCTGGGACATATGCCTTTGAATGAGTTGAGTTCTCACTGCTTTTTTGTTCTTAGTACAGAGAACAAATAACTGCTACTGATTGGTACTGTGCTTCTGGTTTGTCTTGACAAAAGCCTTCATGCAGGTAAACCAAGATATTTATCATGAGAAATATTTCTGAGATTCAGGAGATTCATAAAAACATCACTATTGTCTCATTTTGACTTCTCTAATAAATGTTCCACACTTTGAACTGCATGTACTCTCAAACCATTTCACTGTGGGTACTGAGGGTTACTTGTAACATGAATAAAGTCCCACTCTTCAGCAAATCTTTTGAACTGCTGGCTTGTGAAATGTGTACCATTGTCAGAAATAACTTTGTGCAGACTACAATGGACTGCAAAATGATATTTCAATTTAGTAATGACAGTACTGGACGTTAGATTAGGAAGTAGGTCAGTCTTGAACCAATTTGAATAAGAGTCTACTAACACCAAGTAATGTTGACCATTCCATTCGAAAATATCTGTAGCTACTGTTGACCAAGGTAGTTCATGAATCTGGTTTAGCTGAAGAGATTTCTTCAGTTGATGTGGCTTAGTGCTATTACATACAGAACAAAATGAAAGTACTGTCTCAATATCCTTTGACATAGAAGGCCAGCATATTAGTACTCTCTACTAACACCAAGTAATGTTGACCATTCCATTCGAAAACATCTGTAGCTACTGTTGACCAAGGTAGTTCATGAATCTGGCTTAGCTGAAGAGATTTTTTCTGTTGACGTGGCTTAGTACTATTACATACTGAACAAGATGAAAGTACTGTCTCAATATCCTTTGACATAGAAGGCTAGCATACTAGTACTCTCGCCCTTCTTTTGGTATAATCAGTTCCTGGGTAGCCACGAGGCAAGATGATAAAGTACTCTTGTTGTAAGGATTTTGGAACAATCACTTTTGGACCTTTCATGATGTTACCATTGTCAAGAACAAATCTCATCTCTGTAAGGAAAATATGGTTGCAGGTTATGAGGAAAATAAGATTGCTTTGAAGCATACTCGACCGATAAAGTGGTTGAGATTCTGAAGAATTGGTTCTGAGGCTGTGTGACTTCTAAGCTCAAGACATGGGGAATAAAAAATTCTCACTTCCATGACTTCAAAATCAAGTTTCTCATTCTCTTGCTCCTCAGTGGTATTTTTGGGTGATGTGGACAAAGTATCAGTAAGATAAAGAAGTTTGCCTTTTGTGTAGACAAGATTGAAATTATACTTTTGCAATTTCAACATCATGCGTTGCAATCTGTCAGAAGCTGTATGCAAAGGCTTTCTCAAAATAGTGACTAGAGGTTGTTTATCTGTTTCAGTTTGAATTGGCCGGCCATAAATATAATCATGGAACTTCAAACATGCAAACACAATTGCCAAGAGTTCTTTCTTTATCTGGGCATAATGAATCTCAGTTTGGGTTAGAGTTTTGGATGCATAGGCTACTGGTCTACCATTCTGAAGAATGACTGCACCAAGACCAAATTTTGAAGCATCACAAGAAAGAGTTACTGGTTTGTGAACATCATAGTATCTGAGAGTTGGTGGACTGACAATTCTCTGTTTCAGAACATCAAATGCTCATTGGAGTTGTTCTGGACCAAGATACATCTTTGCATGTCAACTATCTGAGAGGTGCTTGGCTTAAATCTGGAATGAACTTGCCTAGGTAGTTAACCATGCCAAGAAAACATTGTAGGGCTTGAAAATTGTCTGGAGCTGGCATCTCAGGAATTGCTGTTTGCTTGGAATGATCTGGTTGTAAGCTTACGATTCACTTCACGTGCTCTTTCCAGAACTTTCTTGAGGTATCTGTCATGTTCGACTTCACCATTACCTCCTACTAGAATATCATCTACAATAATAGCACATGGATATCCAGAAAAAATATGTTCCATGGCATGCTGGAAGACTTCACTGGCAGAATTTATCCCAAATGGCATTCTCAAAAATCTTTACCTGCTAAAAGGAGTACTGAAAGTGGTTAGCAAGGAAGATTTTTGGTCAAGCAAAATTTGCCAAAATGAACTCTCTGCATCTAAGACAAAAAAAAAAAAAAAAAAACAGTGGCATTTTGCATAAGAGCTGAGACTTCTTCGACTGTACACATTGGATTATGAGATTTTCTCAGTGCTTTGTTCAAATGTCTTGGATCAATGCATATTCTGATATCATCTGAGCTTTTCTTATACACTACTACCATGGAAGATACCCATTCAGTAGGTTCATTAACTGGAAAAATCACAACTTGTTGCACCATTTTATCTAGCTCAGATTTGGCTCTGTTCTGTATAGCTACTGGAACTTTCCGGGCTGGCATGACAACTGGGCTGACTTCAGGGTATAACTTTTTGGAGTACACAACTGGGTGCTTGCCTAAGTTGTCTTCAAAAAGATCAGCATAGATAGAGAAACTAGAATGGACAAAATTAGAACAATGGTGTTCTAAGCTTACATGGTGGACTTCCTTATTAAATGAAAGTAGTCTCATTTTCAAACTGTCTATGAGGCCAAATAATGACAGCATGTGCCTTTTGACTATGTAAAAGTGCAAGTCATAGCTTTTCCCAGAAGAGTAACATGAAAGCACTACTGAACCGTTGGTTTGAATATCTTAACCACCATAAGCAACAATCTTTGCACACTTTGCCAAATCAACCTTCTCACCAGCACATACTCTGGCAAATGTTTCAGCTGACATAACATTGTACTTTGAACCTGTGTCAGCTTAGAGCTCTATGAGTCTTCCATTTATCCAAACAGTACAAAATAATGTGTTCTTTGTCAATAAATCTACTGCACTGACTGTTTCATTAAGCACAGACACACCATCAACATGAAAAAAATAGGGTCACAGCTTTCTAATTGATCAACTTGTCTCTTTGAATGTTCTCTTTAAATAAAAGAATGTTCCTTATTGGATTTACAAAATCTTTAAAAATGATTATACGTTTTACATCTGTGGCATTGCCGACGAAAAGCTAATCACTTTTCTCTTTTAGACGCATGATTTTCACTACAGTTAAGACAGTTGGCTATGAAACTGGGTAGAGGCTCATTCTTTGATTTTGCTGAGTCACCTCTGTGCTTCACTGAGACTGTGCATGCTCTGGAATTTGCTAGAAAGCTGCAGTGTTTACCAAGGAATTCCACAGGACCTGTAACAGCCCCCATGTGCTTGGGTCTGTTTCTTTTAACCATGTGCTGCATACTATCATCATTAGCACTAGAAAATACTGGAAGCATGCATTTTTCATTTGTAAGCATATCTGTGTGCTTTTCTGTGAGCTCATATATCTGGCAAATCTCAATAGCCTTATTCAAAGTTAAATCACTGTCATGAAGAAAAATCTTTCTCATAGCATCATCTTTAATACCACACATGTCTGTCTTTTATCAACTCATCCCTTAAATTACCAAATCCGCACATTTTAGCTTTGTTTATCAAGTCAGTTATATATGCTGCAAAAGTTTCACCAGGCTTTTGATCCCTTGTGTAAAATAAGTGCCTTTCCATTGTAATATTTGTCTGGAGGTTACACATTTCTCTAAATTTACATTTTAAGCACTCAGGGTCTTCCCTTGATTCAGACCATATGATGTTTTTCCCTCTCCTGTAAATACAGCAGGTGCACACACAAATGAACGCTCTCTTTCTGTGGCTTCTGAACCAGCTAAATTAAGCAGAATAAATGCATTTGTATATGCATCTTTATCAGAAAATGCAGCTTGTATGAATATATTGTACTCTTGCTCAAACAGTCTCCAATTCTATGCAATATTATTATCAAACACAAGTGGAGCTGGTCTACGAAAGCCTTAATGCCACACCAACAAAGTATCCTTAAATACACTGCAAATATGGTCCTTGCAATTATGTACAAACATGCACATACACCAGGTATATGTACTAATATTCAAATGCACAATAAACTCTTTGAAATACTGTACTTTGTGTAATATACTTTGAAAGGCTGTATTATGTGAATTAACTGCACTGTAATACTTCACAAACTTGTGAATGCTCTGTATACCTCGGATATTTCAAATAGCCTTAAATAATACAAAAAAGTAGCACATAGTGAAAAAAATGCAGTCATTTTCCTTGTTTTATACATTTCATGTGATTCAGGAATTATTTCAAACATTTTCTTAACTATTTTGAATATTTTTATCAATATGTCACAGTTTCGGACATTTTGTTTAACTAGAAATTTGTTTTGAGCATTCTGAGTACTTTGTTTTATATTTTTTGTGTAAGATATATTTAGGCAAGTCTTATTATCTGTAATTTGTTTCTGACCTGTTTTGCAAGTTGTATCCATTCTTCTATATTCCGCCAACATTAACTGACTGCTTCCTGGTTTTTATTCTTGATCCCATTCTGACACTGTGTCACTTTTCCTATGTTATGATTCAAGATGGACAGGCCGGGTAGTTCGTTTATATGCTTTATTGTATAGAAATGCATCAGATAACAAATCAATGCTGGAAAAGAGCCACCAATAAACTAA